>NC_057797.1:647849222-648181698 GCF_018294505.1 Triticum aestivum
GCGGGGGCCTCACCTGGGTCGGGCGGGCCGGCGGCGGTGGGAGGTGGCGGCTGCCACGTGGCGGCTTCGGAGTGGGGCGGCGGCTATGTCCGGCCGGGTCGGACAATGTCCGGCGCGGCGCGGGGGCGATTTAGGGTTTCGGGGAGAGGGGATCCGGGACATTTCGAGGGGGACCTATTTATAGGCATAGGAGGAGCTAGGAGAGTCCAAATGAGGTGCGGTTTTCGGCCACGCGATCGTGATCGAACGCTCTAGAAGATGGATCAGAGTTAGGTGCGTTTTGGGCCAAATTGGAGGAGTGTTGGGCTGCAACACACATGAGGCCTTTTCGGTCCCTCGGTTAACAGTTGGAGTATCAAATGAAGTCCAAATGATACGAAACTTGACAGGCGGTCTACCGGTAGTAAACCAAGGCCGCTTGGCAAGTCTCGGCCCAATCCGGAAATGTTTAATCCCCACACATGAAAGAAAGCTAGAAATGGCCACCGGAGGAGAACGAAGCGCCGGAATGCAAAACGGACAACGGGGAAAATGCTCGAATGCATGAGACGAACATGTATGCAAATGCAATGCACATGATGACATGATATGAGATGCATGACAGCGATAACAACACACGGAGACAATGACCCGAACCCGAGGAAATAAAATATCTTAACGCCGGAAATGGCAAGGGTTGGAGTAGAAATTGGGAAAGTTACATCCGGGGTGTTACAACACTCCACCACTACGAAAGGATCTCGTCCCGAGATCTAGGATTGAAAGAACGCCGGGTACTCAGAACGGAGGTGATCCTCGCGTTCCCAGGTAGCTTCACGGTCAGAATGGTGTGACCACTTGACTTTGAGAAATTTGATTGACTTGTTGCGAGTCTTGCGTTCAGTCTCTTCAAGAATAGCAACTGGGTGCTCACGATAGGTGAGATCTTCTTGGAGCTCAATGTCCTCGAAGTTGACGGTGCGGTCAGGAGTCTTGAAGCACCTTCGAAGCTGAGAGACATGAAACACGTCATGAACATTTGCAAAGTTTGAAGAAAGCTCGAGTTGATAGGCGAGGTCGCCTCTCTTGCTGACAATCTTGAAAGGTCCCACGTATCTAGGGGCAAGCTTCCCTTTGATACCGAAGTGACGAGTACCTTTCATAGGAGAGACTCGGAGGTAAACATGATCTCCAATCTCGAAAGCCAAATCACGGTGCTTACTATCATGGTAGCTCTTCTGGCGGGATTGGGCTGCTTTGAGGTTATCTCGAATGACTTTGCACATTTTCTCTGCCTCTGTGATTAAGGCATTACCCAAAAGCTGACATTCACCGGTTTCAGACCAGTTGAGAGGGGTACGACACTTCCTGCCATACAGAATTTCAAAAGGGGCCTTGCCCGAACTTGCTTGAAAACTGTTGTTGTAGGAGAATTCAGCATAAGGAAGACAATCCTCCCACTTCATGCCGAAGGAGATCACACAAGCCCCGAGCATATCTTCAAGAATCTGGTTGACACGCTCGACTTGACCACTAGTTTGAGGATGGAAAGTTGTGCTGAAGCGGATGTTAGTGCCCATGGCCTTCTGAAAAGAATCCCAAAACTTTGAGGTAAAGATGCTGCCACTGTCTGAAGAGATCACCTGTGGAATACCATGCAGAGAGACAATACGAGAGGTATAGAGTTCCACCAATTGAGCTGCAGTGATCGACTCTTTGATAGGCAGAAAGTGAGCCACTTTGGTGAGTTTATCGATGACAACGAATATAGCATCATTGCCACGCTTGGACTTTGGAAACCCAGTCACGAAGTCCATCTCAATGTGGTCAAACTTCCATTCTGGAATGGCAAGAGGTTGGAGGAGACCAGCTGGCCTTTGGTGTTCTGCCTTCACTCTTCTGCAGACATCACATTCATTCACGAATTGAGCGATCTCGCGCTTCATTCGAGTCCACCAATAAGATTGCTTAAGGTCCTGATACATCTTCGTGCTCCCAGGGTGGGTGGAGAGGAGAGAATTGTGAGCCTCGTTCATGATCACTTTACGAAGGTCACCTTTGGGTACAACAATACGATCCTTGAAGAAGAGAGTGTCCTTGTCATCGAGGCGGTAGCACTTGTACTTGGACTGACTCTTGGCAATCCCAATCTTCACCTTTTTCACCATAGCATCAAGAAGCTAAGCTTTGCGAATCTGGTCTTCCAAGGTAGGAGAGACTAAAAGGTTGGCGAGGAAACCTTGAGGAATAACTTGCAGATTAAGTTTGCGGAAAGCTTCACAAAGCTCGGGTTGATAAGGCTTGAGAATCAGACTGTTGCAGTAAGCTTTCCTGCTCAATGCGTCAGCAATCACATTAGCCTTGCCTGGAGTGTACTCGATACTCGGATTATACTCTTGAATCATTTCGACCCATCGAGTTTGCCTGAGGTTGAGATTAGGCTGAGTGAAGATGTACTTGAGACTCTTGTGATCAGTGAAAATGTCCACTTTTCTTCCCAATAGAAGATGTCTCCAAGTCAAAAGAGCATGCACAACTGCCGCCAACTCGAGATCATGAGTGGGGTAGTTCTTCTCATTAGGCTTCAACTGGCGAGATGTATAAGCAACAACTTTCTTCTCTTGCATCAATACTGCACCAAGACCTTGGAGAGAGGCATCACAAAAGACCTCGTACGGCTTGGATTCATCAGGCGGAGTCAGAACTGGAGCAGTGATCAATTTCTCTTTCAAAGTGTTGAAAGCAATGTCACACTCTAGAGACCAAATGTACTTGACGTGCTTCTGGAGAAGATTTGAGAGAGGCTTCGCGATCTTAGAAAAGTTTTCAATGAATCTTTGGCAATAGCTTGCGAGACCGAGGAAGCTACGGAGTTGCTTCACGTTCTGAGGAGGTTCCCAATTCACAATTGCAGACAACTTCTCAGGATTCACGGCAATGCCCTTGGCAGAGATGATATGACCAAGATAAAGAACCTCATCAAGCCAAAATTCACACTTGGAGAACTTGGCGTAGAACTGATGTTCTCTGAGCTTATCAAGAACCAAACGCAAATGCTTGGCATGATCTTCCTTGTTCTTCGAGAAAACCAGAATGTCGTCGAGATAGACCAAAATGAAGTCATTGGTGTAGGCGTTGAAGATGAAGTTCATCATGCGAGAGAACATCGGAGGAGCGTTGACGAGGCCAAAAGACATGACAGTGTATTCATATGAACCAAAGCTTGTCCTGAAAGCCGTCTTGGGAATATCTTGCTCACGGATTTGAATCTGATGATAACCCATACGAAGATCAAGCTTGGAGAATACTTGAGCACCTTTGAGTTGTTCGAACAGCTCATTGATGTTGGGAAGTGGGTATTTGTTTTTTATGGTCTTCTTGTTCACTGGACGGTAATCAACACAAAGTCGGTCTGTTCCATCCTTCTTCTTCACAAAAAGAACACCACAACCCCATGGAGAAGAACTAGGCCGGATGAGACCCATTTTCTCTTGAATATCGAGTTGCTTCTTCAGCTCCTTCAACTCTTCAGGTCCGAGCTTGTAAGGACGCTTGCACACAGGTTCCGTGCCAGGCTCAAGATCAATAACAAATTCAACTGGCCGGTGCGGAGGCATTCCTGGAAGCTCTTCTGGAAAGATGTCTTTATATTCGCAAACGACTAGAATTTGCGAGATGGCATCCAATTCACCCTTCTCATTGAGAGAAAACAGACGGATGGTATTATCCCGAGCGGCAAAGACAATAACATCCTCAGACGAATGAGTCAATTGAATCTGCCTGGCAGCACAATCAAGATGTGCCTTGTGCTTAGAAAGCCAATCCATTCCGAGAATAAGATCAATATCCGAGTTACCAAGAACCACCGGAGAAGAGAGAAACTTGTAATCACCCAATGTGATAGAGATATCGGGAGCAACCAAACTAGAAGTCAAAAGCTTGCCAGGAGAAACAACTTGCATGACTTTGGGCATGATCTCGGTATCAACATTGTGCTTCGATGCAAAAGGACATGACAAAAAGGAATGCGATGCACCAGTGTCAAAAAGAACTTTTGTAGGACCATCGTTAACAGGAAGGTTACCCATGATCACATCTGACGAGTCCTCTGCCTGAGCTGCATTCATCAAGTTGACCTTGGCGGACTTGGGGTTATGCTTGACCACAGTTGTACTTGCCGATCTGACAGGAGGAGGAGGAAGACGCCTCTGGTTGAAACACTTGTTGGCATAGTGACCCTTCTGTTGGCACTTGTTGCACGTGACCTCTGAAAGCGGACGGTGATACGGAGCACTCGATTTTGGAGCTTGAGACGAAGTCTTGTTCTGAAAGCCAGGGTTGGGTGGGTGGGAAGAACCACTGCCACCTTTACTCTTCTGCTGATACGGCTGACGGAACGGAGGAGGAGGAAGCCAATACTTCTGATGCTTGGCCACTTGAGTAGAGGAAGAAGGAGTAACATCTTTGACTCGCTTCTTGGAAGCATCACACCTCAACTGAGCAGCCTCTTGCTTCAATGCCATGTTGTAGAACTCATCGTACCTCAAGGGCTCGAAGAGAACAAGAGCTAGCTGAATTTCTTCTCTGAGACCACCCCTGAACTAGAATATCATGCTCTTCTCATCAGGGACGTCCTACTTGGCAAAGCGGGCGTGCTTCTGAAACAACTTGTTGTAGTCATAGACAGACAAAGAGCCTTGCTTCAGATTGCGGAATTCCTCACGCTTGCTTTAAACCACGCTCTGAGGAATATGATGAGCTCGGAAATCTCGACGAAAATCATCCCAAGTGATAACACGTCCACCTCTGGAATCCTTGTACTGCTGGAACCATTCTGCAGCTTGATCTTTGAGTTGGAAGGAAGCGAAATTAACAAAGTCCTCAGGCCTGACGTTACTGCACTCGAAATGCTTGCACAGGTCCACAAGCCAATCGTCAGCATCGATTGCCTCAACACAATTGCTGAAAGTCTTTGGCCCGTTAGCAAGGAACTGGTTGAGTGTAGCAAAGTGATTCTGATTGCTGCCTTGATTCCCTTGGTTGCCTTGATTGCGCTCTTGGAGAATTTGCATGATCAACTGTGTGTTTGCATTGGTTGCGGCCATCACAGCTTGCCATGCCTCTGGAGGAGGTGGAGGTGGTGGCGGATCAGGATTCGGAGTTGTGCGCGTTGGAGGAGCCATCCTGAAGAGGTTGACGTCCATTAGCACATTGATAGATAAATATTGAAGCTGAATCCAACAGAATGAAAATTGCAACATATAGCCTTCACATCCGAACAAAATGAACGAATGCATTCCTCTTGAAATGGTCACATATCCATAAATTGAGAAGCCACGTAGAATTAAGGTAGAGAAATAAATCAACAAGGTACGGATCAAGAACGAATAATCGGTAAGAAATCCCAATCTCAAACCAATATCCGTGGAAGAAGAACTAGAGCTACTAGAATTCCCACCTATGAAACTCCTGAACCTTTCCGGTTATGCAATCAGGTGTTGGGGATACAGGGGAAGCATAATATCTCACCCAAACTAGCAAATCCTACATCCAGCTGCATCCATCCTTCAACACATAACCAAGAAAACTTCGGAAACCATCTACCTCAACCTTCAAAAAGCATCCGTTATACAAGTTATGGCGATACTGCCGAACTCCCGCCCCAGTACTGGGTGGCGTCGAGGTTATCTCACTAATGAACTATATAAAAGAGATTTTTGATGTTGGCGTACTAAACTCAGGTATTCCAGAACTGCAACGATAAAATTATGATGACAACACCTCAGAGCTCAACTCCCCGGGACACTTCCACTAAACCCCTAATAGGAGGCACCAAGACAATGTTCTCATCATAAAGCCATTGGAACGATTCCAAGATACCCGCTTGATCCTAAAAATTTTTTTAGTGAAATTTGAGAAGAGAAGAGTCAAAACTCTACGTCAGGATGCCTTACCAGAGCGATGAGGAGACTGGCAAGTAAAAGGAATTCCTAAACTCTCCGATATACAATTCCTAAATGACCCAAAACATTTTTCTAGACACAACTCGGCCACTAAAAACGATCAAGCAATGGGGCTCCTAAGGTTGGGGAAGGCTCTGATTACCAACTTGTAACACCCTCGATGCGACTATATCTCCCACGTGTCAAGGCACGACTTAGATGCATAATTGCATTGAAGGCATATGTCGCAAGTTAGGCAATCTTCACAACATCCCATGTAATATAAATCATAAAGGGGAGATAAAATAGTTGGCTTACACTCGCCACGTCAATCAAGTACATAAATAACATTACATCAACCAAACACTCATGGCCCGACTACGGCGCCAAAATAAAAGAGAACCCAACATGCGACAACGGTCCCAATCACCCCCAACTGGGCACCACTACTGATCATCGGGAAAGGAAACATAGTAACGTTGAGAGTCTTCGTCGAACTCCCACTTGAGCTCATACGCGTCTGCTGGAGCGGAATCATCAGGCCCTGCATCTGGTGTAATAGTAATCTGTGAGCCATAGGGACTCAGCAATCTCGCACCCTCGCGATCAAGACTATTTAAGCTTAAAGGTATGACAGGGTAAAAATATGTGGAGCTGCAGCAAGCGACTAGCAAATATGGTGGCTAACTTATTCGCAAAAGAGAGCGAGAAGAGGAGGCAAAGCACGAGCGAGAAACTAGAGAACAACCTGCACAAACATTACTCCAACACCGTGTCCACTTCCCGGACCCCGCCGAGAAGAGGCCATCACGGTAACACACTCGGTTGAATTCATTTTAGTTAAGTTAAGGTTCAAGTTATCTACAACCGGACATTAATAAATTCCCATCTGCCCATAACCGCAGGCACGGCTTTCGAAAGTTCAAATCCCTGCAGGGAGTCTCAACTTAGCCCATAACAAGCTCTCATGGTCAACGAAGGAATAGACCTCCTCCCAAGACGTTCCGATCAGACTCGGTATCTCGGTTACTCAAGACACTTCGACAGGTTAAAACAAGACCAGCAACACTGCCCGAATGTGCCGACAAGTCCCGATAGGAGATGCACATATCTCTTTCTCAGGGCACACTCAAATGATACATCCTACGAGTAAAACCAACCCTCAAGTTGCCCCGAGGTGGCCCCGCAGTCTACTCGGTCGGACCAACACTCAGAGGAGCACTGCCCCGGGGGGGGGGGGTTAAATAAGATGACCCTTGGGCTCCGGAAACCCAAGGGAAAAAAGGCTAGGTGGCGAATGGTAAAACCAAGGTTGGGCATTGCTGTAAAAGCTTTAATCAAGGCGAACTATCAAGGGGTTCCCATTATAACCCAACCGCGTAAGGAATGCAAAATCCGGGAACATAACACCGATATGACGGAAACTAGGGCGGCAAGAGTGGAACAAAACACTAGGCGAGAGGCCAAGCCTTCCACCCTTTACCAAGTATATAGGTGCATTAAGATAACAAGATAATATAATGATGTCCCAACAAGAAAATAAATATTCCAATAAGGAACGGCCTCCGATCTTCACCTGCAACTAGTAACGCTATAAGAGGGGCTGAGCAAAGCGGTAACATAGCCAATCAACGGTTTGCTAGGATATGGTGGGTTAGAGGTTTGACATGGCAATTAGGGAGGCTTGAAAGCAAGTGGTAGGCATCATAGCATTGGCATAGCAAAAGAGCGAGCAAACTAGCATAGCAAAGATAGTAGTGATTTCGAGGGTATGATCATCTTGCATGCACAGTTGTCAGAGTTGACTGGATCCTCGAAAGAAAACTCAACGGGCTCCTCGTTAGTGAACACGTCTCCTGGCTCTACCCAAACAAGACAAACAAGCAACAAGGATACAATCAACCACATGCGAGACCAAGCAATATGATGCAATGATGATATGCTATGCGGAATGCGATGCGGGATGCAAAATGCAAGATATGACAGGAAATGCATGAACCTGGACTCAACTTGGAAATCCAAGTATGCCACTGGAAAGATGAGACGAAATCGTTTGAAAACGATATAAAGAACGCCGGAATCGGAGTTGCGGTTTGGAAATGGCAAGTGATTCAAATATGACACCGGTTTGCGATTTACAGCAAGTAGCCAACTAAATGCAATGAGATGAACATGCTACAGCAACCAAACATGACAACAAAATACATGGCAGGGATGCACACAAGATGCTTAACAAAAGTCTAACACTGAGCTACGGCCAATTCATCCATTAACAGGTTCAAACAAGCATGGCAAAAATGCATATGGAAAACAGATCTCAGACTTAGTGAAATTAACACTTGTCTGGAATTTCAGATCAGGTAGCCCTCTTCGGAGCCACAAAACTACATGCTACAGGACCTGAACATGGCAAAGTAAAACATGGCATGGAGCTACTCAAATAGCTTAACAAAAGTCCCTTAGTAACCTTGAGCCAAAAGGGATCAGAAAATACAATTGCAAGCATGTGAACATAGCAAAAACATAATCAGTTTTCATACTTAGTGAAAACTGGCACATGCTGAAATATAACTCAAGTAGGCATGTTTACGAGCTCGATGAACTCACTACGGTGCAAGTCATGGCAAGACAAGCATACATCCATGAAGAAGGCACAAAATTCAAGCTAGACATGGCAAGAACAATAACATAGCATGCACGGATCAACTACAACAACACCGGCAAAATTGCAAACAAGTTGACAATCTGCCCAGATTCACAAAGTAGCAAAAATAGAGCTCGATTGACTCAAGCTAGGGTGCTCCATAATTGCAAACAAAGACATGAATGGATAGAGCACTACAATATTAACAAAACATCCTTACTAATCATCCTCAAAAGAGGCACGGATCACTAGGAAACAACAAGAACATATGGCATCATGAGATAAACAGCTCCAGGACTTAGTGGAATTGCTAAGTCCCTGAAAACGGAATTACTAAGTGCACCACTTTGCAAGCTTGCACTAGTCACCACACACATCACAAAAATACATGGGTTGCACCTCTAGAAAGATGACAAAACCCTTAATAAAACACATGTAGAGCATCAGGGCATATCATGCACACATTAATCGTGGCAAAAATGACAAAAACCTAAACGGAGCAGCAGATCTGACAATAATCTCAAGTAGCCCTCTTCTAACAGCATTTCGGGCATCAAGATGAACTCAAATGAAAATGATGCAATGGAATGAAATAATGTACTCTCTGAGATGAACATTCTGATATGCTATATGCATGAATCGGAGTTACGGATGCAAAGTTACGGAGCCGTGAACATGAGCACATGGACTGAGATTTTCGAGACTTAGACGAAATTTACCACCGGATCTAGGGTTTGACCCGGCATGGAATCCGAGGACGGTGGCGCATGCACTGTTCACGCCAGAGTTGACGGAGCTCGCCGGAGCGGGAAGACGGCGGCGAGGTGCTCCCGGGCCGGATCCGGCCGGATCCGGCCGACGGGGAGCCGGAGAGGCGGCGGGGCGGCGACCACGGCGCGGCGGCGGCGGTTGGTGGCGCGGGCGCGGACTCGGCGGCGGCGGCAGCCGGAGGCGGCGCCCGGGCGAGGCGGCGGTGGCGGCGGCAGCTGGGCGAGGCGGCGGCGCGGGGCGCGGCGCGAGGCAGCGGCGGCAGCTGGGCCGCGGGGGCCTCACCTGGGCCGGGCGGGCCGGCGGCGGTGGGAGGTGGCGGCTGCCACGTGGCGGCTTCAGAGTGGGGCGGCAGCTATGTCCGGCCGGGTCGGACAATGTCTGGCGCGGCGCGGGGGCGATTTAGGGTTTCGGGGAGAGAGGATCCGGGACATTTCGAGGGGGACCTATTTATAGGCATAGGAGGAGCTAGGAGAGTCCAAATGAGGTGTGATTTTCGGCCACGCGATCGTGATCGAACGCTCTAGAAGATGGAGCAGAGTTAGGTGGGTTTTGGGCCAAATTGGAGGGGTGTTGGGCTGCAACACACACGAGGCCTTTTCGGTCCCTCGGTTAACCATTGGAGTATCAAACGAAGTCCAAATGATACGAAACTTGACAGGCGGTCTACCGGTAGTAAACCAAGGCCGCTTGGCAAGTCTCGGCCCAATCTGGAAATGTTTAATCCCCACACACGAAAGAAAGCTAGAAATGGCCACCGGAGGAGAACAAAGCGCCGGAATGCAAAACGGACAACGGGGAAAATGCTCGAATGCATGAGACGAACACGTATGCAAATGCAATGCACATGATGACATGATATGAGATGCATGACAGCGATAACAACACATGGAGACAAAGGCCCGAACCCGAGGAAATAAAATATCTTAACACCGGAAACGGCAAGGGTTGGAGTACAAATTGGGAAAGTTACATCCGGGGTGTTACATGTCATGTACGTATCCTCCCAACATGGATTCAGTACAGGAATGACAAAGACGAAACCCAGTTCAACACCTTCCTCGACCATGTATCTGTAAGTATGGTTATGTATGGAAACTACTAATATCGTCTTGTTCTATCCCATACTTTCTAGGTTGCTGATAATGAGACTCCCATAATTTTCAACAGATGAGGTTCAAGTTGGATAGCCAAGATGATGCAACCAGACAAGCTTGCACCCATGTTTTCAAGTCTGCTCTACGACAGTATCGGTATAACTTGAGGAAAACTCACTTTGAAGGCAAGGCTAACAGTGAACTTTCCCAAACATCTCCAGTGGAAAATATATCGGATTAAGACTGGAGGGGCCTTGTTAAACACTGGTCTGATCCAAAGTATCAGGTACATTATATATATGTGATCAGATCACATGTTGAAGTCCTATTTACGCATGTGCCACACAAATCTATCTTCTTGTAGGTAAATTGTTCAAAGAACAAGGCCAACCGTATGAAAGTGAAATTCCAACAGACGACAGGATCTCGTAGCTATATTGCACACTGCGAGGCTCTTATAATTAGCTGATGTTTCACTCTTTTCGTTGTACCATATTATCATATATATATATATATTGACTTGTTCGAAATGCAGAGGAAAGCCCGCAAGGACCAAAAAGTACCTGAACCAAATGTCGTGGAAATCTTCAAGGACTGTCACACCAGCAAGAAGAAGGGCATGACTACACCAGTCAAAGCCGCTGTTGTAAGTCCTTAATCCTCATGCCTTTTAACTACTACTTACTCTGACTTGTGCCTTGAACTGCATGGTTTGCAGCCAATGTCTATTACTCTTTTCAATTTTATACACAATTGTCTTAGCGTATCATTGCACCTTACAAGGTTTAAAAGAAATGAGTGATGTTCCTTTGATCTTGACCCGTAATCTAGTTCCGTGCTGGACTTGCCCACACAACGTTACAATTGCATGTTTGTCTGTTCTCAGTTGTTCTGTGATATGAATGATGACTATGCTTACCGTATTATAAACTTCGTCTCTTTATCCTTAGCCCTCAATACAATGTGAAGAAATAGACAATACATTAGTGATGGTACATGGTCATATGTTTGGAACCTGGTTTTATTATGTACTTTGCAATAAAATACAACTAATATTTATATGGGTTAACCAGAATAAGTTCTGTATATAGACCAAAGCTATTTTGTTTGGTTTTGCTGCCTCCTTAATATCTTCTGTTCTGGTACTACTAATGTAAAACCTCAACTTTTCAGCAAGCTATGGAAAAAAATGGTGGAAGCGCCACCTCTTGAAGGTGGCGAGGCAACTATAACCGCAATGTCAGCTCTTGCTGCAGTGGGTTAGTACCTGTCCACTAATAGTGCCAAAAGCACGTTCCTGCATAATACTGGGTTGGTTGTTAAGGCAATATCATCCAAACTGCCTCATGATCAAGATATGCAAGCTCAAAGCAATGTTGTATCTGCGCTCCAGACACAAGTCCATTCCCTAACAGAGACCCTTTGTGAAACAAGGAGAAACATTGCTCAATGTCGTCAAGAAATGCATGGTTTTGAAACCAGACTATCAGACATTTGTTATGTTGTTCAGGAGCCTAGGGGAAATGAAGGCGAGGGTTATGGTGCTCCATCGGACAATATATCATGAAAACATAACAGTCAGGTCAAATGAACTGAGCTTTTGAACTTCTGGTGGTGCATTTATCTGCTAGCCTATTAAGTTTTATGCCAACCTTCCTTTTGTTATATAGTTGTAATTTGTTTTGGTGTGATACAAAATTTATTCCTAACGTGCAGCCACCGGCTGAAGAAAACAGCAAGCCATTTTTGTATAGTGTAGGGTGTTCCCTATATTTGCACTGGTGGCGATCTTTGATGCCGAGTGGATGTAATCTGTGCAATCGCCTTAATAGCCTAGAGTTAGTTTCGGCCTTATTTATTTCCTAGTCTTTTTTTCCCTGGTTTGCTAGTGGCCGCAACTACCATGGGCCATATACGGGCCGTAGGATCCATGGGTCTCCTATGGGCCGTTGATAAATGGGCCTGTAATCGGTGGGCCTCGGGCTGTCGGATAAATGTGTCTACATGGGTCGTAATCAGGTGTAATTGGTATCGGCCCAGCATGGTAACAGGACGTTAACAGGCCGTAGGATAGCAAAGGCTTAATTCTGTCACATGCATAACGGGTCGTTAATGGGCCAGAATATAGGACGGGCTGGAAATGGCGCAACGGGTTAACAGGCCAGAAACGGGCTGACTCTTGCCATGGGCTGAATTTGGCCCATTAGGGTAACAGGCCAGTAATGGCCGACTTGCCATGGGACGAATTTGGCCCATTAGGGGAGCAGGCCAGTAACGGACCGACTCTTGCCATGGGCCGAATTTGGCCCATTAGGGGAACAGGCCAGTAACGGGCCGACTCTTGCCATGGGCCAAATTTGGCCCATTAGGGGAACAGGCCAGTAACGGGCCGGAAGTAATCGAGGGCCAAAAAGGAGCCCAAGAATGTATGGGCCGTCAATAGACCGAAAGCTAACACGGGCTGGAAACGGCCCATGTAAATCACGGGCCGTTAACGGGTATAAAGAAAATTACTGTTCATTACGGGCTAGAGTCATCGTGGGCTTGTAAAGGGCCAAAAGATACGAAGGCCTCATATGTGCCGAAAGACATCATGGGCCATACATGGGCTGAAAGTGAAATGGGCTGGTGTTATATTTGACGGCCCACATGATGTTATTGGGCCGATTTCCTTTAGGGCCTAACGGGCCGTAAGTTAACGGGCCGTAAAATGGGCTATTTGCGAAGAGACCGTTAACAGGTTTTTCATGGGCCAGCCCATTAACTTTTGACCAAGTCAAATGGGCCGTCTTTGTAAGCTAAATGGGCCAGTGGTGGGCCGTGGCACGTGTCGACATATCATAGGCGCCTATCCGACCCACTGACGAGCTGACATGTGTTTTGTCCGGCCAGTAAGAATTTTACACGTGGAAATTTCCCATTGGTCGGGGCTGTTAACGGGTTATCGGATCCAAAACCTGACCCGATAGCTTAACGGTGTTCTGTTATGGTGGATGCCACGTGTCGGTCACCCTTGACGAAAGCACTTCTGTGACACGAGATTTATCGTCATGGAAGTGGACACTTCCGTGATGATAATTTTGGCAATGTCATGAAACACTTCTACGACAGCACAGGTATGACTATCTTGATTCTGTCATAAAATCGTCATGGATGTACATGCATGACAAAAAACGCGACCTACTGTGACAAACATGTATCATCACGAAAGTGTATTTTTTTTGTAGTGTGACTATCAGCAATGGGATAAATTATACCTGCCTCAAGAAGCTTTAGTATTTATTTTCTTGCCACTTCTTTCATCTTAGGATTTAACCATCATTGGTGATCAACAGCTGGTTTAGCGTCCTTCTCCAATTTTATTTTGTGCTGGCATAGAGTGGGACTAATGCCCTTAAGATCATCAAGAGTATATCCAATAGCAGCACGGTGCTTCTTCAGATTTTTCAATAATTTCTTTTCTTCATGCTCTAAAAGGTTAGCACTAATAATAACAGGATATATCTCTTTCTCATCAAGATAAGCATATTTAAGAGTATCACGTAAAGGTTTAAGCTCAAACACGGGATCACCTTTAGGTGGAGGAGGATACCCTAGGATTTCAACAGGCAAGTTGTGTTTCAAAATAGGTCAATGTTTAAAGAATACTTCATCTATTTCCCTTCTTTCATTCATAAACATATCATTTTCATGGTCTAGCAAATATTGTTCTAAAGGATCACTAGGAGGCACGGCAATAGAATCAAGACCAATAATTTCATCTTTACTAGGCAATTCTTTATCATGGGGTTGTCTACGAAATTTAGCAAAATTAAACTCATGAGACATATCCCCTAAACCAACAGAAACAATATCCTTATTGCAGTCTATCTTAGCATTAACAGTATTCAAGAAGGGTCTACCAAATATAATGGGACAAAAGTCATCTTGTGGGGAACCAAGAACAAGAAAATCAGTAGGATATTTAACTTTCCCACACAAGACTTCAACATCTCTAACAATCCCAACTGGTGAAATAGTATCTCTATTGGCAAGCTTAATTGTAACATCTATCTCTTCTATCTCAGTAGGTGCAATATCATGCATAATTTCTTTGTATAAGGAATGAGGTATTGCACTTGCACTAGCACCCATATCACATAAGCCATGATAGCAGTGATCTCCTATTTTAACAGAAATAACAGGCATGCCTACAACAGGTCTATGTTTAGTTTTAGTATCAGGTCTAGCAATTCTAGCAGATTCATTGCAGAAGTAAATAACATGCCCATCAATATTATCGGCCAAGAGATCTTTAACCATAGAAACACTAGGTTCAACTTTAATTTGCTCAGGGGGTTTGGGTGTCTTAATATTACTTTTGTTAACCATAGTTGAAGCTTTAGCATGATCCTTTATTCTAACAGGGAAAGGTGGTTTCTCAATATAATCAGTAGGAACAACAGGATCATTATAAGTGATAGTCTTTTCTTCAACTTTAATAGGTGCAACTACTTTTAGTTCAATGGGAGGATTATATTTAAACCACTTCTCCTTAGGGAGATCAACATGAGCAGCGAAGGATTCACAGAAAGAAGCTACTATCTCAGAGTCAAGTCCATATTTAGTGCTAAATTCACGGAAAGCATCGGTATCCATAAAAGATTTAACACAGTCAAACTTAGGTGTTATACCTGACTCCTTACCTTCGTTGAGGTCCCAATCTTCAGAGTTGTGTTTAATTCTTTCCAATAAATCCCATTTGAATTCAATAGTCTTCATCATAAAAGATCCAGTATAAGAAGTATCAAGCATGGAGCGATTACTAAGAGAAAGCCTAGCATAAATTTTTTGAATAATCATTTATTTTATTTTGAGAGCTCATGATTGGGACATGAATATAACATTGACTTAAGCCTCACCCAAGATTGAGCAATGCTTTCTCCTTTGCGAGGCCAAAAATTATATATATAATTACGATCACGATGAACAAGATGCATAGGATGAAACTTCTGATGAAATTCCAATTTCAATCGGTTGTAGTTCCATGATCCCATATCATCACATAGCCTAAACCATGTCAATGCCTATCCCTTCAAAGATAAAGGGAACACCTTCTTATTGATAACATCCTCGGGCATACCTTCAAGCTTAAATAATCCACAAACTTCATCCACATAGATTAGGTGCAAATCAGGATGTAATGTTCCATCTCCTGTAAAAGGATTAGCTAGCAGTTTCTCTATCATACCTGAAGGAATTTCAAAGTAAACATTTTCAGTAGGTTCAGTAGGTTGAGGAGCAACTCTTTGCTCTACTGGTCGGGGTGAAGATACCCCGAACAAGCCCCTCAAAGGATTATGTTCCATAGTAACAAGTGATAGTAAATTTCAGCACACTACATAATTTTTTTTTACCAAATTCCACCTACCAAAGGCGCTTCACTCCCTAGAAATGGCGCCAGAAAAGAGTCTTGATGACCCACAAGTGTAGGGGATCTATCGTAGCCTTTTTGATAAGTAAAATGTCGAACCCAATGAGGAGCAAAAGGAAATGATAAGCGGTTTTCAGCAAGGTATTCTCTGCAAGCACTGAAATTATCGGTAACAGATAGTTTTGTGGTAAGGTAATTTGTAATGGGTAACAAGTAATAAAAGTAAATAAGGTGCAGCAATATGTCCCAATCCTTTTTGTAGAAAAGGACAAGCCTGGACAAACTCTTATATAAAGGAAAGCGCTCCCGAGGACACATGGGAATTATCGTCAAGCTAGTTTTCATCACGTTCATATGATTCGCGTTCGGTACTTTGATAATTTGATATGTGGGTGGACCGGTGCTTGGGTACTGCCCTTACTTGGACAAGCATCCCACTTATGATTAACCACTATTGCAAGCATCCGCAACTACAACAGAAGTATTAAGGTAAACCTAACCATAGCATGAAACATATGGATCCAAATCAGCCCCCTACGAAGCAACGTATAAACTAGGGTTTAAGCTTCTGTCACACTAGCAACCCATCATCTACTTATTACTTCCCAATGCCTCCCTCTAGGCCCAAACAATGGTGAAGTGTCATGTAGTCGACGTTCACATGACACCACTAGAGGGATGACAACATACATCTCATCAAAATATCGAACGAATACCAAATTCACATGACTACTTATACACTACTAGGGAAAACCTTATACATAGAATATTACCAGAAGCGCTTTTCAAAATACGACGCTACTGCTATTTAGCAACAACGCGTGCCGGAAAAACGCGCTGCTGAAAGAAAAATAGCAGTAGCGCGTCATCTCTAAACCGCGCTACTGCTCTAATTGCCAAGACCTCGCCGTCCAGCTAGTTATAGCTATAGTGCCTTACACCGTATCGTGATACCGCTATTCTCCTTACCTGTAGTGCTTTTTCATACCCGCGCTACTACTAACCCTACCTTATCACCACGCGGCCGACCCTCTCTCTCACCCTCTCAGTCACTCTCGCCCGCGCCGATAACCATTGTCGTTCGTCGTCGCCGCCGCCGCCGTCGTCCGCCCGCCACTGAGGTACTCCCTCCTTCCGTCCCTCCTCCTCCCACTACGCCCTCCACCCTCCTCCTCCCACCGTGCCCTCCTCCCTCCGCATGCGGCTGCCCCCTCCTCCCTCCTCCGCCGGCAGCCCTCCTCCCACCGCCCCTTCCTCCTCCTCCTCCTCTAGCCGGCCCCTCCCCCTCCTCCTCCGGCCGCCCCTCCCCCTCCTCTCTCCTCCCTCCCTCCCTTGTCTTTGTTTTTGCAAATCATAGGTAACTAGTTTATTTAGCAAGTGATTAATATAACTAACCTATTTATATTAAGTGCTTAATGGACCTAGTTTATTTAGTAAGTGCTTAATAGAACTAGTTTATTTAGTAAGTAGTTAATAAAACTAGTTTATTTAGTAAGTAGTTAATAAAACTAGTTTAATTAGTGTTAGGATTATATATAAGATATTTTCGATTTTTTTTCATATTTTGAACCATTGAAATGCAATGACCATCGATAAGTGGCCTATGTTTTGCCGGAGTGTTGATTAATTTCCGTTCTGGCAAATTTCAGGCGCTTGATGTGTCCTTTTTTAGCAAAGGTCATGCCGGATTTTTTGGGTTTTGCTGTCGAGTTATAATCTCTGAATTTTGAACACAGCAGATGTCTGATGACGATGGAATCCCGGAGTTTGGGTACTGCTATGATGACCGGGGTGTGTGCGACAGGTTTCCTCACCTACAAAATGATAGGTTTTTCACCATGAAGCTGGAAGAGACCTTCGATGTTTGTACGATATGCAACGACAAGCATTTCATCGTAATTAATATCATCACTTGTGCTTCTTTTGTTCAACATGTAATTTATGGATTTTTTTTCAATTCGATTAGTACATCCCGTGCCATGCTAGACCATATGTATTGGAGAAGCTTGGTTTTGGTTTAGATGACTTTGAGAATGTGGAGACGAGGAGGGCTCACTTAAGAACTAGACATGGTTACGAGTTTCTGGTTAAGTTCTACAATGCGGTCGATCACTCCCATTTTGGTTGCTCTAATTGGGAAGCTCTCTGCAAGGCATATGGATTTGAGGAGGGAATGCGAATAAGATTTGATATTCGTCCCGAAGATTATGATGATGATGATGATGATATCGACATCTGGGTGGATGTGGATATGCCTCCAGTTTTGCCTAGATGTGAGTTTGTCAAACTAATTTGTTAAGTTCAGTAATTTATGTTGATAATTTAAAAATATTTGGTGTTCGTCCATACTAAACTTATTTATTTATAATTTTCAGCTTATTTCTCATCTTCAAGAAATACTCGGAAGGTAGTAGACAACACATACTACAGCTATGACTCCAAGCTTAATTGTGAGGAGAAAGGTTATCTTGTCTCATTCATAGAAGATGCTGAGGCCTTCAAAACCAGTCACTCTATTAGCCAAAATTATACTAGATCGTGCCACTAGTCCATACATTGCTTGATGATAACTTCATTGCTAAAAACTTGGTAAGATTTTGTTAATGATGGTAACTTCATTGCATACATTATTCTTAAGTAAACCATTGCTAACTATATATGTTACTATTTTGTTTTTGAACAAAGGCTCCCGAAGCAGGTTGTGCCTGACATGCTATTTACCGAAGGTGATATAAATATGGTTAGCTTATGACCACCTCCTTCGGAGGCTTACCATACTTCATACTCGATTTCTTCAAACGATGGAAGGCTCAAAATCAAAGAATGGAGCAAAGTGATGAATGCGCACACGCAAATAATTGGAGACAAAATGAATGTGCGCAAGCCACAAGTTAGAGATAGGTTTATGTCCATTCTTCATTATGGTGAAGGACCGGTTTATCTGTTTTATGGTATTTTAGCTAGGAGAGAGGAGTAGGTCCTAAGTATTAAGAACAATTAGTTAGTGTTGATTATATATGACTCCAATGTCTTAGACTTGATGGTGATGTTGAGTAGGAGTAGTGACTATGAGTACTATGATGATGATGAGGACGAGTTGTTATTATAACTAGTGACGAAGTTGTTATATGATGTCCCATCATGGACGAAAATGATGATTATGAGGAGTTATATGACAATGATATATTATGATGATAAGTTGTTAATGATATTATGATGATGATGAGAAGTTATTATGTCATTGGGTGAAAGAACCGCCAATTAGTTTCAAATGGATGGATCCAAGGTGACCATTGGTTACTTTGGATACATGCACTTGAAACTAATCCAAGGTTCTTTCACCTAGTGATTTAATAACTCATTATGATGTAAAAACAATCTCTAAATTGCTACTGTATGAAAAATTGTATACAGGTATATGAATACGACCTAAAATTCAAAAGAAATGGAATAGGGAATAATAGTAATAGCGGTTGTTTTCGAAAGCGCTACTAATAATTAGCAGTAGCGATTGACTTGGAAAGTGCTACTACTAAGTAGATATATCAGTAGCGAGTGCCAGTAGGCGCTACTGCTAAGCATTAGCTGTAGCGCCTTATCAGTAGCGCGCTTACCCACGCTACTGATAGGCCAAAAACCAGCGCTACTGCTAGGCTTTTCCCTAGTAGTGATAGCAAGATTCTCCCATGTCCTCGGGAACAAACGTAACTACTCACAAAGCATATTCATGTTCATAATCAGAGGGGTATTAATATGTATAATGGATCTGAACATATGATTTTCCACCAAGTAAACCAACTAGCATCAACTACAAGGAGTAATCAACACTACTAGCAACCCACAGGTACCAATCTGAGGTTTAGATACAAAGATTGGGTACAAGAGATGAACTAGGGTTTGAGATGAGATTGTGCTGGTGAAGATGTTGATGGAGATTGACCCCCTCCCATTGAGAGGATCGTTGGTGATGATTTCCCCCTCCCGGAAGGAAGTTTCCCCGGCAGAACAGCTCGGCCGGAGCCCTAGATTGGTTCCACCAAGGTTCCACCTCGCGACGGCGGAGTTTCGTCCCGTGAGCTTTCTTATGATATTTTCCTTGATGAAAGACTCCATATAGCCAAAGATGGGCATCAGAGGGCCACCAGGGGGCCCACGAGGCAGGGGGCGCCCAGGGGGTAGGGCGCGCCCCCACCCTCGTGGACGGTGGGTGGCTCCCCTCTGGTACTTCTTTCGCCCAATATTTTTTATATATTCTGAAATGTGCTCCCGTGAAGTTTCAAGACTTTTGGAGTTGTGCAAAATAGGTCTCTAATATTTGCTCCTTTTCCAGCCCAGAATTTCAGCTGTCGGCATTCCCCCTCTTCATGCAAACCTTGTAAAATAAGAGAGAATAGGCATAAGTATTGTGATATAATGTGTAATAACAGCCCATAATGCAATAAATATTGATATAGAAGCATGATGCAAAATGGACGTATCAGCCCCCCAAGGCCTAGTCCGAATTGGACTAGGGGGAGTGCTACCTCTTGAGCACTGCGTTGGTTTTCCCTTGAAGAGGAAACGATGATGCAACAAAGTAGCGTAAGTATTTCCCTCAGTTTTTGAGAACCAAGGTATCCATCCAGTAGGAGGCAACATGCAAGTTCCTCGTACCTACACAGACAAATAAGAACCTCGCAACCAACGTGATAAAGGGGTTGTCAATCCCTTCACAGTCACTTACAAGAGTGAGATCTGATAGAGATGATAAGATAATAGTTTTGGTATTTTTATGATAAAGAGTAAAAGTAAAGATTGCAAAATAAGAAGTAATGGAAATAGCTTGTTGACGGGAGATTAATATGATGGAGAATAGACCCGGGGGCCATAGGTTTCACTAGTGGCTTTTCTCAAGATAGCATAAGTATTACGGTGGGTGAACAAATTACTGTCGAGCAATTGATAGAAAAGTGAATAATTATGAGAATATCTAGGCATGATCATGTATATAGGCATCACGTCCGTGACAAGTAGACCAACTCCTGCCTGCATCTACTACTATTACTCCACACATCGACCGCTATCCAACATGCACCTAGAGTATTAAGTTCATAAGAACACAGTAACGCATTAGATAAGATGACATGATGTAGAGGGATAAACTCAAGCAATATGATATAAACCCCATCTTTTTATCCTCGATGGCAACAATACAATACGTGTCAATTCCCTTTCTGTCACTGGGATCGAGCACCGCAAGATTGAACCCAAAGCTAAGCACTTCTCCCATTGCAAGAAAGATCAATCTAGTAGGCCAAACCAAACTGATAATTCGAAGAGACTTGCAAAGATAACCAATCATGCATAAAAGATTTCAGAGAAGAATCAAATATTGTTCATATATAGACTTGATCATAAACCCACAATTCATCAGATCTCGACAAACACACCGCAAAAAGAGTTACATCGAATAGATCTCCAAGAAGATCAAGGAGAACTTTGTATTGAGATTCAAAGAGAGAGAAGAAGTCATCTAGCTAATAACTATGGACCCGAAGGTCTGAAGTAAACTACTCACACATCATCGGAGGTTTCATTCCGTTTATATTTCCCTCTGGATCACGTATGTTCCAAAAATCATGTTCCCGAAGGTTTCATAACGTTTATATTCCGTTTGATATTCCTTTTCTGCGAAACACTGAAATAGGCAAAAAAAACAACAATTTGCACTGGGCCTTGGGTTAATAGGTTAGTCCCAAAAATAATATAAAAGTGTAAAATAAAGCCCATTAACATCCAAAATAGGAAATATAATAGCATGGAACAATCAAAAATTATAGATACGTTGGAGACGTATCAAGCATCACCAAGCTTAATTCCTACTCGTCCTCGAGTAGGTAAATGATGAAAACAGAATTTTTGATGTGGAATGCTACCTAACATAATTCTCAATGTAATTTTCTTTATTGTGGCATGAATATTCAGATCCGAAAGATGCAAGGCAAAAGTCTAATATTGACATAAAAATAATAATACTTCAATCATACTAACTAAGCAATTATGTCTTCTCAAAATAACATGGCAAAAGAATGTTCATCCCTACAAAATCATATAGTTTGGTCATGCTCCACTTTCGTCACACAAGAATGCTCCCATCATGCACAACCCCGATGACAAGCCAAGCAATTGTTTCATACTTTAGTAATCTCAAACTTTTTTCAACTTTCACGCAATACATGAGCGCGAGCCATGGACATAGCACTATGGGTGGAATAGAATATGATGGTGGGGGTTATGTGGAGAAGACAAAAAAGGAGAAAGTCTCACATTGACGTGGCTAATCAATGGGCTAGGGAGATGCCCATCAATTGATGTCAATGCAAGTAGTAGGGATTGCCATGCAACGGATGCACTAGAGCTATAAATGTATGGAAGCTCAACAAAAGAAACTAAGTGGGTGTGCATCCAACTTGCTTCCTCACGAAGACCTAGGGCATTTGAGGAAGCCCATTGTTGGAATATACAAGCCAAGTTCTATAATGAAAAATTCCCACTAGTATATGAAAGTGACAAAACAAGAGACTCTCTATCATAAAGATCATGGTGCTACTTTGAAGCACAAGTGTGGAAAAAGGATAGTAGCATTGCCTCTTTTAATTATATTTTTTGGGGCCTTCCTTTTTTTATTTGGCCTTTCTCTTTTTTTTATTTGGGACAATGATCTATTAATGATTATCATCGCACTTCTATTTATTTACAACTCAATGATTACAACTTGATACTAGAACAAAGTATGACTCTATATGAATGCCTCCGGCGGTGTACCGGGAAGGGCAATGAATCAAGAGTGACATGTATGAAAAATTATGAACGGTGGCTTTGCCACAAATACGATGTCATCTACATGATCATGCAAGGAAATATGACAATGATGATATGTGTCATGATAAACGGAATGGTGGAAAGTTGCATGGCAATATATCTTGGAATGGCTATGGAAATACCATAATAGGTAGGTATGGTGGCTGTTTTGAGGAATATATAAGGAGGTTTATGTGTGACAGAGCGTATCATATCACGGGGTTTGGATGCACCGGCAAAGTTTGCACCAACTCTCAAGGTGAGAAAGGGAAATGCACGGTACCGAAGAGGCTAGCAATGATGGAAGGGTGAGAGTGCGTATAATCCATGGACTCAACATTAGTCATAAAGAACTCACATACTTATTGCAAAAATCTACAAGTCATCAAAAACCAAGCATTACGTGCATGCTCCTAGGGGGATAGATTGGTAGGAAAAGACCATCGCTCATCCCCGACCACCACTCATAAGGAAGACAATCAAATAACACCTCATGTTCCAAATTTGTTACACAATGGTCACCATACGTGCAAGCTACGGGACTTGCAAACTTCAATGCAAGTATTTCTCAAATTCACAACTGCTCAACTAGCACACTCTAATATTACCACCTTTATGTCTCAAAAAAATTATCAAGTATCAAACTTCTCCTAGTACTCAATGCACTTTTTATGAAAGTTTTTATTATACCGATCTTGGATGCCTATCATATTAGGACTACATTCATAACCAAAGAAAATTACCATGCTGTTCTAAGGGACTCTCAAAATAATATAAATGAATCATGAGAGATCAATAATTTCTATAAAATAAAACCACCACCGTGCTCTAAAAGATATAAGCGAAGCACTAGAGCAAAATTATCTAGCTTAAAAGGTATAAGTGAAGCACATAGAGTATTCTAATAAATTACAATTCATGTGTGTCTCTCCCAAAATGTGTGTACAGCAAGGATGATTGTGGTAAACTAAAAGTCAAAGACTCAAATCATACAAGACGCTCCAAGCAAAACACATATCATGTGGCGAATAAAAATATAGCTCCAAGTAAAGTTACCGATGGACGAAGACGAAAGAGGGGATGCCTTCCGGGGCATCCCCAAGCTTAGGCTTTAGGTTGTCCTTGGATTTTACCTTGGGGTGCCTTGGGCATCCCAAATATTAGGCTCTTGCTTCTCCTTGTTCCATAATCCATCAAATCTTTACCCAAAACTTGAAAATTTCACAACACAAAACTTAAAAGAAAATCTCGTGAGCTTTGTTAGTAAAAGAAAACAAACCACCACTTCAAGGTACTGTAATGAAATCATTATTTATTTATATTGGTGTTAAACCTACTGTATACCAACTTTTCTATGGTTCATAAACTCTATTACTGGCCATAGATTCATCAAAATAAGCAAACAACACACGAAAAACAGAATCTGTCAAAAACAGAACAGTCTGTAGTAATCTGTAGGTTTAGAATACTTCTGGAACCCCAAAAATTCTAAATTAAATTTCTGGATGTGAGGAATTTATCTATTAATCATCTTAAAAAAATTAACTAAATAGCACTCTCCAGTAAAAAAATGTCAGCAAATCTCGTGAGCGCTAAAGTTTCTTTTTTTACAGCAAGATCGCAAAGACTTTCCCCAAGTCTTCCCAAAGGTTCTACTTAGCACAAACACTAATTTAAAAGCATACAACCACATCTAAACAGAGGCTAGATGAATTATTTATTACTAAACATAACCAAAAAGCAAGGAACAAAAATAAATGGGTTGCCTCCCAACAAGCGCTATCGTTTAACGCCCCTAGCTAGGCATAAAAGCAAGGATAGATCTAGGTATTATCATCTTTGGTATGCAATTCTTCAATAGAACACTTATAACCATTAAGAGTTTCCTTCTTTTTATTAATGATTAAACTCTGAGTAAAGAAATCAAGAAAATCATTCGTAGCAAAAGGTTCCTTAACGATAGCGAGAAAGTTGGGGTGAACACTTATGGATTTGAGATCCGCATTTTCCTTATTAGAAGTTTCACCCTTATTTTTAGGAACATACATTAGTTTGGAAAATTTGGTAGGAGGAATTGAAGTATTCCTTATGGTAGAAAAAGCGGACCCTAAGTTGGTAATAATACCCTCAAGCTTATCAATTCTAGTGGAATCTTGGTCTATTCTTTCATTAACTATGGGTTATTTTTCTTTAAAACTTTTCAAAGTAACTCCTACCTTAGATCCATATTGGGTAATTTGGTTGTGGATATTTTTATCCAAATTCTCAATCAATTCAACAGTGGCAACTTTATTTTCAATAATATCGAGCCTTTGCATAACATGTTCCAAAGTTAACATAGTTCCATTAACCAAGAGGGGTGGTGTGCCAAAAAAATCTATCATAGCATTATAAGAATTAAAAGTGTGGCTACCCAAGAAATTTCCTCCGGTAATGGTATCAAGAATATATCTATTCCAAGGAATGATGCCAACATAAAAATTGTGAAGAAGAACGGAAGTGGATTGCTTCCTAGTAGATTTATTCTGCGCATTACAAATTCTATACCAAGCATCTTTTAGATTTTCTCCCTCCCTTTGTTTAAAATTAAGGACTTCATTCTCGGGAGATAAATGAGTGGATAAAAGACTAGCCATAACAACAAAGCAAACAAAAGAAAAAGCAAACGGAAAAAGAGGGCGAATAAAACGGCAAGGGGGAAGTGGGGGAGAGGAAAACGAGAGGCAAATGGCAAATAATGTAATGCGAGGGATAAGAGTTTGTGATGGGTACTTGGTATGTCTTGACTTGTGCGTAGACTCCCCATCAACGGCGCCAGAAATCCTTCTTGCTACCTCTTGAGCACTGCGTTGGTTTTCCCTTGAAGAGGAAAGAGTGATGCAGCATGGTAGCGTAAGTATTTCCCTCAGTTTTTGAGAACCAAGGTATCAATCCAGTAGGAGGCCACACACAAGTCCCTCGTACCTACACAAACAAATAAGAACCTCGCAACCAACACGATAAAGGGGTTGTCAATCCCTTCACGGTCACTTACGAGAGTGAGATCTGATAGAGATGATAAGATAATAGTTTTCGTATTTTTATGATAAAGAGTAAAAGTAAAGATTGCAAAATAAAAGGTAATGGAAATAGCTTGTTGATGGGAGATTAATATGATGGATAATAGACCCGGGGGCCATAGGTTTCACTAGTGGATTCTCTCAAGATAGCATAAGTATTACGGTGGGTGAACAAATTACTGTTGAGCAATTGATAGAAAAGCGAATAATTATGAGAATATCTAGGCATGATCATGTATATAGGAATCACGTCCGTGACAAGTAGACCGACTCCTGGCTGCATCTACTATTATTACTCCACACATCGACCGCTATCCAGCATGCATCTAGAGTATTAAGTTCATAAGAACAGAGTAACACATTAGGTAAGATGACATGATGTAGAGGGATAAACTCAAGCAATATGATATAAACCCCATCTCTTTATCCTCGTGGCAACAATACAATACGTGTCGTGTCCCTTTCTGTCACTGGGATCGAGCACCGCAAGATTGAACCCAAAGCTAGGCACTTCTCCCATTGCAAGAAAGATCAATCTAGTAGGCCAAACCAAACAGATAATTCGAAGAGACTTGCAAAGATAACCAATCATGCATAAAAGATTTCAGAGAAGAATCAAATATTTTTCATAGATAGACTTGATCATAAACCCACAATTCATCGGATCTCAACAAACACACCGCAAAAAGAGTTACATCGAATAGATCTCCAAGAAGATCAAGGAGAACTTTGTATTGAGACTCAAAGAGAGAGAAGCCGTCTAGCTAATAACTATGGACCCGAAGGTCTGAAGTTAATTACTCACGCATCATAGGAGGGGCCATGGAGTTGATGTAGAGGCCCTCCGTGACCGATGCCACCTCCGGTGGAGCTCCGAAAAAGGCCCCAAGATGGGATCTCTTGGGTACAAAAGGTTGCGGCAATGGAAATAGGGTTTCGTGGTGCTCCTGGTTGTTTTCAGGGTATATGAGTATATATATAGGAGGAAGAAGTAGGTCGGTTGAGCCACGAGGGGCTCAGGATGGGGGAGGGCATGCCCAGGGGGGTAGGCATGCCCCCTGCCTCGTGGACACCTCATTTGTTTCTTGACGTCCACTCCAAGTCCTCTGGATCACGTTTGTTCCAAAAATCACGTTCCCGAAGGTTTCATTCCGTTTGGATTCCGTTTGATATTCCTTTTCTGCGAAACATTGAAATATGCAAAAAAACAGCAATTTGCACTGGGCCTTGGGTTAATAGGTTAGTCCCAAAAATAATATAAAAGTGTAAAATAAAGCCCATTAACATCCAAAACAGATAATATAATAGCATGGAACAATCAAAAATTATAGATACGTTGGAGACGTTTCAGGGAGGGGCGGCGCCCCCTCCTTCCTTCTCTTCTCTATTCCCTTTCCTTCTCTCCTACTCCTACTACATGGATGGGGGGAATCCTACTCCCGGTGGGAGTAGGACTCCCCAGGGCGCGCCATAGTAGAGGGTCGGCCCTCCCCCTCCTCCACTCCTTTATATACGGGGAGGGGGCATGATACGTCTCCAACGTATCTATAATTTTTTATGGCTCCATGCTATATTATCTACTATTTTATACATTATTGGGCTTTATTATCCACTTTTATATTATTTTTGGGACTAACCTATTAACCGGTGGCCCAGCCCAGAATTGCTGTTTTTGCCTGTTTTAGGGTTTCAAAGAAAAGGAATATAAAACGGAGTCCAAACGGAATGAAACCTTCGGAAACGTGATTTTCTCATCAGATAAGATCCAGGAGACTTGGACCCTCCGTCAAGGAAGCCACGAGGTGGTCACGAGGGTAGGGGCGCCCCCCTAGGGCGCGCCCCCCTGCCTCATGGGCCCCTCGAAGCTCCACCGACATACTTCTTCCTCCTATATATATCCATGTACCCCCAAACGATCGGGGACGGAGCCAAGAACCTAATTCCACCACTGCAACTTTTTGTATCCACGAGATCCAATCTTGGGGCCTGTTCCGGAGCTTCACCAGAGGGGGCATCGATCACGGAGGGCTTCTACATCATCATCCAAGCCCCTCCGATGAAGTGTGAGTAGTTTACTTCAGACCTACGGGTCCATAGCTAGTAGCTAGATGGCTTCTTCTCTCTTTTTGGATCTCAATACAATGTTCTCCCCCTCTCTTGTGGAGATCTATTCGATGTAATCTTATTTTTGCGGTGTGTTTCTTGAGATCGATGAATTGTGGGTTTATGATCCAGTCTATCTATGAATAATATTTGAATCTTCTCTGAATTCTTTTATGTATGATTGGTTATCTTTGCAAGTCTCTTCGAATTATCAGTTTGGTTTGGCCTACTAGATTGGTTGTTCTTGCCATGGGAGAAGTGCTTAGCTTTGGGTTCAATCTTGCGGTGTCCTTTCCCAATGACAGAAGGGGCAGCAAGGCACGTATTGTATTGTTGCCATCGAGGATAACAAGATGGAATTTTTATCATATTGCATGAAATTATCCCTCTACATCATGTCATCTTGCTTAAGGCGTTACTCTGTTTTTAACTTAATACTCTAGATGCATGCTGGATAGCGGTCGATGAGTGGAGTAATAGTAGGAGATGCAGAATCGTTTCGGTCTACTTGTCTCAGACGTGATGCCTATATACATGATCATACCTAGATATTCTCATAATTATGCTCAATTCTGTCAATTGCTCAACAGTAATTTGTTCACCCACCGTAGAATACTTATGCTCTTGAGAGAAGCCACTAGTGAAACCTATGGCCCCCGGGTCTCTTTCTCATCATATCAATCTCCATTACTTTATTATTGCTTTGTTTTTACTTTTCTTTTCCTTTATTTACTTTGCATCTCTATACCAAAAATAGCAAAAATATTATTTATCGTCTCTATCAGATCTCACTTTCGTAAGTGACCGTGAAGGGATTGACAACCCCTAAGCGCGTTGGTTGCATTGAGCTATTGTTTTTGTGTAGGTATGAGGGACTCGAGCGTAGCCTCCTACTGGATTGATACCTTGGTTCTCAAAAACCGAGGGAAATACTTATGCTACTTTGCTGCATCATCCCTTCCTCTTCGGGGAAATCCAACGCATTGCTCAAGAGGTAGCAAGAAGAATTTTTGGCGCCGTTGCTGGGGAGTCTACGCAAAAGTCAACATACCAAGTACCCATCACAATCCCTATCTCCCGCATTACATTATTTGCCATTTGCCTCTCGTTTTCCTCTCCCCCACTTCACCCTTGTCGTTTTATTCGCCCTCTCTCTCTCTATCCTCCCTCTCTATTTGCCTCTTTTGCCCGTTTGCTCTTTGTTTGCTCATGTGTTAGTTTGTTTGCTTGTCGTTATGGCTAGTTCTTTACCTTCTGCCTCTATGTCTGAAATTGGCGATACTATTGTCGATAATAATTTTGATGCTCCTACTAAAGAACCCACTATCTCACATATAAAAAGATTTCGTGTTGGTAGTGGTAATATTATTGGAAAGGGAGTTATTCAAGATTTCTTTACTTGTGCCGGTGCTTTACCTTCTATGGGTAGTTCTATTCTTCATAGAACTAGTAGTCTTGCGGACGCTATTGCCATGCTTGTAGTTGAACTTGAGAGGCAATTCATGCACTTGCATCCTTCTATACAAAGGATTTTCCTAGAATTTTCTAATATTGAGCATTCTTCTGTTAAGCGTGCCGTTACTATATTTTTGGCTTATGATTTTCGATTCATAATTAAAGAGGCCAAAGAAATCTTTGCGCATTATAGGGTGGATGCTTGCCGTCCTCCCATAGAGACTATCCTCTTTGATCAAGAAGAAATAATGCGTTTTCAATCTCTAGACTATGTTGCTTTCAATGAAAATCTTAGAAAAAAGGGTTCCTACCAATGTTTTAGTTGATAGAATTTCTGAACTTAATGATGATTTAGCTATTCGAGATAATGAATTGGGATATTCTCTTGAATATAGGCTCACAAAGTTCTGTCAAAAGAATGCTTATAATGATGAATTGGTTGTGCAATATGAAGGACCAAAGGAGGAACCTATACCTCCCAAGGTTGATCTTGGAGACTTTTGTCCCAACAAATTTATCCCTTTTGATTACTTTTGCTTGCCTCAAAAATATGAAATGAGTTTTAACAATCTATCTTATTATTATGGCAATACCTATATCTATTCTTGCTTGTTATGCCTAGCTAGGGGCATTAAACGATAGCGCTTGTTGGGAGGCAACCCAATTTTATTTTTATTCCTTGCTTTTTTCTACTGTTTAGTAATAAATAAATTATTTAGACTCTGTTTTGGTTGTGTTTTTTGTGTTTAATTAGTGTTTGTGCCAAGTAGAACCATTGGGAAGACTTGGGGAAAGTCTTGTTGAACTTGCTGTAAAAAACAGAAACTTTAGCGCTCATGAGAACTGCTGTCATTTTTATTTGGAAAGTGATATTTAGTTAATTCTTTTTGCAGATGATTAATATATAAATTCCTCACGTCCAGCAATTTATTTTAGAATTTTTAGGGTTCCAGATCTTGCGCTAGCTACAGATTACTACAGACTGTTCTGTTTTTAACAGATTCTGTTTTTCGTGTGTTGTTTGCTTATTTTGATGAATCTATGGCTAGTAAAATAGTTTATAATCCATATAGAAGTTGTAATACAGTAGGTATAACACCAATATAAATAAATAATGAGTTCATTAAAGTACCTTGAAGTGGTCTTTTGTTTTCTTTCGCTAACAGAGCTCACGAGATTTTCTACTTTAAGTTTTGTGTTGTGAAGTTTTCAAGTTTTGGGTAAAGATTTGATGGATTATGGAACAAGAAGTGGAAAGAACCTAAGCTTGGGGATGCCCATGGCACCCCCAAGATAATCTAAGGACACCTAAAAGCCAAATCTTGGGGATGCCCCGGAAGGCATCCCCTTTTTCATCTACTTCTATCGGTAACTTTACTTGGAGCTATATTTTTATTCACCACATGATATGTGTTTTGCTTGGAGCGTCTTTTATGATTTGAGTCTTTTCTTATTAGTTTACCACGATCATACTTGCTGTACACACCTTTTGAGAGAGCCATACATGATTTGGAATTTGATAGAATACTCTGTGTGCTTCACTTATATCTTTTGAGCTTTATAGTTTTGCTCTAGTGCTTCACTTATATATTTTAGAGCACGGTGGTGGATTTGTTTTATAGAAACTATTGTTCTCTCATGCTTCACATAGATTATTTTGAGAGTCTTAATAGCATGGTAATTTGCTTAAAATCCTAATATGCTTGGTATGCAAGATTAATAATAAAACTTTCTTATGAGTGTGTTGAATACTAAGAAAAGTTTGATGCTTGATGATTGTTTTGAGATATGGAGGTAATAATATCAAAGTCATGCTAGTTGAGTAGTTGTGAAATTGAGAAATACTTGTGTTGAGGTTTGCAAGTCCCGTAGCATGCACGTATAGTAAACGTTATGCAACAAACTTGAAACATGAGGTGTTATTTGATTGTCTTCCTTATGAGTGGCGGTCGGGGACGAGCGATGGTCTTTTCCTACCAATCTATCCCCCTAGGAGAATGCACATAGTGCCGAGGTTTTTGATGACTTGTAGATTTTTGCAATAAGTATGTGAGTTCTTTATGACTAATGTTGAGTCCATGGATTATACGCACTCTCACCCTTCCATCCTTGCTAGCCTCTTCGGTACCGTGCATTGCCCTTTCTCACATTGAGAGTCGGTGCAAACTTCGCCGGTGCATCCAAACCCCGTGATATGATACACTCTTTCACACATAAACCTCCTTATATCTTCCTCAAAACAGCCACCATACCTACCTATTATGGCATTTCCATAGCCATTCCGAGATATATTGCCATGCAAATTTCCATCATTCCGTTCATCATGACACATTCATCATTATCATATTGCTTAGCATGATCATGTAGTTGACATAGTATTTCTGGCAAAGCCACCGTTCATAATTCTTTCATACATGTCACTCTTGGTTCATTGCATATCCCGGTACACCGCTGGAGGCATTCATATAGAGTCACCTTTGTTCTAGTATCGAGTTGTAATCATTGAGTTGTAAATAAATAGAAGTGTGATGATCATCATTATTAGAGCATTGTCCCAAGTGAGGAATAAATAAAAAAAAGTCCCAAAAAAAGAGAAGGCCCAAAAAAATTGAGAGAAAAAGAGAGAAGGGACAATGTTACTATCCTTTTACCACACTTGTGCTTCAAAGTAGCACCATGATCTTCATAGTAGAGAGTCTCTCATGTTATCACTTTCATATACTAGTGGGAATTTTTCATTATAGAACTTGGCTTGTATATTCCAACAATGGGCCTCCTCAAGTGCCCTAGGTCTTCGTGAGCAAGCAAGTTGGATGCACACCCACTAGTTTCTTTTGTTGAGCTTTCATACATTTATAGCTCTAGTTCATTTGTTGCATGGCAATCCCTACTCCTTGCATTAACATCAATCGGTGGGCATCTCCATAGCCCATTGATTAGCCTCGTTGATGTGAGACTTTCTCCTTTTTTGTCTTCTCCACATAACCCCCCTCATTATATTCTATTCCACCCATAGTGCTATGTCCATGGCTCGCGCTCATATATTGGCGTGAAAGTTTATAGGTTTGAGATAACTAAAGTATGAAACAATTGCTTGGCTTGTCATCGGGGTTGTGCATGATGAGAGCAATCTTGTGTGACGAAAATGAAACATGACTAAACTATATGATTTTGTAGGGATGAACTTTCTTTGGCCATGTTAATTTGAGAAGACATAATTGCTTAGTTAGTATGCTTGAAGTATTATCATTTTTATGTCAATATGAACTTTTGTCTTGAATCTTTCGGATCTGAATACTCATGCCACAATTAAGAAGAATTACATTAAAATTATGCCAAGTAGCACTCCGCATCAAAAATTCTATTTTTATCATTTACCTACTCGAGGACGAGTAGGAATTAAGCATGGGGATGCTTGATACGTCTCCAACATATCTATAATTTTTTATTGCTCCATGCTATATTATCTACTGTTTTATACATTATTGGGCTTTATTATCCACTTTTATATTATTTTTGGGACTAACCTATTAACCGGAGGCCCAGCCAAGAATTGCTGTTTTTTGCCTGTTTTAGGGTTTCGAAGAAAAGGAATATCAAACGGAGTCCAAACGGAATGAAACCTTCGGAAACATGATTTTCTCATCAGATAAGATCCAGGAGACTTGGACCCTCCGTCAAGGAAGCCATGAGGTGGTCACGAGGGTAGGGGCACCCCCCCCCTAGGGCGCGCCCCCTGCCTCATGGGCCCCTCTAAGTTCCACCGACGTACTTCTTCCTCCTATATATATCCACGTACCCCTAAATGATCGGGGACGGAGCCAAAAACCTAATTCCACTGCCGCAACTTTCTGTATCCACGAGATCCCATCTTGGGGACTGTTCCGGAGCTCCGCCGGAGGGGGCATCAATCATGGAGGGCTTCTACATCATCATCATCCAAGCCCCTCCAATGAAGTGTGAGTAGTTTATTTCAGACCTATAGGTCCATAGCTAGTAGCTAGATGGCTTCTTCTCTCTGTTTGGATCTCAATACAATGTTCTCCCCCTCTCTTGTAGAGATCTATTCGATGTAATCTTCTTTTTGCGGTGTGTTTGTTGAGATCGATGAATTGTGGGTTTATGATCCAGTCTATCTATGAATAATATTTGAATCTTCTCTGAATTCTTTTATGTATGATTGGTTATCTTTGCAAGTCTCTTCGAATTATTAGTTTGGTTTGGCCTACTAGATTGGTTGTGTTGGAAATATGCCCTAGAGGCAATAATAAATTAGTTATTATTATATTTCCTTGTTCATGATAATCGTTTATTATCCATGCTAGAATTGTATTGATAGGAAACTCAGATACATGTGTGGATACATAGACAACACCATGTCCCTTGTAAGCCTCTAGTTGACTAGCTCGTTGATCAATAGATGGTTATGGTTTCCTGACCATGGACATTGGATGTCATTGATAACAGGATCACATCATTAGGAGAATGATGTGATGGACAAGAACCAATCCTAAGCCTAGCACAAGATCATGTAGTTCGTATGCTAAAGCTTTTCTAATGTCAAGTATCATTTCCTTAGACCATGAGATTGTGCAACTCCCGGATACCGTAGGAGTGCTTTGGGTGTGCCAAACGTCACAACGTAACTGGGTGGCTATAAAGGTACACTACGGGTATCTCCGAAAGTGTCTGTTGGGTTGGCACAAATCGAGACTGGGATTTGTCACTCCATGTAAGCGGAGAGGTATCTCTAGGCCCACTCGGTAGGACATCATCATAATGTGCACAGTGTGATCAAGGAGCTGATCACGGGATGATGTGTTACGGAACGAGTAAAAGAGACTTGCCGGTAACGAGATTGAACAAGGTATCGGGATACCGACGATCGAATCTCGGGCAAGTATCGTACCGATAGACAAAGGGAACTGTATACATGATTGATTAAGTCCTTGACATCGTGGTTCATCCGATGAGATCATCGTGGAACATGTGGGAGCCAACATGGGTATCCAGATCCCGCTGTTGGTTATTGACTGGAGAACGTCTCGGTCATGTCTGCATGGTTCCCGAACCCGTAGGGTCTACACACTTAAGGTTCGATGACGCTAGGGTTATAAAGGAAGTTTGTATGTGGTTACCGAATGTTGTTCGGAGTCCCGGATGAGATCCCGGACGCCACGAGGAGTTACGGAATGGTCCGGAGGTAAAGATTTATATATAGGAAATCCTATTTCGGCCATCGGGACAAGTTTCGGGGTCATCGGTATTGTACCGGGACCACCGGAAGGGTCCCGGGGGTCCACCGGGTGGGGCCACCTGCCCCGGGGGGCCACATGGGCTGTAGGGGGTGCGCCTTGGCCTACATGGGCCAAGGGCACCAGCCCCAAGAGGCCCATGCTCCTAGGGTTTCAAGAAAGGAAGAGTCCCACAAGGGGAAGGCACCCCTAGGTGCCTTGGGGGGAGGGAAACCTCCCTTGGCCGCCGCCCCCCTAGGAGATTGGATCTCCTAGGGCCGGCGCCCCCCCCCCCCTTGGGCTCCCTATATATAGTGGGGAAGGAGGGCCTCTCAACACACCTCTTTCCTTTGGTGCAGCCCTTCCCCTCTCCCAAGTCCTTCTCCTCTCCCGTGGTGCTTGGCGAAGCCCTACAGGATTGCCACGCTCCTCCACCACCACCACACCGTTGTGCTACTGCTGGATGGAGTCTTCCTCAACCTCTCCCTCTCTCCTTGCTGGATCAAGGCGTGGGAGACATCGTCGGGCTGTACGTGTGTTGAACGCGGAGGTGCCGTCCGTTTGGCGCTAGGATCATCGGTGATTTGGATCACGACGAGTACGACTCCATCAACCCCGTTCTCTTGAACGCTTCCACGCGCGATCTACAAGGGTATGTAGATCCACTCCTCCCTTGTTGCTAGATGACTCCATAGATTGATCTTGGTGACACGTAGGAAAATTTTGAATTATTGCTACGTTCCCCAACAGTGGCATCATGAGCTAGGTCTATGCGTAGTTTCTATGCACGAGTAGAACACAAAGTAGTTGTGGGCGTTGATTTTGTTCAATATGCTTGCCGTTACTAGTCTTATCTTGATTCGGCGGCATCGTGGGATGAAGCGGCCCGGACCGACCTTACACGTATTCTTACGTGAGACTGGTTCCACCGACAGACATGCACTAGTTGCATAAGGTGGCTAGCGGGTGTCTGTCTCTCCCACTTTAGTCGGATCGGATTCGATGAAAAGGGTCCTTATGAAGGGTAAATAGCAATTGGCATATCACGTTGTGGTTTTTGCGTAGGTAAGAAACGTTCTTGCTAGAAACCCGTAGCAGCCACGTAAAACATGCAAACAACAATTAGAGGACGTCTAACTTGTTTTTGCAGGGTATGCTATGTGATGTGATATGGCCAAAAGGATGTGATGAATGATATATGTGATGTATGAGATTGATCATGTTCTTGTAATAGGAATCACGACTTGCATGTCGATGAGTATGACAACCGGCAGGAGCCATAGGAGTTGTCTTAATTTATTTATGACCTGCGTGTCAACATAAATGTCATATAATTACTTTAATTTATTGCTAACTGTTAGCTGTAGTAGTAGAAGTAATAGATGACGTGACAACTTCATGGAGACACGATGATGGAGATCATGATGATGGAGATCATGGTGTCATGCCGGTGACAAGATGATCATGGAGCCCCAAGATGGAGATCAAAGGAGCTATATGATATTGGCCATATCATGTCACTATTATTTGATTGCATGTGATGTTTATCATGTTTTTACATCTTGTTTACTTAGAACGACGGTATTAAATAAGATGATCCCTTACAACAATTTCAAAAAGTGTTCCCCCTAACTGTGCACCGTTGCGAAAGTTCATCGTTTCGAAGCACCACGTGATGATCGGGTGTGATAGATTCTTACGTTCACATACAACGGGTGTAAGCCAGATTTACACACGCGAAACACTTAGGTTGACTTGACGAGCCTAGCATGTACAGACATGGCCTCGGAACACAAGAGACCGAAAGGTCAAGCATGAGTCGTATGGTAGATACGATCAACATGAAGATGTTCACCGATGTTGACTAGTCCGTCTCACGTGATGATCGGACACGGCCTAGTTGACTCGGATCATGAAATCACTTAGATGACTAGAGGGATGTCTATCTGACTGGGAGTTCATAAGATGAACTTAATTATCCTGAACATAGTCAAAAGGTCTTCGCAAATTATGTCATAGCTCGCGCTTCAGTTCTACTGTTTAGATATGTTCCTAGAGAAATTTTAGTTGAAAGTTGATAGTAGCAATTATCCGGACTAGGTCCGTAAGCTGACGATTGTCCTCATTGCTTCATAGAAGGCTTATGTCCTTAATGCACCGCTCAGTGTGCTGAACCTCGAACATTGCCTGTGGATGTTGCGAACATCTGACATACACATTTTGATAACTACGTGATAGTTTAGTTAAATGGTTTAGAATTGAGGCACCAAAGACGTTTTTGAAACGTCGCAAAACATATGAGATGTTTTGAGGGCTGAAATTGGGATTTCAGGCTCGTGCCCACGTCAAGAGGTATAAGACCTCCGACGATTTTCTTAGCCTGCAAACTAAGGGAGAAAAGCTCAATTGTTGAGCTTGTGCTCAGATTGTCTAAGTACAACAATCATTTGAATCGAGTGGGAGTTGATCTTCCAAATGAGATAGTGATGTTTCTCCGAAGTCATTACCACCAAGCTGCTAGAGCTTCGTGATGAACTATAATATATCAGGGACATATATGATGATCCTTGAGATATTCGCGATGTTTGACACCACAAAAGTAGAAATCAAGAAGGGGCATCAATTGTTGATGGTTAGTGAAACCACTAGTTTCAAGAAGGGCAAGGGTAAGAAGGGATACTTCATGAAACGGCAATTCAGCTGCTGCTCTAATGAAGAAACCCAAGGTTGAACCCAAACCCGAGACTAAGTGCTTCTGTAATAAGGGGAATAGTCACTGAAGCAGAACCACCCTAGATACTTGGTAGATAAGAAGGCTGGCAAGGTCGACAGAAGTATATTGGATATAAATTATAATGTGTACTTTACTAGTACTCCTAGTAGCACCAGGGTATTAGATACTGGTTCGGTTGCTAAGTGTTAGTAACTCGAAATAAAAGCTACGGAATAAACGGAGACTAGCTAAAGATGAGCTGACGATATGTGTTGGAAGTATTTCCATGGTTGATCAAATATCGTACGCTCCCTCTACCATCAAGATTGGTGTTTGCGTTGAGCATAGACATGATTGGATTATGTCTATTACAATACGGTTATTCATTTAAGGAGAGAGTAATGGTTACTCTGTTTATTTGAATAATACCTTCAATGGTCTTACACCTAAAATGAATGGTTTATTGAATCTCGATCGTAGTGATACACATGTTCATGCCAAAAGATAGTAATGATAGTACCACCTACATGTGGCACTGCCACGTAAGTCATATCGGTATAAAACGCATGAAGAAGCTCCATGTTGATGGATCTTTGGGCTCACTCATTTTTGAAAAGTTTGAGGCATGCGAACCATGTCTATTGGTGTATATGCATGAAGAAACTCCATGCAAATGGACCATTTGGACTCACTTGATTTTGAATCACTTGAGACGTGCAAATCATACCACATGGGCAAGATGACTGAAAGCCTCGTTTTTCAGTAAAATGGAACTAGAAAGCAACTTGTTGGAAGTAATACATTTTGATGTGTGCAGTCCAATGAGTGCTGAGGCATGTAGTGGATATCGTTATGTTCTTACTTCACAGATGATTTGAGTAGATGTTGAGTATATTTACTTGATGAATCACGAGTCTGAATTATTGAAAGGTTCAAGTAATTTCAGGGTGAAGTTGAAAGATCGTCGTGACAAGAGGATAAAATATCTATGATATGATCATAGAGATGAATATCTGAATTATGAGGTTGGCATAGAATTAAGACATTGTGGAAATTGTTTCACAACTAATACAGCCTGGAACACCATAGTGTGATGGTGTGTCCGAACATCATAACTGCACCCTATTGGATATGATGCATACCATGATGTCTCTTATCGAATTACCACGATAGTTTATGGGTTAGGCATTAAAGACAACCACATTCACTTTAATAGGGCACCACGTAATTCCGATGAGATGACACCATATGAACTATGGTTTAGAGAAACCTAAGTTGTCATTTCTTAGAAGTTTGGGGCTGCGACGCTTATGTGAAAAAGTTTCAGGCTGATAAGCTCGAACCCAAAGCGGATAAATGCATCTTCATAGGACACCCAAAACAGTTGGGTATACCTCCTGTCTCAGATTCGAAAGCAATAAGGGATTGTTTCTAGAATCGGGTCCTTTCTCGAGGAAAAGTTTCTCTCGAAAGAATTGAGTGGGAGGATGGTGGAGACTTGATGAGGTTATTGAACCGTCTCTTCAACTAGTGTGTAACAGGGCACAGGAAGTTGTTCCTGTGGCACCTACACCAATTGAAGTGGAAGCTTGTGATAGTGATCATGAAACTTCAGATCAAGTCACTACCAAACCTCGTGGGATGACAAGGATGCGTACTACTTCAGAGTGGTATGTGATCCTGTCTTGGAAGTTATGTTGCTAGACAACAATGAACCTACGAGCCATGGAGAAGCGATGGTGGGCCCGGATTCCGATAAATGGCTCGAGGCCATAAAATCCGAGACAGGATCCATGTATGGAAACAAAGTGTAGACTTTGACAGAACAGCTCGATGGTCGTGAGGCTGTTGAGTGCAGATGGATTTTAAAAGGAAGACAGACAATGATGGTAAGTGTCACCATTAAGAAAGCTTGACTTGTCGTTAAGATGTTTTCCGACAAGTTCAAGGAGTTGACTACGATGAGACTTTCTCACTCGTAGCGATGCTAAGAGTCTGTTGGAATTATATTAGCGATTACTGCATTATTTATGAAATCTTGCAAATAGGATGTCAAAACATTGTTTCCTCGATGATTTCCTTGAGGAAAGGTTGTATGTGATACAACCGGAAGGTTTTGTCAATCCTGAAAGATGCTAATAAGTATGCAAAGCTCCAGCAATCCTTCTAAGGACTGGAGTAAGCATCTCGGAGTTGGAATGTACGCTTTGATGAGATGATCAAAGATTTTGGGTTTATACAAAGTTTATGAGAAACTTGTATTTCCAAAGAAGTGAGTGGGAGCACTATAGAATTTCTGATAAATATATGTTGTTGACATATTGTTGATCAGAAATGATGTAGAATTTCTGGAAAGCATATAGGGTTATTTGGAAAGTGTTTTTCAATGGAAAGCCTAGATTAAGCTACTTGAACATTGAGCATCAAGATCTAAAAGGATAGATCAAAATTCTTAATGGTACTTTCAAATGAGCACATACCTTGACATGATCTTGAAGGTGTTCAAGATGGATCAGTCAAAGAAGGAGTTCTTGCCTGAGTTGTAAGGTATGAAGTTAAGACTTAAAGCTCGACCACGGCAGAAGAAAGAGGAAGGACGAAGGTCGTCCCCTATGCTTTTATCATAGGCTCTCTACAGTATGCTATGCTGTGTACCGCACCTGAAGTGTGCCTTGCCATGAGTCAGTCAAGGGGTACAAGAGTGATCCAAGAATGGATCACAAGACAGCGGTCAAAGTTATCCTTGGTAACTAGTGGACTAAGGAATTTTCTCGATTATGGAGGTGGTAAAAGAGTTCGTCGTAAAGGGTTACGCCGATGCAAACTTTGACACTAATCCAGATTATTCTGAATAGTAAACTGGATTCGTATAGTAGAACAGTTGTTTGGAATAGCTCCAAATATAGCATAGTAGCTGCATCTACAAGATGACATAGGGATTTGCGAAGTACATACGGATCTGAATGTTGCAGACCCGTTGACTATAACATCTCTCACAAGCATAACATGATCAAACCCAAAACTCATCGAGTGTTAATCACATGGTAATGTGAACTAGATTATTGACTCTAGTAAACTCTTTGGATGTTGGTCACATGGCGATGTGACCTGTGAGTGTTAATCACATGACGATGTGAACTAGATTATTGACTCTAGTGCAAGTGGGAGACTGTTGGAAATATGCCCTAGAGGCAATAATAAATTAGTTATTATTATATTTCCTTGTTCATGATAATCGTTTATTATCCATGCTAGAATTGTATTGATAGGAAACTCAGATACATGTGTGGATACATAGACAACACCATGTCCCTTGTAAGCCTCTAGTTGACTAGCTCGTTGATCAATAGATGGTTACGGTTTCCTGACCATGGACATTGGATGTCATTGATAACGGGATCACATCATTAGGAGAATGATGTGATGGACAAGACCCAATCCTAAGCCTAGCACAAGATCATGTAGTTCGTATGCTAAAGCTTTTCTAATGTCAAGTATCATTTCCTTAGACCATGAGATTGTGCAACTCCCGGATACCGTAGGAGTGCTTTGGGTGTGCCAAACGTCACAACGTAACTGGGTGGCTATAAAGGTACACTACGGGTATCTCCGAAAGTGTCTGTTGGGTTGGCACGAATCGAGACTGGGATTTGTCACTCCGTGTAAGCGGAGAGGTATCTCTGGGCCCACTCGGTAGGACATCATCATAATGTGCACAGTGTGATCAAGGAGTTGATCACGGGATGATGTGTTATGGAACGAGTAAAAGAGACTTGCCGGTAACGAGATTGAACAAGGTATCGGGATACCGACGATCGAATCTCGGGAAAGTATCGTACCGATAGACAAAGGGAATTGTATACGGGATTGATTAAGTCCTTGACATTGTGGTTCATCCGATGAGATCATCGTGGAACATGTGGGAGCCAACATGGGTATCCAGATCCCGCTGTTGGTTATTGACTGGAGAACGTCTCGGTCATGTCTGCATGGTTCCCGAACCCGTAGGGTCTACACACTTAAGGTTCGATGACGCTAGGGTTATAAAGGAAGTTTGTATGTGGTCACCGAATGTTGTTCGGAGTCTCGGATGAGATCCCGGACGCCACGAGGAGTTCCGGAATGGTCCGGAGGTAAAGATTTATATATAGGAAATCCTGTTTCGGCCATCGGGACAAGTTTCGGGGTCATCGGTATTGTACCGGGACCACCGGAAGGGTCCCGGGGGTCCACCGGGTGGGGCCACCTGCCCCGGGGGGCCACATGGGCTATAGGGGGTGCGCCTTGGCCTACATGGGCCAAGGGCACCAGCCCCAAGAGGCCCATGCGCCTAGGGTTTCAAGAAAGGAAGAGTCCCACAAGGGGAAGGCACCCCTAGGTGCCTTGGGGGGGAGGGAAACCCCCCTTGGCCGCCGCCCCCCTAGGAGATTGGATCTCCTAGGGTCGGCGCCCCCCCTGGGCTCCCTATATATAGTGGGGAAGGAGGGCCTCTCAACACACCTCTTTCCTTTGGTGCAGCCCTTCCCCTCTCCCAAGTCCTTCTCGTCTCCCGTGGTGCTTGGCGAAGCCCTGCAGGATTGCCACGCTCCTCCACCACCACCACACCATTGTGCTGCTGCTGGATGGAGTCTTCCTCAACCTCTCCCTCTCTCCTTGCTGGATCAAGGCGTGGGAGACATCATCGGGCTGTATGTATGTTGAACGCGGAGGTGCCGTCCGTTCGGCGCTAGGATCATCGGTGATTTGGATCACGACGAGTACGACTCCATCAACCCCGTTCTCTTGAACGCTTCCGTGCGCGATCTAGAAGGGTATGTAGATCCACTCCTCCCTCGTTGCTAGATGACTCCATAGATTGATCTTGGTGACACGTAGGAAAATTCTGAATTATTGCTACGTTCCCCAACAGGTTGTTCTTTCCATGGGAGAAGTGCTTAGCTTTGGGTTCAATCTCGCGGTGTCCTTTCCCAATGACAGAAGGGGCAGCAAGGCAAGTATTGTATTGTTGCCATCGAGGATAAATAGATGGGGTTTTTATCATATTGCATGAAATTATCCCTCTACATCATGTCATCTTGCTTAAGGCGTTACTCTATTTTTAACTTAATACTCTAGATGCATGCTGGATAGCGGTCGATGAGTGGAGTAATAGTAGTAGATGCATAATTGTTTCGGTCTACTTGTCTCGGATGTGATGCCTATATACATGATCATACCTAGATATTCTCATAACTATGCTCAATTCTGTCAATTGCTCAACAGAAATTTGTTCACCCACCGTAGAATTCTTATGCTCTTGAGAGAAGCCACTAGTGAAACCTATGGCCCCCGGGTCTCTTTCTCATCATATCAATCTCCATTACTTTATTATTGATTTGTGTTTACTTTGCTTTTACTTTATTTACTTTGCATCTCTATACCAAAAATACCAAAAATATTATTTATCATCTCTATCAGATCTCACTTTCGTAAGTGACCGTGAAGGGATTGACAACCCCTAAGCGCGTTGGTTGCGTTGAGCTATTGTTTTTGTGCAGGTACGAGGGACTCGAGCGTTGCCTCCTACTGGATTGATACCTTGGTTCTCAAAAACTGAGGGAAATACTTACGCTACTTTGCTGCATCATCCCTTCCTCTTCGGGGAAATCCAACGCAGTGCTCAAGAGGTAGCAGGGCACCCCATAGACACAAGTTGATCATTGATCTCTTAGCCGTGTGCGGTGCCCCCCTCCACCATAATCCACCTCGGTCATATCGTAGCGGTGCTTAGGCGAAGCCCTGTTCCGATAGCATCGTCATCATCGTCATCACGCCGCCGTGCTGACGAAGCTCTCCCTCGACACTCTGCTGGATCGTGAGTTCATGGGACATCACCGAGCCAAACGTGTGCAGATCGCGGAGGTGTCGTACTTTTAGTACTAGGATCGGTCGATCGTGAAGACGTACGACTACATCAACCGCACTATCATAACGCTTCCTCTTACGGTCTACGAGGGTACATGGACAACACTCTCCCCTCTCGTTGCTATGCATCACCATGATCTTGCGTGTGCATAGGATTTTTTGAAATTACTACATTCCCCAACAGTGGCATCAGAGCCAGGTTCATGCGTAGATGTTATATGCACGAGTAGAACACAAAGGAGTTGTGGGTGTGGGTATATACATATTGCTTGCCGTCACTAGTTGATTCTTGATTCGGCGGTATTGTTGGATGAAGCGGCCCAGACCGACATTACGCGTACGCTTACGCAAGACTGGTTCTACCGACGTGCTTCGCACACAGGTGGCTAGTGGGTGTCAGTTTCTCCAACTTTAGTTGAATCGGATTCAATCAACTGGGTTCTTTCTGAAGATCAAAAAGCAATCACTATACCGCGTTGCGGTTTTTGATGTGTAGGTAAGAACGGTTCTTGCTCAGCCCATAGCAACCACGTAAAACTTGCAATAACAAGGTAGAGGACGTCTAACTTGTTTTTGCAGGGAATGTTGTGATGCGATATGGTTAATACATGATTCTAAATTTTATTGTATGAGATGATCATGTTTTGTAACACTGTTATCGGCAACTGGCAAGATCCATATGGTTGTCGCTTTATTGTATGAAATGCAATCGCCATGTAATTGCTTTACTTTATCACTAAGCGGTAGCGATAGTCGTAGAAGCAATAGTTGATGAGACGACAATGATGCTTTGATGGAGATCAAGGTGTCAAGCCGGTGACGATCGTGATCATGACGGTGCTTTGGAGATGGAGATCAAAAGCACAAGATGATGATGGCCATATCATATCACTTATATTGATTGCATATGATGTTTATCATTTATGCATCTTATTTTTCTTAGTTCGACGGTAGCATTATAAGATGATCTCTCACTAAATTTCAAGTAATAAGTGTTCTCCTTGAGTATGCACCGTTGCTACAGTTCGTCGTACCGAGACACCACGTGATGATCGGGTGTGATAAGCTCTACATTCACATACAATGGGTGCAAGCCAGTTTTGCACACGCAGAGTACTCGGGTTGAACTTGACGAGCCTAGCGTATGCAGATATGGCCTCAAAACACTGAGACCGAAAGGTCGAGCGTGAATCGTATAGTAGATATGATCAAAATAGTGATGTTCACCATTGAAAACTACTCCATCTCATGTGATGATCGGACATGGTTTAGTTGATATGGATCACGTGATTACTTACATGATTAGAGAGATGTCTATCTAAGTGGGAGCTCTTAAGTAATTTGATTAATTGAACTTTAATTTATCATGAACTTAGTACCTGATAGTATTTTGCAGTCTATGTTGTTGTAGATAGATGGCCTGTGTTGTTGTTCTGTTGAATTTTAATGTGTTCCTAGAGAAAGCTAAGTTGAAAGATGATGGTAGCAACTACATGGACTGGGTTCGTAACTTGAGGATTATGCTCATTGCTACACAGAAGAATTACGTCCTGGAAGCACCGCTAGGTGACAAACCCGTAGTAGGAGCAACACCAGATGTTGTGAACACCTGGCAGAGCAAAGCTGATGACTACTCGATAGGTTCAACGATGCTTTACGGCTTAGAACCGGGACTTCAACGATGTTTTGAACGTCATGGAGTATATGAGATGTTCCTAGAGTTGAAGTTGATATTTCAAGCAAATGCCCGGATTGAGAGATATGGAGTCTCCAATAAGTTCTACAGCTGCAAGATGGAGGAGAATAGTTCTGTCAGTGAACACATACTCAGAATGTTTGGGTACCACAACCACTTGACTCGGCTGGGAGTTAATCTTCCTGATGATAGTGTCATTGACAGAGTTCTTCAATCACTGCCACCAAGCTACAAGAGCTTCATGATGAACTATAATATGCAAGGGATAGATAAGACGATTCCTGAGCTCTTCGCAATGCTAAAAGTTGTGGAGGTAGAAATCAAGAAGGAGCATCAAGTGTTGATGGTCAACATGACCACCAGTTTCAAGAAAAAGGGTAAAGGGAAGAAAGGGAACTTCAAGAAGAACAACAAGCCAGTTGCTGCTCAAGTGAAGAAACCCAAGTCTGGACCTAAGCCTGAGACTGAGTGCTTCTACTGCAAAGGGACTGGTCACTGGAAGCGGAACTGCCCCAAGTATTTGGCGGAGAAAAAGGATGGCCAAGTGAAAGGTATATTTGATATACATGTTATTGATGTGTACCTTACTAATGCTCGCAGTAGTGCCTGGGTATTTGATACTGGTTCAGTTGCTAACATTTGCAACTCGAAACAGGGGCTACGGATTAAGCGAAGATGACGATGTGACGATGCGCGTGGGAAATGGTTCCAAAGTCAATGTGATCACCGTTGGCACACTACCTCTACATCTACCTTCGGTATTAGTTTTAGACCTAAATAATTGTTATTTGGTGCCAGCGTTGAGCATGAACATTATATCTGGATCTTGTTTGATGGGAGACGGTTATTCATTTAAATCAGAGAATAATGGTTGTTCTATTTATATGAGTAATATCTTTTATGGTCATGCACCCTTGATGAGTGGTCTATTTTTACTAAATCCTGATAGTAGTGATACACATGTTCATAGTATTGAAGCCAAAAGATGCAGAGTTGATAATGATAGTGCAACTTATTTGTGGCACTGCTGTTTGGGTCATATTGGTGTAAAGCGCATGAAGAAACTCCATTCTGATGGACTCCTAGAATCACTTGATTATGAATCACTTGGTACTTGCGAACCATGCCTCATGGGCAAGATGAGTAAAACTCCGTTTTCTGGAACAATGGAGCAAGCAACAGAGTTATTGGAAATCATACATACTGATGTATATGGTCCAATGAACATTGAAGCTCGCAGTGGATATCGTTATTTTCTCACCTTCACAGATGATTTGAGCAGATATGGGTATATCTACTTAATGAAATATAAGTCTGAAACATTTGAAAAGTTTAAAGAATTTCAGAGTGAAGTGGAAAATCATCGTAACAAGAAAATCAAGTTTCTACAGTCTGATCCTGGAGGTGAATATTTGAGTTATGAGTTTGGACTTCATTTGAAACAATGCGGGATAGTTTTGCAACTCACGCCACCTGGAGCACCACAACGTAATGGTGTGTCCGAACGTCGTAACCGCACTATATTAGATATGGTGCGATCTATGATGTCTCTCACTGATTTACCGCTATCGTTTTGGGGTTATGCTTTAGAGACAGCTGCATTCACATTAAATAGGGCACCATCTAAATCCGTTGAGACGACACCTTATGCAATGTGGTTTGGCAAGAAACTCAAGTTGTCGCTTCTTAAAGTTTGGGGCTGCGATGCTTATGTGAAAAAACTTCAACCTGATAATCTCGAACCCAAATCGGAGAAATGTGTCTTCATAGGATACCCAAAGGAGACTATTGGGTACACCTTCTATCACAGATCTGAAGGCAAGATATTCGTTGCTAAGAATGGATCCTTTCTAGAGAAGGAGTTTCTCTTGAAAGAAGTGAGTGGGAGGAAAGTAGAACTTGATGAGGTAATTGTACCTGCTCCTTTATTGGAAAGTAGTTCATCACTGAAATCAGTTCCAGTGATTCCTACACTAGTAAGTGAGGAAGCTAATGATTATGATCATGCAACTTCTGATCAAGTTACTACCGAACCTTGTAGGTCAACCAGAGTAAGATCCGCACCAGAGTGGTACGGTAATCCTGTTCTAGAGGTCATGTTGCTTGACCATGACGAACCTACAAGCTATGAGGAAGCAATGATGAGCCCATATTCCGCAAAATGGCTTGAGGCCATGAAATCTGAGATGGGATCCATGTATGAGAACAAAGTGTGGACTTTGGTTGACTTGCCCGATGATCGGCAGGCCATAGAGAATAAATGGATCTTCAAGAAGAACACTGACGCTGACGGTAATGTTACTGTCTATAAAGCTCAACTTGTTGCAAAAGTTTTTCGACAAGTTCAAGGAGTTGACTATGATGAGACCTTCTCACCCGTAGCGATGCTTAAGTCCGTCCGAATCATGTTAGCAATTGCCGCATTTTATGGTTATGAAATTTGGCAAGTGGATGTCAAAACTGCATTCCTTAATGGATATCTTAAAGAAGAGTCATATATGATGCAACCAGAAGGTTTTGTCGATACAAAAGGTGCTAACAAAGTGTGCAGACTCCAGCGATCCATTTATGGACTGGTGCAATCCTCTCAGAGTTGGAATATATGCTCTGATAGTGTGATCAAAGCATATGGTTTTATACAGACTTTTGGAGAAGCCTGTATTTACAAGAAAGTGAGTGGGAGCTCCGTAGCATTTTTGATATTATATGTAGATGACATATTGTTGATCGGAAATGATACTGAATTTCTGAATAGCATAAAAGGATACTTGAATAAGAATTTTTCAATGAAAGACCTCGGTGAAGCTGCTTATATATTGGGCATCAAGATCTATAGAGATAGATCAAGATGCTTAATTGGACTTCCACAAAGCACATACCTTGATAAAGTTTTGAAGAAGTTCAAAATGGATCAGGCAAAGAAAGGGTTCTTGCCTGTATTACAAGGTGTGAAGTTGAGTCAGACTCAATGCCCGACCACTACAGAAGATAGAGAGAAAATGAAAGGTGTTCCCTATGCTTCAGCCATAGGCTCTATCATGTATGCAATGCTGTGTACCAGACCTGATGTGTGCCTTGCTATCAGTTTAGCAGGGAGGTACCAAAGTAATCCAGGAGTGGATCACTGGACAGCGGTCAAGAACATCCTGAAATACCTGAAAAGGACTAAGGATATGTTTCTCGTATATGGAGGTGACAAAGAGCTCGTCGTAAATGGTTACGTCGATGCAAGCTTTGACACTGATCCGGATGACTCTAAGTCACAAACCAGATACGTATTTTTATTAAATGGTGGAGCTGTCAGTTGGTGCATTTCCAAGCAGAGCGTCGTGGCGGGATCTACATGTGAAGCGGAGTACATAGCTGCTTCAGAAGCAGCGAATGAAGGAGTCTGGATGAAGGAGTTCATATCCGATCTAGGTGTCATACCTAGTGTATCGGGTCCAATGAAAATCTTTTGTGACAATACTGGTGCAATTGCCTTGGCAAAGGAATCCAGATTTCACAAGAGAACCAAGCACATCAAGAGACGCTTCAATTCCATCCGTGATCAAGTCAAGGAGGGAGACATAGAGATTTGCAAGATACATATGGATCTGAATGTTGCAGACCCATTGACTAAGCCTCTCTCACAAGCAAAACATGATCAGCACCAAGACTCCATGAGTGTTAGAATCATTACAGTGTAATCTAGATTATTAACTCTAGTGCAAGTGGGAGACTGAAGGAAATATGCCCTAGAGGCAATAATAAAGTTGTTATTTATATTTCCTTATATCATGATAAATGTTTATTATTCATGCTAGAATTGTATTAACCGGAAACTTAGTACATGTGTGAATACATAGACAAACAGAGTGCCACTAGTATGTCTCTACTTGACTAGCTCGTTGAATCAATGATGGTTATGTTTCTTGACCATAGACATGAGTTGTCATTTGATTAACGGGATCACATCATTAGAGAATGATGTGATTGACTTGACCCATCTGTTAGCTTAGCACGATGATTGTTTAGTTTGTTGCTATTGCTTTCTCCATAACTTATACATGTTCCTATGACTATGAGATCATGCAACTCCCGAATACTGGAGGAACACTTTGTGTGCTACCAAACGTCACAACGTAACTAGGTGATTATAAAGGTGATCTACATGTGTCTCCGATGGTGTTTGTTGAGTTGGCATAGATCGAGATTAGGATTTGTCACTCCGATTGTCGGAGAGGTATCTCTGGGCCCTCTCGCTAATGCACATCAATATAAGCCTTGCAAGCAATGTGACTAATGAGTTAGTTGCGGGATGATGCATTACAGAACGAGTAAAGAGACTTGCTGGTAACGAGATTGAACTAGGTATTGAGATACCGACGATCAAATCTAGGCCAAGTAACATACCGATGACAAAGGGAACAACATATATCGTTATGCGGTTTGACCGATAAAGATCTTCGTAGAATATGTGGGAGCCAATATGAACATCCAGGTTCCGCTATTGGTTATTGACCAGAGACGTGTCTCGGTCATGTCTGCATAGTTCCCGAACCCGTAGGGTCCGCACGCTTAATGTTTGGTGACAATCGGTATTATGAGTTTATATGTTTTGATGTACCGAAGGTTGTTCGGAGTCCCGGATATGATCACGAACATGACGAGGAGTCTTGAAATGGTCGAGACATAAAGATCGATATATTGGATGACTATGTTTGGACATCGGAGTGGTTCCGGGTAAGTTCGGGCATTAATCGGAGTACCGGGGGTTACCAGAACCCCCCCCCCCCGCCCCAGGGAGCATATGGGCCCTAATGGCTTTAGGGGAGAGAGGGAAGGGCTGCCTAGGGCAGGCCGCGCGCCCCCCAAGGCCTAGTCCGAATTGGACTATGGAGGAGGGGGGATGCCCCCTCCTTCCTTCTCTTCTCTCTTCCCTTTCCTTCTCTCCTACTCCTACTACATGGAAGGGGGGAATCCTACTCCCGGTGGGAGTAGGACTCCCCAGGGAATGCCATAGTAGAGGGCTGGCCCTCCCCCTCCTCCACTCCTTTCTATACGGGGAGGGGGGCACCCCATAGACACAAGTTGATCATTGATCTCTTAGCCGTGTGCGGTGCCCCCCTCCACCATAATCCACCTCGGTCATATCGTAGCAGTGCTTAGGCAAAGCCTTGTTCTGGTAGCATCATCATCACCGTCATCACGCCATTGTGCTGACGAAGCTCTCCCTCGACACTCTCCTGGATCGTGAGTTCGTGGGACGTCACCGAGCCGAACGTGTGCAGATCACGGAGGTACCGTACTTTCGGTACTAGGATCGGTCGATCGTGAAGACATACGACTACATCAACCGCATTGTCATAACGCTTCCGCTTATGGTCCATGAGGGTACGTGGACAACACTCTCCCCTCTCGTTGCTATGCATCACCATGATCTTGCGCGTGCGTAGGATTTTTTTGAAATTACTGCGTTCCCCAACACGTAGTATTTCAAAAAAATTGCCTACGATCACGCAAGATCTATCTAGGAGAAGCATAGCAACGAGTGGGGAGAGTGTGTCCACGTTCCCTCGTAGACTAAAGGCGGAAGCGTTTAGTAACACGGTTGATGTAGCCGAACGTCTTCGCGATCCAACCGATCAAGTACCGAACGCACGGCACATCCGCGATCTGCACACGTTCAACTCGGTGACATCCCTCGAACTCTTGATCCAGCTGAGGTCGAGGGAGAGTTACGTCAGCATGACGGCGTGGTGACGGTGATGATGAAGTTACCGGTGTAGGGCTTCGCCTAAGCACTACGACAATATGACCGAGGTGTGAAGTCGTGGAGAGGGGCACCGCACACGGCTAAAAGATCAATTTGTGTATCTATGGGGTGCCCCCTGGCCACATATATAAAGAAGGGGAGGGAAGAGGTGGCCGGCCCTAGGGGGCGCGCCGGGTGTGGGGAATCCTACTAGGACTCCCCTCCCCAAAGTAGGATTCCCCTCCTCTTTCCTATTCCTAGTAGGAGAAGGAGGGAAGGAGGAGGGGAGAAGGAAGGAGGGGGGCGCCGCCCCCTCCTATTCCAATTCGTACCAGCCCATGGGGGGCACGCGGCCACCCCTTGAGGCCCTTCTCTCCTTTCCCGTATGGCCCATTAAGGCCCACTACTTCCCCCGGCGAATTCCCGTACTCTCTGGTACTCCGAAAAATATACCCGAATCACTCGGAACCTTTCCGATGTCCGAATATAGCCTTCCAATATATCGATCTTTACGTCTCAACCATTTCGAGACTCCTCGTCATGTCCGTGATCTCATTCGGGACTCCGAGCAAACTTCGGTCATCAAATCACATAAACTCATAATACAAATCGTCATCGAACGTTAAGCGTGCGGACCCTACGGGTTCAAGAACTATGTAGGCATGACTGAGACACATCTCCGGTCAATAACCAACAACGGAACCTGGATGCTCATATTGGCTCCTACATATTCTAAGAAGATCTTTATCGGTCAAACCGCATAACAACATACGATGTTCCCTTTGTCATCGGTATGTTACTTGCCCGAGATTCGATCGTCGGTATCACCATACCTAGTTCAATCTCGTTACCAGCAAGTCTCTTTACTCTTTCTATAATGCATCATCTCGTAACTAACTCATTAGTCACATTGTTTGCAAGGCTTATAGTGATGTACATTACCGAGAGGGCCCAGAGATACCTCTCTGATACACGGAGTGACAAATCCTAATCTCGATCTATGCCAACTCAACAAACACCATCGGAGACACCTGTAGAGCATCTTTATAATCACCCAGTTATGTTGTGACGTTTGATATCACACAAGGTGTTCCTCCCGTATTCGGGAGTTGCATAATCTCATAGTCTGAGGAACATGTATAAGTCATGAAGAAAGCAATAGCAATAAAACTAAACGATCATTATGCTAAGCTAACGGATGGGTCTTTTCCATCACATCATTCTCTAATGATGTGATCCTGTTCATCAAATGACAACACATGTCTATGGCTAGGAAACTTAACCATCTTTGATTAATGAGCTAGTCAAGTAGAGGCATACTAGGGACACTCTGTTTGTCTATATATTCACACATGTATTAAGTTTCCGGTATATACAATTCTAGCATGAATAATAAACATTTATCATGATATAAGAAAATATAAATAACAATTTTATTATTGCCTCTATGGCATATTTCCTTCAGGGCTCTCCAACACTAATGGGGTAGGAGCAACAACAACAGTGTGTAGAGACCATAATGGATTGTATCTGGGTTCTTCGGCATTGGCGGTGCCCGGAATCACTGATCCAACAGTCTTGGAGGCCATATCGTGTCGCGAGGCACTCACACTAGCCATAGCGTGTGATTGCAAGCCAGTGACAGATGACATACACGACAAAAAGGGAAGAGCTCATCTCACAATGATTAGAGAAATTTACTTCATAGTTCCAGTTTTATTAAGTTATAGTTTTATTTATGAAAGTAGAGTATCGAATGTTGACACACACAATCTTGCCAAACTCACTTTGTCGCTTGATCAGGGTCGTCACTTGTGCCTTACTCGGCATGACCCGGTTTGTATCCCTCTTAATGTCCAACTAAATCAATGAAGTGTTGGCACCCCTAAAATAAAGAGGGAAGTGGTGGTGCTTGTTTTCAAGGCGGTGGAGCGAGCGGTCATGGCGTTAGCACACCAGGAAGTCGGCAAGTCTCATTGCGCCTACCTACTGTAGTGGAGTTGAACGCTCTCCCTCAGGTCGGGTGCGCCGCTACTTTGCAGTGAACAGTCCTATCAACGTGACACCGTACTAGTAAACCGAGGTAGGGAGGGCACGCTTCTGCACTGGCAGATCCTACTTCATCATGTGTTCGATTTCTTCGTAAGTCCTTATCACAATATGCAATTTTTTACGAAAAATCTATTAGCTTTATTAACTTAAACAACACTTACATCGTCCGCTTAAAATATAGAGATAAAAGCAGGAGATGAGTCCAACCACACAGACAGAGCTACCACGGAATGACACATATTTTGGTTCACGGTTACAATGTTGAATCAAGACCTTCCCGAAATCACACTTGAGATCCCTACACTCATCAATAATTGGAGCCGCTATCATGGAATGACCCGTATTTTGGTTCAACGCTTCAACGATGATATGTCACAACATGTAAATACACATACTGTGGCATTTCAAAAGCACCATTGCAGCAAAAAAATTATGTATCCAACAAATCCGTATTGGTTACAACAAACCACCAAGAAGAAAACATAGGGATGCATAATCCACATGCAACATCAACACAACATTTCTCGTATACTACACCAAAAAGAGGGCGGGCTGCTCGCTTTCGGGCCGTGTTTCTCTTGGTATCTTATGCTAAGCGTACCATAAACTCTACTCCATCCTTCCATCTATATAGGGCCTAATGCGTTTTTTAAGACCGCCTTTGACTATTGACAAGATTAATAATACATGACATGCTCAACGTGAAAATTATATCATTGAAAGCTCCTTTCACACACGAATTTAACGATGTGCTCTACTATTTGGTCAAAGTTAGCCTCGAAAAATGCATTAGGCCCTATATAGATGGAAGGAGGGAGTATCATCTATCATGCTTTTGCTTTGCTGCTCGATCGCCCGATCATTCAGTTTAATTGATTTGGAAACCATCCAATTTGAAATACTAATACTACTGCATGATTATGTAAAAAAAAAGCTATTACAAACACAAAGCAAAAGAGTCTGCCATAAACCAATCATGTAGCCGCGTCTCAACAACGACGGTCACCTCGAAGAGCAACAACTTCAGCCGGGCTTTCATTACCAACGCACCTTCCACCTTTGAATGCCTAAGAGGAGACAACGAGTGGATAGCGAGACTCAGTCGGTCCCGAAAAAGCCACCATCTTGGATTCACCAATAACTGCGTACATAGCACCCACGAAGATCAGCGCAGACCAACGACAAAGCACTAGAGAACCATATCACAAAACCTCCAAGCCATGTGTCCACCTATGATGCTTTAAACAGAGTAATGACACCAAGTTGCTGCCATTGCTGGTCCTACAACGAACCAAGACTTTTGCCCGGAGAGCACAACCTGATCAAGAAGGGAAGATGCCGGCACACCTTAGAGACGCCTCCAAGGACCAGTTGGAGATGCCCATGATTCCGTTGATTCTATTCATCTGATTTGAAAATCTTGTAAACCAAATGAGCCATGATTCCGCTGGAGATGCCCATGTTCCTGCTGCTGGCAAACATGTGTGTAGGGGTGGCACACTATAGCCTGTGTGAAATCGAAAAAGTAGTCATTTTTTTAAATCTATTTTTTGTGCTAAACTTTGACCAATGTTTGTACGCTGAAGAAATTTGAGCATGAAATGACATTCGTGGAAGTCATGGCCAAAATAAATCAGTATTCCAAAATATTTTCAAAACTAGCATTTTTTAGCATAGATTTTGTTTTTTTGCCCGGACTTCGGTGTATGTCATTTCGTGCTGAAATTTTACCAGCATACAAAACATTTGTTAAAGTTAACCAAAAAAATTCAGAATTTTTTGAATTGTTTTACTATTTTTTTTTCAATTTTAGGCCTCCTTTGGTTCACAGGATAGAAATGTTATAGGAATAGAAAAATCATAGAATGTGAGATGACATGTATCTCCATTCCTATAGAGAAAGAGATGTCATTTGATGCATAGGATATGAATTTTTCCATTAAGTCTAGCTATTTTTTTCCTCCAAAATGTGAAGGATTGATTCCTATCCTACATAGAAATATTAAATTCATTCCTATAAATCAAAGGGCTTCAAAGAAAATTTTTCTATACAAATCATATCCTATAGAAATCCTATGAGATTCCTACAAACCAAAGAAGGCTTTACTGTTGGCCTTGTTTGGATCCCTGAGTTAGAGTTAGTTTTAGTTAGTTGAGGTTCAAATAACCCAAAAGTATCCAAACATGATGGGTTAGTTTGGGTTAGTTGGATATAACCCATCCAAAAAACTAGCCCACACTAGAGGAGCTTATTTGGGTTAGTTCTTCTGGGCCCACTAGAAAAAATAGTAAAAAAAAGTCACCCCTTTCGTCCAAACAGGATCCAAATTAGTTAAATGATTGAAAACAGATATTTATTGTTAATCTAACCCTATCATCCAAACAGCTCTTTGGTTAAAGTTAGTTTAAGATTAGTTCAGAGTTAGAATTTAACTCTAACCTCTAACTGAATTAGAGTATCCAAACATGCCGTTGATGAGGTTGCATTTGAGCACGGAGCAGATACTCCAGTCCGTAAACGCTGCAGGATCGCGCCTTTCCCAGGAAATCTTGCGGTCGATTCTGCTAGTGCTAGTACTACTGCAGCCAGGCGCATGCACCCATCGGGAAGCGAGACGGTTCACCACACACGCGGGCACGCGCGCAGCCGCATTTACTTCATCTCGGGAATTCCAACGGCCCATCGCAACTTAAACACGCTCAGCGGCCTAGGATTATATGCTCCGTTACTGCCACTCACTCCTGCTTAGGAAGGGAGTAGGAGGGGAGCAGAGTAGAGCGCGGGCGCCATGGGTGACAAGGATCTCCACAGCGAACTGGACAAGATGGAGGCATTGCTTAGCTACTGGTCTGCGGTGACGAACGATGACCGTAAGCTCAGCAAGTTCGATCTTGGCTGCCTGGAGAGTATGATATTCTCTTGGTCCATCGAGGATATCTTCAACAGGGACCTCCTCAGGCAGAAGGTGACGCCTGATCTTTGCCTTATGCCTTTTTTTCTTTGTTTATAAGCTGCACGCGCATGTACTCAGTTTGCTAGTTTTGGGGTTTGATCTCCTATTCTTGCAGACCAATCCATCTTTTTGAAGGCTTGAAAGTAGCCCGTCGTGGTTGTTGATTTAATAACCAGTTTTAGATTTGGCACATGGTAGTACTCCCTCCATTCCACAATGTAGTGAGTTCGGGCTTCCCGAGATCTTCTGCCGTACTCGGTCTCGTTGGTTAAATATATGGTCAAACTTAGATTTCAGGAAGTGCGGATGCACTATATTGTGAAATGGATGGAGTAGGTGATATGCACACATTTTTCTATCCTTTCTGGTGGCTACTAGTTATGAAAGAACATTACATTACAGTACTCTTTACAAGAAGTGAGAAACTATTTCCCCCCTAAAAAAACTATTTTGTACCACAGAAGACCAAATTTCAGGGGCAGAAGCTTGATCGGCTCAAATTTGAGTGTCATGGAGTTTTTTTTTTGTTTTTGAGCATTTTGAGTTTTTTTTAGCACATTTGGAGCATTTTGATTGTCATGGAGTGGTCGGGTAATCCCACTAAATCGAAACTCGCTAGCTGTTGGCGAGGCCCATCCCCAATCTAGACTCTCTAGCAGGCTCGGCCGAGGCCCGTTCCATACCCCTCTTGTCCCCCGTTCTTCTTATGTGGCTCCCTCGCGCCCCGCCAGCCATCAGGAAGGAGGTGCATCGAGCTCCTCAAATGACGGCCGCGCTGCTACCCTGCCAGTGCCCGCTCAAGGCTGAACCGCCGCACGTTGACCGCTGGCCGCTGCCTTCGCTCGCCGTATCCAAGTAGTATATCCGTCTTTTTTCCCTGAATCTCCCATCTCTGGTTGTTTTTCATTTGGAATAATTAACCAAAAAACGGAGGAGCGCAGATGAAAAATATAACACTATCTACATCTCTAGGCCTGACGCTTAATCAGTCCCCTCTTTTAATACGGGTAGTGCTGACCTTGCATATGATTGGTGCTCGCTGCTTTGCCAAGCAGAATGCCCTGCTTGAACTGAATCGCACCCTTTTCCTTTTTTCCCCTTGTGTAGGTGGCTGAAGAAACCACCAATGGGTGTACAACACAGATTAGAAGGGAATATGCTATTTGTGCCCTTAACGTGTTTGATCATTTTCCCTGAGAAAACCCTGTGTTTGATCATTTTAGTAGGCTTGAGCATTTGTTCTTGTATTACCACGGTGTTGAATTCTCATTTCTTATTTTTAGAGAAAAGGCATCAACCGAGCTCGAGATGGGGCTCGAGCCTAGCCCGGCTTTGAATTAACAAAGCCATCAACCAGCCAGGATTACAGATCACAAGAACCAAAGAAAGAAAAACAACACGGTAAGATACATAGACGCTGGAAAGCAGCTAACTAGCCTCAAAGCTACAAGCTAGAAGATAAAACAGATAAGCACACAACTGCAGATATCGAGGCCCTCCTCCGAGAACGAAGCACCAGGGAGCTAGACCAAGCTGGCACCGAGGAGAAGGGGATGACCGGCATCACAGGGAGTGTGGTCACCAAACAGCTATGGACCCCGACGCGGCACAACCATCCTATTCCATCTCCGAAGAAGGCCACAACCTCCTCGCCTGGCTCGAAAGGCGCCGCACCGTCGGAAGATAGAATGCTCCACCTAGAACTAGAATGGTTGTCGCTGGAGGATGGCCACATAGAGAGGATCCCCGCACTCCCGATGAGCCGCCAAAGCTTCCCACAAGCAGAATTGCCCATGGCCCGACTGCAGAGGAGGGATAGCACCAAGCTTGGACGAAGAAGACACACCACTGACGTCGCCGAAAGCACCCCAACAGCGCACACCAACCAAACAGCTCCCAAAGGCGGCGCCTTCAAGAAGGAGTACGACGCCGAGAGCACCGCCACCGCCCACCGAGGTTAGGGCTTTCACCCGGGAGGCTAGAGGAGGGCGGGTGGAGGGAGTCAGACCTGACAAACGCCTCCAAGGAGGAAGAACGGTGCCCTCGGGCGTCGCCGCCGTCGCTGCCAGCCATGGCCGGCCATGGATTTCTCCTGGTTTGTCTCCACACCACCACCCCACCCGCAGCGGAGGCCGAAGATCGAAGAAGAACGCCGAGCCAGGCCCGGAGGGGAGGGGTCGCACCGCGTCGGGGAAAGCAGGGAACGCCAGATCTGGTGCCGCCGGCCGCCAGGACTGCGCTAGGTCCACGCCCAATGGATCCCCGCCGTCCTTACGGCCTGGGACACCGCCACCACGCCCGCGCCATCGCTCGCCGCAGAGTCGGTGGCGCCACTCCGACCGAGGCCGCCGCCCTAGATCCCGTGGCTCCCAGCGAAAAGCAGAGCAGCAGATGCCCCGCCGCCACCTTCCTCGGCGGCGCCCCGGGCTTGCCCGGCGGCGACCTCAGGCGGCGGCGAGGGGGTGGGAGACGAGAGGGGGAGGACTCTACCGCGATCTAGGGTTTCGCCCCCGAGACGCCCTAGAGGGGCGGCGCGGGGGTCGGGGGAGGCTGATCTCCAGACCCTTGTCGCATTCTCATTTCTTATCGCAAATATGTTTATGATTCCACTGTGGTTATGGCCAAGTATAGATTCAATAGTTTGTATCTTTTGTTATCAATTGCCTACTGCATTGTTTTTCCCACATTGACCATTGACTGCTTAAGCTTAACTTCAAACCAGAATTAACAAAATATCATTGCAGGTCAAGAGGATACCGGATACCTTCCCGTCGTTACAGGCTTACTTGGGTTCATTTGCCTGTCCTCTGATTGAAGAAGTACATGTTGATGTATTTTCCTCATTAGATGGTTATGCCCAGGCAAACTTTATTGAAGTAATCCGAGTGGAGAAGCTTGACAATGCGAAATCAATATTTGGTTTCGAGGTTTCAGAGCCATCAAAGGATAAGAAGTCGAGGGAGACGTATGATCCCAAAGAGGGAGACATAATAGTCGTGTCCTCTCGAAAACCAAAGCATGTGTCTGAGTTGACGCAAAATAAGGAATCATACGTTCTAGGTTTAGTTCTGAAATCTGGAGAAGAAGATGGAGATATCCCACCCAACTGTTGTATTATTCGGTTTTCGTCAACCATTCCTGTTGAAGCAGACCCAGAAACAAAAGTACCTAAGGGGCAATTATTTGCTGTACTTCTCATAAATATGACTACATACAACCGTATTTGGAAGTGCCTCCGTATGGAAGTAAATGATACTAATCATGAGGAACATTGGAACAAATGGAGCAGCACCGACATTGTTGATCTCGTGTGGCAGTATAAGCCAAGGGTATGTCACCTTTTACATGCAAAAATAACTTGGGCCCTTTCTTATGCCTTATCATGCCTTGTACTTCCTTCGTTCCTAAATATAAGTCTTTTTAGAGATTTCAATAGGAACTACATACGGATCAAAACGAGTGAATCTACACTCTAAAATATGTCTATATACGTCCGTATGTAGTCTCTATTGAAATCTCTAGAAAGACTTATATTTAGAAACGGGGGGAGTAGAAGTTAGTACTTGGTAGTTGGTTCACGGACATACATGCACTATTAATGATTGTCTCTTAAGCTGGGGGCAACCTGCTGCCTCATTTCAAAATCATCTCTACATTTGAGTTACTTTTGATAATGTTGTCAGCACGGTGAATCTGTTGGTAACATTAAACATATCTTACTGCATGCGGGATGAGACTGGTTGATGTATTCATCGTCTTTTACTTGCACTATTTATCTACATGCTCGAGTTAATTGATTTACTTGCTAATTTTCCCCATGAAGGTTGTTGAAGATGGAAGCTTATCCTCCTCTCATAGACCAATTGATGGCCTTGGCCTTGAGAAATTCAACCTTAGTGATTCACAGTTGGATGCAGTAGCAGATTGTGTCTCAGCAGTGGATAATGGCTCGTGTTCGCTTAAACTAATATGGGCCCCCCTGGAACAGGCAAAACAAAAACCATCAGCACTATCTTGTGGGCAATGCTCATGAAGGGCTTAAAGACACTTACATGTGCACCTACGAATATTGCTGTACTGGAAGTCACATCTCGAATTGTCAGGCTTGGTAACAAAGAGAAGATGAAAATTGATAATTTTCTGTTGGAAATATGCCCTAGAGGCAATAATAAAATGATTATTATATTTTCTTATTCATGATAATTGTCTATTATTCATGCTTTAATTGTATTATCCGGAAATCATAATACATGTGTGAATACATAGACCACAATGTGTCCCTAGTGAGCCTCTAGTTGACTAGCTCGTTAATCAACTGATAGTCATGGTTTCCTGGCTATGGACATGGGGATGTCATTAATAACGGGATCACATCATTAGGAGAATGATGTGATGGACAAGACCCAATCCTAAACATAGCACAAGAGATGCTCTGGGTGTACCAAACGTCACAACGTAACTGGGTGACTTTAAAGATATACTACGGGTATCTCTGAAAGTGTCTGTTAGTGAAAGAACATGCGGTGCCCCCATGTTTGGTTTTGGTAATTGATGATAATCTCTATGGACTAATGGTTTCCTTGAGTTATATTTGAAGGTTTTGTCCATAGGCTTTTCTTGGAGTGCATGTGTTGATTTCAAGGAGAGTTTGTGTCGACCAAGGTGTTATTCAAGGAATTATCCAAAGATTGGTCATGTGAGAGTTGAGCTTATTGCAAGCATGTCTTGAAGAAGAAGATTGTGTGATCATTCATGTCCACCTTCAAGACATCATTCAAATGAAGAGAATTGGAAAGGTTCAAGGTTGATCAAGACTAAGTCAAGAATGAATCAAGTTGATCAACTCACAAAGCGCAGAAGATGTACCGAGAGGGATCAAGTGATCCCATGGTATGGTAAGAATTGTCAATTACGCTTTGTGTACTAACCCATGGTCTTCGTGAGAGTTCTTTGTGGGGTTAGGTTGCGGTGTGCAAGTTCAAGTGGAGCATCACGAAGAGATCAAATGCTTGAAGCTTGCCATCCTTTGTGGTGATAATGGACTTGTGAAGATGTGCGGAAGAGTGGCTCACCCATAGTGGAGTATGGAGGGGCAATCAACTAGTCTTCATCGAGTAACACAATCAAGAAAGGTGGTCCAACTTGAGGGAGTCAAGATTGTCATCATCTAGCTCAAGTGGACCATGTGCAAGGCAAAGGTTTGCCCTTGATAGGTTTTCTATTTTACCAGTCTCATGATGGTAGTTGGGAGACCGGGTTATAGGATCGATTGCCGTACTATCAAGGGGGGCTCTCGATGAGTAGCTTGATCGTATCATTCGTAGAGAGCTCAAACCATTGCATCCTTGCATCATCTTTCTTGGTTCTTGTTTGGTTCTCTTTGTGAGTCTTAGAGCTTATGGTCATCTTGATGACAAGCTTGAGTTCATCGAAAACGGAGTTCGCATGCATCTTCTATGATGTTTTTGATGTTGGAGGTTTTGCCGATTCTTCTCGGTTGGAGGTTTCACTCCTATTTTTGTTAGGCATACCTCCCTTGCCTCTTCTTACTATTACCAGTCGTTGTTTTGATGCTACTCATCGTCTTGTTTCCAACAAGCTTGAGTTTGCTCAATTCGAAGCTCATATGCAGAAGTTATGGCAGTTCTTGTTTTCTTGGAAGTGGTTTTTGTCTGGTCCCAGCAGTAGTACCACGAGCCCCAGCGGTAGTACCGCTTGGAGCTCTCAGCCGTTGTACCGTTGCTTCCGAGCGGTGGTACCGCCATCTTGCTCAGCAAAGACTTGGGCGGTTGTTCCGGCCAGGCACCGCCCAAGTACCGGTCAGGCCTCTGTTTTGATGCGGTACTCGGGCGGTGGTGGCCCGGTTGGTCCGGTCGTACCGGTACCACCGGTGTCCGGAGCGGCTCTACCGCTCAGGACTTAGCCGCCCGAGCGCTCAAGGCCATGCGGTTGCACCGGCCCGGTACCGCTCGACTACCGCACTCAGGGGTGACTCCCTTTTGTTCCTATGCGGTGGTTGAGCGGTGGCTGGGCGGTTGCTCCGGTTGTTCTTCTCAACCGGTGCTACCGCCTGGTCGCCCGGTTGTACCGCCTGGTAGGATTCTGCACGTATACTGTGAGTCCCGGTTGTACCGGGACTAGGAGTGGTAGTACCGCTCGTGTGCGGGCTGAGCACATAACGGTTGGATTTCCCCCCTCCTATAAAAGGGGGTCTTCTTCCCCAATGAACTCTATCTCTTGAGCTCGTTTTTGCCCCCATTGTTGACCTTCTTTGAGCTTGCTAACTCTCAATCCCTCCATGGATTCTTGCTAGTTTTTGAGGGAAAAGAGAGAGGAGATCTAGATCTACATTTCCACCAATCACTTTCTCCTCTATGTGAGGGGAACCCCTTGGATCTAGATCTTGGAGCTCTTGGTGTTCTCCTTCTTGTTCTTCCTCTCATTTTCCTCCCTAGCATTAGTTGCTCCGATGGGATTTGAGAGAGAAGGACTTGTGCACTCCGTGTGCCCTTGCCATTGCATTTGGTGCATCGGTTTGAGTTCTCCACGATGATACGTGGAAGTGAAGTTTGAGAAGCTTATTACTCTTGGGTGTTTGGGCACCCTGGAGCTTGTTCCTCTTGGGTGCCTTGATGCCCTAGACGGTTGGTGTTGTTCGGAGCTCAATCATTGTGGTGTAAACCTCCGGGCAAGCGTCGAGGTCTCCAATTAGGTTGTGGAGATTGCCCCGAGCAATTTGACGGGTACCGGTGACCGCCCCTAAGGGTTGCCAAAGTGTACGGGTTCGGTGACCGCCCCCAAGGGTTGCCATTTGTACGGGTTCGGTGACCGCCCTCAAGGGTCCCTTAGTGGAATCACGACATCTTGCATTGTGCGAGGGCGTGAGGAGATTACGGTGGCCCTAGTGGCTTCTTGGGAAGCATTGTGCCTCCACACCGCTCCAAACGGAGATTAGCATCCACAAGGGTGTGAACTTTAGGATACATCATCATCTTCGCGTGCCTCGGTTATCTCTTACCCGAGCTCTTTACTTATGCACTTTACTTTGTGATAGCCATATTGTTTCTTGTCATATATCTTCCTATCACCTAGTAGTTTATCTTGCTTAGCATAAGTTGTTGGTGCACATAGGTGAGCCTAGTTGTTGTAGGTTTTGTGCTTGACAAATTAACCTCTAGGTTTATTCCGCATTTGTTCAAGCCTAAACTGTAATTATTTTAAAACGCGTATTCACCCCCCCTCTAGGCGACATCCACGATCTTTCAGTTGGGTTGACACGGATCAAGACTGGGATTTGTCACTCCGTATGACGGAGAGGTATCTCTGGGCCCACTCGGTAATGCATCATCATAATGAGCTCAAAGTGACCAAGTGTCTGGTCACGGGATCATGCATTACGGTACGAGTAAAGTGACTTGCCGGTAAGGAGATTGAACGAGGTATTGGGATACCGATGATCGAATCTCGGAAAAGTAACGTACCGATTGACAAAGGGAATTGTATACGGGGTTGCTTGAATCCTCGACATCGTGGTTCATCCGATGAGATCATCGAGGAGCATGTGGGAGCCAACATGGGTATCCAGATCTTGCTGTTGGTTATTGACCGGAGAGCCGTCTCGGTCATGTCTACATGTCTCCCGAACCCGTAGGGTCTACACACTTAAGGTTCGGTGACGCTAGGGTTGTAGAGATATGAATATGCAGTAACCCGAAAGTTGTTCGGAGTCCCGGATGAGATCCTGGACGTCACGAGGAGTTCCGGAATGGTCCGGAGGTGAAGAATTATATATAGGATGTGCAGTTTCGGCCATCGGGAGAGTTTCGGGGGTCACCGGTATTGTACCGGGACCACCGGAAGGGTCCCGGGGGTCCATCGGGTGGGGCCACCCATTCCGGAGGGCCCCATGGGCCAAAGTGGGGAGGGGAACCAGCCCATAGTGGGCTGGTGCGCCCCCCTTGGCCCACCCCATGCGCCTAGGGTTGGGAACCCTAGGGTGGGGGCACTCCACCCCTTGGCCGCCGCCCCCCTAGGAGTTCCCATCTCCTAGGGCCGGAGCACCCCCTAGGGGGCCTATATAAAGGGGGGAGGAAGGGGCAGCCGCACCCTTGAGTCTTGGCGCCTCCCTCTCCCCTGCTACACCTCTCCCTCTCGCAGTATAACGGCGAAGCCCTGCTGCGGTGACGCCCTGCATCCACCACCACGCCGTCGTGCTGCTGGATCTTCATCAACCTCTCCTCCCCCCTTGCTGGATCAAGAAGGAGGAGACGTCACGCTGACCGTGCGTGTGTTGAACACGAAGGTGCCGTCCGTTCGGCGCTAGGATCTCCGGTGATTTGGATCACGTCGAGTACGACTTCCTCATCCCCGTCCTTGAACACTTCCCCGCGTGATCTACAAAGGTATGTAGATGCAATCCGATCACTCGTTGCTAGATGAACTCATAGATGGATCTTGATGAAACCGTAGGAAATTTTTTGTTTTCTGCAACGTTCCCCAACAGTGGCATCATGAGCTAGGTCTATGCGTAGTTCTCTTTGCACGAGTAGAACACAATTTGTTGTGGGCGTAGATGTTGTCAACTTTCTTGCCGCTACTAGTCTTATTTTGCTTCAGCGGTATTGTGGGATGAAGCGGCCCGGACCGACCTTACACGTACGCTTACGTGAGACTGGTTCCACCGACTGACATGCACTAGTTGCATAAGGTGGCTAGCGGGTGTCTGTCTCTCCCACTTTAGTTGGAGCGGATTCGATGAAAAGGGTCCTTATGAAGGGTAAATAGAAGTTGACAAATCACGTTGTGGCTATTACGTAGGTAAGAAAACGTTCTTGCTAGAACCCTTTTGCAGCCACGTAAAACTTGCAACAACAATTAGAGGACGTCTAACTTGTTTTTGCAGCAAGTGCTTGGTGATGTGATATGGCCAAAGTTGTGATGAATGATGAATGATATATATGTGATGTATGAGATCATGTTCTTGTAATAGGAATCACGACTTGCATGTCGATGAGTATGACAACCGGCAGGAGCCATAGGAGTTGTCTTTATTTTTTGTATGACCCGCGTGTCATTGAGAAACGCCATGTAAATTACTTTACTTTATTGCTAAACGTGTTAGCCATAGTAGTAGAAGTAATAGTTGGCGAGCAACTTCATGGAGACACGATGATGGAGATCATGGTGTCATGCCGGTGACAAGATGATCATGGATCCCCAAGATGGAGATCAAAGGAGCTATGTGATATTGGCCATATCATGTCACTATTATTATTTGATTGCATGTGATGTTTATCATGTTTTTGCATCCTTAGAACGGCGGTAGTAAATAAGATGATCCCTCATAATAATTTCAAGAAAGTGTCCCCCCTAACTGTGCACCGTTGCGACAGTTCATTGTTCCGAAGCACCACGTGATGATCGGGTGTGATAGATTCCAACGTTCACATACAACGGGTGTAAGACAGATTTACACATGCAAACACTTAGGTTGACTTGACGAGCCTAGCATGTACAGACATGGCCTCGGAACACAAAAGACCGAAAGGTCGAGCATGAGTCGTATAGAAGATATGATCAACATGAAGATGTTCACCGATGTTGACTAGTCCATCTCACGTGATGATCGGACACGGCCTAGTTAACTCGGGTCATGTTATACTTAGATGACTGGAGGGATGTCTATCTAAGTGGGAGTTCATTATATAATTTGATTAGATGAACTTAATTTTCATGAACTTAGTCTAAAATCTTTACAATATGTCTTGTAGATCAAATGGCCAACGTTGTCCTCAACTTCAACATGTTCCTAGAGAAAACCAAGCTGAAAGACGATGGCGGCAACTATACGGACTGGGTCCGGAACCTGAGGATCATCCTCATAGCTGCCAAGAAAGATTATGTCCTACTAGCACCGCTAGGTGACGCACCCGTCCCATAGAACCAAGACGTTATGAACGCTTGGCAGACACGTGCTGATGATTACTCCCTCGTTCAGTGCGGCATGCTTTACAGCTTAGAACCAGGGCTCCAAAAGCGTTTTGAGCGACACGGAGCATATGAGATGTTCGAAGAGCTGAAAATGGTTTTCCAAGCTCATGCCCGGGTCGAGAGATATGAAGTCTCCGACAAGTTCTTCAGCTGTAAGATGGAGGAAAATAATTCTGTCAGTGAGCACATACTCACAATGTCTGGATTACATAACCGCTTGACTCAGCTGGGAGTTAATCTCCCGGATGACGCGGTCATTGACAGAATCCTCCAGTCGCTTCCACCAAGCTACAAGAGCTTTGTGATGAACTTCAATATGCAGGGGATGGAAAAGAACATTCCTGAAGTATTTGCAATGCTGAAATCAGCAGAGGTAGAAGTCAAAAAGGACCATCAAGTGTTGATGGTGAATAAAACCACTAAGTTCAAGAAAGGCAAGGGTAAGAAGAACTTCAAGAAGGACGGCAAGGGAGTTGCCGCGCCCGGTAAGCAAGCTGCCGGGAAGAAGCCAAAGAATGGACCCAAGCCCGAGACTGGGTGTTTTTATTGCAAGGGAAGTGGTCACTGGAAGCGGAACTGCCCCAAATACTTAGCGGACAAGAAGGCCGGCAAAACGAAAGGTATATGTGATATACATGTAATTGATGTGTACCTTACCAGTACTCGTAGTAGCTCCTGGGTATTTGATACCGGTGCAGTTGCTCACATTTGTAACTCAAAGCAGGAGCTGCGGAATAAACGGAGACTGGCGAAGGACGAGGTGACGATGCGCGTCGGGAATGGTTCCAAGGTCGATGTGATCGCCGTCGGCACGCTACCTCTACATTTACCTACGGGATTAGTTTTGAACCTCAATAATTGTTATTTAGTGCCAAGTTTGAGCATGAACATTGTATCAGGATCTCGTTTAATACGAGATGGCTACTCATTTAAATCCGAGAATAATGGTTGTTCTATTTATATGAGAGATATGTTTTATGGTCATGCTCCTATGGTGAATGGTTTATTCATAATGAATCTCGAGCGTAATGCTACACATATTCATAGTGTGAATACCAAAAGATGTAAGGTTGATAATGATAGTCCCACATACTTGTGGCACTGCCGCCTTGGTCACATAGGTGTCAAACGCATGAAGAAGCTCCATGCAGATGGACTTTTAGAGTCTCTTGATTACGAATCATTTGACACGTGCGAACCATGCCTCATGGGTAAGATGACCAAGACTCCGTTCTCAGGAACAATGGAGCGAGCAACCAACCTATTGGAAATCATACATACTGATGTGTGCGGTCCAATGAGTGTTGAGGCTCGTGGTGGCTATCGTTATGTTCTCACCCTCACTGATGACTTGAGTAGATATGGGTATATCTACTTAATGAAACACAAGTCTGAAACCTTTGAAAAGTTCAAGGAATTTCAGAGTGAGGTTGAGAATCAACGTGACAGAAAAATCAAGTTTTTGCGATCAGATCGTGGAGGAGAATACTTGAGTCACGAATTTGGTACACACTTAAGAAAATGTGGAATAGTTTCACAACTCACGCCGCCTGGAACACCTCAGCGTAATGGTGTGTCCGAACGTCGTAATCGCACTCTATTGGATATGGTGCGATCTATGATGTCTCTTACCGATTTACCGCTGTCATTTTGGGGCTATGCTTTAGAGACTGCCGCATTCACTTTAAATAGGGCTCCGTCGAAATCCGTTGAGACGACACCGTATGAATTATGGTTTGGGAAGAAGCCTAAGCTGTCGTTTCTAAAAGTTTGGGGATGCGATGCTTATGTCAAGAAACTTCAACCTGAAAAGCTCGAACCCAAGTCGGAAAAATGCGTCTTCATAGGATACCCTAAAGAAACTATTGGGTATACCTTCTACCTCAGATCCGAAGGCAAGATCTTTGTTGCCAAGAATGGATCCTTTCTAGAGAAGGAGTTTCTCTCGAAAGAAGTAAGTGGGAGGAAAGTAGGACTTGATGAAGTATTACCTCTTGAACCGGAAAGTGGCGCATCTCAGGAAAATGTTCATGTGGTGCCTGCACCAATTAGAGAGGAAGTTAATGATGATGATCAAGATACTTCTGATCAAGCTCCTACTGAACTTCGAAGGTCCACAAGGACACGTTCCGCACCAGAGTGGTACGGCAACCCTGTCTTGGAAATCATGTTGTTAGACAACGGTGAACCTTCAAACTGTGAAGAAGCGATGGCGGGCCTGGATTCCGACAAATGGCTGGAAGCCATGAAATCCGAGATAGGATCCATGTATGAAAACGAAGTATGGACTTTGACTAACTTGCCCGATGATCGGTGAGCCATAGAAAATAAATGGATCTTTAAGAAGAAGACAGACGCGGATGGTAATGTGACCATCTATAAAGCTAGGCTTGTCGCTAAGGGTTATCGACAAGTTCAAGGGGTTGACTACGATGAGACATTCTCTCCCGTAGCAAAGCTGAAGTCCGTCCGAATCATGTTAGCAATTGCCGCATACTATGATTATGAGATATGGCAAATGGACGTCAAAACGGCATTCCTTAACGGTTATCTTAAGGAAGAACTGTATATGATGCAGCCGGAAGGTTTTGTCGATCCTAAGAATGCTGACAAGGTGTGCAAGCTCCAACGCTCGATTTATGGGCTGGTGCAAGCATCTCGGAGTTGGAACATTCGCTTTGATGAGATGATCAAAGCGTTTGGGTTTATGCAGACTTATGGAGAAGCCTGCGTTTACAAGAAAGTGAGTGGGAGCTCTGTAGCATTTCTCATATTATATGTAGATGACATACTTTTGATGGGAAATGATATAGAGCTTTTGGACAGCATTAAGGCCTACTTGAATAAGAGTTTTTCAATGAAGGACCTTGGAGAAGCTGCTTATATATTAGGCATCAAGATCTATAGAGATAGATCAAGACGCCTCATAGGTCTTTCACAAAGCACATACCTTGATAAGATATTGAAGAAGTTCAATATGGATCAGTCTAAGAAGGGGTTCTTGCCTGTGTTGCAAGGTGTGAAATTGAGCTCAGCTCAATGTCCGACCACGGCAGAAGATATAGAAGAGATGAGTGTCATCCCCTATGCCTCAGCCATAGGTTCTATTATGTATGCCATGCTGTGTACCAGACCTGATGTAAACCTTGCCGTAAGTTTGGTAGGTAGGTACCAAAGTAATCCCGGCAAGGAACACTGGACAGCGGTCAAGAATATCCTGAAGTACCTGAAAAGGACTAAGGAAATGTTTCTCGTTTATGGAGGTGACGAAGAGCTCGTCGTAAAGGGTTACGTCGACGCTAGCTTCGACACAGATCTGGATGACTCTAAGTCACAAACCGGATACGTGTATATTTTGAATGGTGGGGCAGTAAGCTGGTGCAGTTGCAAGCAAAGCGTTGTGGCGGGATCTACATGTGAAGCGGAGTACATGGCAGCCTCGGAGGCAGCACACGAAGCAGTCTGGGTGAAGGAGTTCATTACCGACCTAGGAGTCATACCCAATGCGTCGGGCCCGATGACTCTCTTCTGTGACAACACTGGAGCTATTGCCCTTGCCAAGGAGCCCAGGTTTCACAGGAAGACCAGGCATATCAAGCGTCGCTTCAACTCCATTCGTGAAAGTGTTCAAAATGGAGACATAGAGATTTGTAAAGTACATACGGACCTGAATGTAGCAGATCCGTTGACTAAACCTCTCCCTAGAGCAAAACATGATCAACACCAGAATTCCATGGGTGTTCGATTCATCACAATGTAACTAGATGATTGACTCTAGTGCAAGTGGGAGACTGATTTGGAAATATGCCCTAGAGGCAATAATAAAATGATTATTATATATTTCCTTGTTCATGATAATTGTCTTTATTCATGCTATAATTGTATTATCCGGAAATCGTAATACATGTGTGAATACATAGACACCAACATGTCCCTAGTAAGCCTCTAGTTGACTAGCTCGTTGATCAACAGATAGTCATGGTTTCCTGACTATGGACATTGGGATGTCATTGATAACGAGATCACATCATTAGGAGAATGATGTGATGGACAAGACCCAATCCTAAACATAGCACAAGATCGTATAGTTCGTTTGCTAGAGTTTTTCCAATGTCAAGTATCTTTTCCTTAGACCATGAGATCGTGTAACTCCCGGATACCGTAGGAGTGCTTTGGGTATACCAAACATCACAATGTAACTGGGTGACTATAAAGGTATACTACGGGTATCTCCGAAAGTGTTTGTTGGGTTGACACGGATCAAGACTGGGATTTGTCACTCCGTATGACGGAGAGGTATCTCTGGGCCCACTCGGTAATGCATCATCATAATGAGCTCAAAGTGACCAAGTGTCTGGTCACGGGATCATGCATTACGGTACGAGTAAAGTGACTTGCCGGTAACGAGATTGAACGAGGTATTGGGATACCGACGATCGAATCTCGGGCAAGTAACATACCGATTGACAAAGGGAATTGTATACGGGGTTGCTTGAATCCTCGACATCGTGGTTCATCCGATGAGATCATCGAGGAGCATGTGGGAGCCAACATGGGTATCCAGATCCCGCTGTTGGTTATTGACCGGAGAGCGATCTCGGTCATGTCTACATGTCTCCCGAACCCGTAGGGTCTACACACTTAAGGTTCGGTGACGCTAGGGTTGTAGGGATATGTATATGCAGTAACCGGAATGTTGTTTGGAGTCCCGGATGAGATCCCGGACGTCACGAGGAGTTCCGGAATGGTCCGGAGGTAAAGATTTATATATGGGAAGTCCTGTTTCGGCCATCGGGACAAGTTTCGGGGTCATCGGTATTGTACCGGGACCACCGGAAGGGTCCCGGGGGTCCACCGGGTGGGTCCACCTGCCCCGGGGGGCCACATGGGCTGTAGGGGGTGCGCCTTGGCCTACATGGGCCAAGGGCACCAGCCCCAAGAGGCCCATGCGCCTAGGGTTCACAAAAGGGAAGAGTCCCACTAGTGGAAGGCACCTCCTAGGTGCCTTGGGGGGAGGGAAACCTCCCTTGGCCGCCGCCCCCCTAGGAGATTGGATCTCCTAGGGCCGACGCCCCCCCTTTGGCCCTCCTATATATAGTGGGGGAAGGAGGGCTTTTCATCCATGCCTTTGGTTGCCTCCTTCTCCCTCTCCAACACCTCCTCCTCCTCCATAGCGCTTGGCGAAGCCCTGACGGAGTACTGCAGCTCCATCACCACCACGCCGTCGTGCTGCTGCTGGAGCCATCTTCCTCAACCTCTCCTTCCCTCTTGCTATATCAAGAAGAAGGAGACGTTACGCTAACCGTACGTGTGTTGAACGCGGAGGTGCCGTCCGTTTGGTGCTAGGATCTCCGGTGATTTGGATCACGTCGTGTTCGACTACCTCATCCCCGTTCTTTGAATGCTTCCGCTCGCGATCTACAAAGGTATGTAGATGCATCCGATCACTCGTTGCTAGATGAACTCATAGATGGATCTTGGTGAAACCGTAGGAAAATTTTTGTTTTCTGCAACATTCCCCAACAGTGGCATCATGAGCTAGGTCTATGTGTAATTCTTCTTGCGCGAGTAGAACACAATTTGTTGTGGGCGTAGATGTTGTCAACTTTCTTGCCGTTACTAGTCTTATCTTGCTTCAACGGTATTGTGGGATGAAGCGGCCCGGACCAACCTTACACGTACGCTTACGTGAGACTGGTTCCACCGACTGACATGCACTAGTTGCATAAGGTGGCTAGCGGGTGTCTGTCTCTCCCACTTTAGTTGGAGCGGATTCGATGAAAAGGGTCCTTATTAAGGGTAAATAGAAGTTGACAAATCACGTTGTGGCTTTCACGTAGGTAAGAAAATGTTCTTGCTAGAACCCTATTGCAGCCACGTAAAACTTGCAACAACAATTAGAGGACGTCTAACTTGTTTTTGCAGCAAGTGCTTTGTGATGTGATATGGCCAAAGTTGTGATGAATGATGAATGATATATATGTGATGTATGAGATTCATGCTATTGTAATAGGAATCACGACTTGCATGTCGATGAGTATGACAACCGGCAGGAGCCATAGGAGTTGTCTTTATTTTTTGTATGACCTGCGTGTCATTGAGAAACGCCATGTAAATTACTTTACTTTATTGCTAAACGCGTTAGCAGTAGTAGTAGAAGTAATAGTTGGCGAGCAACTTCATGGAGACACATGATGGAGATCATGATGATGGAGATCATGGTGTCATGCCGGTGACAAGATGATCATGGAGCCCCAAGATGGAGATCAAAGGAGCTATGTGATATTGGCCATATCATGTCACTATTATTATTTGATTGCATGTGATGTTTATCATGTTTTTGCATCTTGTTTACTTAGAACGACGGTAGTAAATAAGATGATCCCTCATAATAATTTCAAGAAAGTGTTCCCCCTAACTGTGCACCGTTGCGACAGTTCGTTGTTTCGAAGCACCACGTGATGATCGGGTGTGATAGATTCCAACATTCACATACAACGGGTGTAAGACAGATTTACACATGCAAACACTTAGGTTGACTTGACGAGCCTAGCATGTACAGACATGGCCTCGGAACACAGAAGACCGAAAGGTCGAGCATGAGTCGTATAGAAGATACGATCAACATGAAGATGTTCACCGATGTTGACTAGTCCGTCTCACGTGATGATCGGACACGGCCTAGTCGACTCGGATCATGTTATACTTAGATGACTAGCAGATGGATGTCTATCTAAGTGGGAGTTCATTGAATAATTTGATTAGATGAACTTAATTATCATGAACTTAGTCTAAAATCTTTACAATATGTCTTGTAGATCAAATGGCCAACGTTGTCCTCAACTTCAACGCGTTCCTAGAGAAAACCAAGCTGAAAGACGATGGCAGCAACTATACGGACTGGGTCCGGAACCTGAGGATCATCCTCATAGCTGCCAAGAAAGAATATGTCCTACAAGCACCGCTAGGTGACGCACCCGTCCCACAGAACCAAGACGTTATGAACGCTTGGCAGACACGTGTCGATGACTACTCCCTCGTTCAGTGCGGCATGCTTTACAGCTTAGAACCGGGGCTCCAAAAGCGTTTTGAGAGACATGGAGCATATGAGATGTTCGAAGAGCTGAAAATGGTTTTCCAAGCTCATGCCCGGGTCGAGAGATATGAAGTCTCCGACAAGTTCTTCAGCTGTAAGATGGAGGAAAATAGTTCTGTCAGTGAGCACATACTCACTATGTCTGGGTTACATAACCGCTTGACTCAGCTGGGAGTTAATCTCCCGGATGACGCGGTCATTGACAGAATCCTCCAGTCGCTTCCACCAAGCTACAAGAGCTTTGTGATGAACTTCAATATGCAGGGGATGGAAAAGACCATTCCTGAAGGTATTTTGCAATGCTGAAATCAGCAGAGGTAGAAGTCAAAAAGGAACATCAAGTGTTGATGGTGAATAAAACCACTAAGTTCAAGAAAGGCAAGGGTAAAAAGAACTTCAAGAAGGACGGCAAGGGAGTTGCCGCGCCCGGTAAGCAAGCTGCTGGGAAGAAGCCAAAGAATGGACCCAAGCCCGAGACTGAGTGCTTTTATTGCAAGGGAAGTGGTCACTGGAAGCGGAACTGCCCCAAATACTTAGCAGACAAGAAGGCCGGCAAAACAAAAGGTATATGTGATATACATGTAATTGATGTGTACCTTACCAGTACTCGTAGTAGCTCCTGGGTATTTGATACCGGTGCAGTTGCTCACATTTGTAACTCAAAGCAGGAGCTGCGGAATAAGCGGAGACTGGCAAAGGACGAGGTGACGATGCGCGTCGGGAATGGTTCCAAGGTCGATGTGATCGCCGTCGGCACGCTACCTCTACATTTACCTTCGGGATTAGTATTAAACCTCAATAATTGTTATTTAGTGCCAGCTTTGAGCATGAACATTGTATCAGGATCTCGTTTAATTCGAGATGGCTACTCATTTAAATCCGAGAATAATGGTTGTTCTATTTATATGAGAGATATGTTTTATGGTCATGCTCCTATGGTGAATGGTTTATTCTTAATGAATCTCGAGCGTAATGCTACACATATTCATAATGTGAATACCAAAAGATGTAAGGTTGATAATGATAGTCCCACATACTTGTGGCATTGCCGCCTTGGTCACATAGGTGTCAAACGCATGAAGAAGCTCCATGCAGATGGACTTTTAGAGTCTCTTGATTACGAATCATTTGACACGTGCGAACCATGCCTCATGGGTAAAATGACCAAGACTCCGTTCTCAGGAACAATGGAGCGAGCAACCAACTTATTGGAAATCATACATACTGATGTGTGCGGTCCAATGAGTGTTGAGGCTCGCGGTGGCTATCGTTATGTTCTCACCCTCACTGATGACTTGAGTAGATATGGGTATGTCTACTTAATGAAACACAAGTCTGAGACCTTTGAAAAGTTCAAGGAATTTCAGAGTGAGGTTGAGAATCAATGTGACAGGAAAATCAAGTTCCTGCGATCAGATCATGGAGGAGAATACTTGAGTCACGAGTTTGGCACACACTTAAGAAAATGTGGAATAGTTTCACAGCTAACGCCGCCTGGAACACCTCAGCGTAATGGTGTGTCCGAACGTCGTAATCGCACTCTATTAGATATGGTACGATCTATGATGTCTCTTGCCGATTTACCATTATCTTTTTGGGGGTATGCTTTAGAGACTGCCGCATTCACTTTAAATAGGGCTCCGTCGAAATCCGTTGAGACGAGACCGTTTGAATTATGGTTTGGTAAGAAACCTAAGTTGTCGTTTCTGAAAGTTTGGGGATGCGATGCTTAAAAGCTCGAACCCAAGTCGGAAAAATGCGTCTTCATAGGATACCCTAAAGAAACTATTGGGTATACCTTCTACCTCAGATCCAAAGGCAAGATCTTTGTTGCCAAGAATGGATCCTTTCTAGAGAAGGAGTTTCTCTCGAAAGAAGTAAGTGGGAGGAAAGTAGAACTTGATGAAGTATTACCTCTTGAACCGGAAAATGGCACAACTCAAGAAAATGTTCCTGAGGTGCCTGCACCGACTAGAGAGGAAGTTAATGATGATGATCAAGATACTTATGATCAAGCTCCTACTGAAATTCGAAGGTCCACAAGGACACGTTCCGCACCAGAGTGGTACGGCAACCCTGTCTTGGAAATCATGTTGTTAGACAACGGTGAACCTTCGAACTATGAAGAAGCGATGGCGGGCCCGGATTCCGACAAATGGCTAGAAGCCATGAAATCCGAGATAGGATCCATGTATGAAAACGAAGTATGGACTTTGACTGACTTGCCCGTTGAGCGGCGAGCCATAGAAAATAAATGGATCTTTAAGAAGAAGACAGACGCGGATGGTAATGCGACCATCTATAAAGCTCGGCTTGTCGCTAAGGGTTATCAACAAGTTCAAGGGGTTGACTACGATGAGACTTTCTCGCTGAAGTCCGTCCGAATCATGTTAGCAATTGCCGCATTTTATGATTATGAAATATGGCAGATGGACGTCAAAACGGCATTCCTTAATGGTTTCCTTAAGGAAGAATTGTATATGATGCAGCCGTAAGGTTTTGTCGATCCTAAGAATGCTGACAAGGTGTGCAAGCTCCAACGCTCGATTTATGGGCTGGTGCAAGCATCTCGGAGTTGGAACATTCGCTTTGATGAGATGATCAAAGCGTTTGGGTTTACGCAGACTTATGGAGAAGCCTGCGTTTACAAGAAAGTGAGTGGGAGCTCTGTAGCATTTCTCATATTATATGTAGATGACATAATTTTGATGGGAAATGATATAGAACTCTTGGACAGCATTAAGGCCTACTTGAATAAGAGTTTTTCAATGAAGGACCTTGGAGAAGCTGCTTATATATTAGGCATCAAGATCTATAGAGATAGATCAAGACGCCTCATAGGTCTTTCACAAAGCACATACCTTGATAAGATATTGAAAAAGTTCAATATGGATCAATCTAAGAAGGGGTTCTTGCCTGTGTTACAAGGTATGAAATTGAGCTCAGCTCAATGTCCGACCACGGCAGAAGATATAGAAGAGATGAGTGTCATCCCCTATGCCTCAGCCATAGGTTCTATTATGTATGCCATGTTGTGTACCAGACCTGATGTAAACCTTGCCGTAAGTTTGGTAGGAAGGTACCAAAGTAATCCCGACAAGGAACACTGGACAGCGGTCAATAATATCCTGAAGTACCTGAAAAGGACTAAGGAAATGTTTCTCGTTTATGGAGGAGACGAAGAGCTCGTCGTAAAGGGTTACGTCGACGCTAGCTTCGACACAGATCTGGATGACTCTAAGTCACAAACCGGATACATGTATATTTTGAATGGTGGGGCAGTAAGCTGGTGCAGTTGCAAGCAGAGCGTCGTGGCGGGATCTACATGTGAAGCGGAGTACATGGCAGCCTCGGAGGCAGCGCATGAAGCAATTTGGGTGAAGGAGTTCATCACCGACCTAGGAGTCATACCCAATGCGTCGGGGCCAATCAAACTCTTTTGTGACAACACTGGAGCTATTGCACTTGCCAAGGAGCCCAGGTTTCACAAGAAGACAAGGCACATCAAGCGTCGCTTCAACTTCATTCGTGAAAATGTTCAAGATGGAGACACAGATATTTGTAAAGTGCATACGGACCTGAATGTAGTAGATCCGTTGACTAAACCTCTCCCTAGGGCAAAACATGATCAACACCAGAATTCCATGGGTGTTCGATTCATCACAATGTAACTAGATTATTGACTCTAGTGCAAGTGGGAGACTGTTGGAAATATGCCCTAGAGGCAATAATAAAATCATCATTATTATATTTCCTTGTTCATGATAATTGTCTTTATTCATGCTATAATTGTATTATCCGGAAATCGTAATACATGTGTGAATAATAGACACCAACATGTCCCTAGTAAGCCTCTAGTTGACTAGCTCGTTGATCAACGGATAGTCATAGTTTCCTGACTATGGACATTGGATGTCATTGATAACGAGATCACATCATTAGGAGAATGATGTGATGGACAAGACCCAATCCTAAACATAGCACAATATCATATAGTTCGTTTGCTAGAGTTTTCCAATGTCAAGTATCTTTTCCTTAGACCATGAGATCGTGTAACTCCCGGATACCGTAGGAGTGCTTTGGGTATATCAAATGTCACAACGTAACTAGGTGACTATAAAGGTATACTACGGGTATCTTCGAAAGTGTCTGTTGGGTTGACACGGATCAAGACTGGGATTTGTCACTCCGTATGACAGAGAGGTATCACTGGGCCCACTCGGTAATGCATCATCATAATGAGCTCAAAGTGACCAAGTGTCTGGTCACGGGATCATGCATTACGGTACGAGTAAAGTGACTTGCCGGTAACGAGATTGAACGAGGTATTGGGATACCGACGATCAGATCTCGGGCAAGTAACATATCGATTGACAAAGGAAATTGTATACGGGGTTGCTTGAATCCTCGACATCGTGGTTCATCCGATGAGATCATCGAGGAGCATGTGGGAGCCAACATGGGTATCCAGATCCCGCTGTTGGTTATTGACCGGAGAGCGATCTCGGTCATGTCTACATGTCTCCCGAACCCGTAGGGTCTACACACTTAAGGTTCGGTGACGCTAGGGTTGTAGGGATATGTATATGCAGTAACCTGAATGTTGTTTGGAGTCCCGGATGAGATCCCGGACGTCACGAGGAGTTCCGGAATGGTCCGGAGGTAAAGATTTATATATGGGAAGTCCTGTTTCGGCCATCGGGACAAGTTTCGGGGTCATCGGTATTGTACCGGGACCACCGGAAGGGTCCCGGGGGTCCACCGGGTGGGTCCACCTGCCCCGGGGGCCACATGGGCTGTAGGGGGTGCGCCTTGGCCTACATGGGCCAAGGGCACCAGCCCCAAGAGGCCCATGCGCCTAGGGTTCACAAAAGGGAAGAGTCCCACTAGTGGAAGGCACCTCCTAGGTGCCTTGGGGGGAGGGAAACCTCCCTTGGCCGCCGCCCCCCTAGGAGATTGGATCTCCTAGGGCCGACGCCCCCCTTTGGCCCTCCTATATATAGTGGGGGAAGGAGGGCTTTTCATCCATGCCTTTGGTTGCCTCCTTCTCCCTCTCCAACACCTCCTCCTCCTCCATAGCGCTTGGCGAAGCCCTGACGGAGTACTGCAGCTCCATCACCACCACGCCGTCGTGCTGCTGCTGGAGCCATCTTCCTCAACCTCTCCTTCCCTCTTGCTGGATCAAGAAGAAGGAGACGTTACGCTGACCGTATGTGTGTTGAACGCGGAGGTGCCGTCCGTTCGGTGCTAGGATCTCCGGTGATTTGGATCACGTCGTGTTCGACTACCTCATCCCCGTTCTTTGAACGCTTCCACTCGCGATCTACAAAGGTATGTAGATGCATCCGATCACTCGTTACTAGATGAACTCATAGATGGATCTTGGTGAAACCGTAGGAAAATTTTTGTTTTCTGCAACATTCCCCAACAATATGCCCTAGAGGCAATAATAAAATGATTATTATATTTCCTTGTTCATGATAATTGTCTATTATTCATGCTTTAATTGTATTATCCGGAAATCGTAATACATGTGTGAATACATAGACCACAATGTGTCCCTAGTGAGCCTCTAGTTGACTAGCTCGTTGATCAACTGATAGTCATGGTTTCCTGGCTATGGACATGGGGATGTCATTGATAATGGGATCACGTCATTAGGAGAATGATGTGATGGACAAGACCCAATCCTAAACATAGCACAAGATCGTATAGTTCGTTTGCTAGAGTTTTTCCAATGTCAAGTATCTTTTCCTTAGACCATGAGATCGTGTAACTCCCGGATACCGTAGGAGTGCTCTGGGTGTACCAAACGTCACAACGTAACTGGGTGACTATAAAGGTATACTACGGGTATCTTCGAAAGTGTCTGTTGGGTTGACATGGATCAAGACTGGGATTTGTCACTCCGTATGACGGAGAGGTATCTCTGGGCCCACTCGGTACATCATCATAATGAGCTCAAAGTGACCAAGTGTCTGGTCACGGGATCATGCATTACGGTACGAGTAAAGTGACTTGCCGGTAACGAGATTGAACGAGGTATTGGGATACCGATGATCGAATCTCGGGCAAGTAACGTACCGATTGACAAAGGGAATTGTATACGGGGTTGCTTGAATCCTCGACATCATGGTTCATCCGATGAGATCATCGAGGAGCATGTGGGAGCCAACATGGGTATCCAGATCCCGCTGTTGGTTATTGACCGGAGAGCCGTCTCGGTCATGTCTACATGTCTCCCGAACCCCTAGGGTCTACACACTTAAGGTTCGGTGACGCTAGGGTTGTAGAGATATGAATATGCAGTAACCCAAAAGTTGTTTGGAGTCCCGGATGAGATCCTGGACGTCACGAGGAGTTCCGGAATGGTCCGTAGGTGAAGAATTATATATAGGATGTGCAGTTTCGGCCATCGGGAGAGTTTCGGGGGTCACCGGTATTGTACCGGGACCACCGGAAGGGTCCCGGGGGTCCACCGGGTGGGGCCACCCATCCCGGAGGGCCCCATGGGCCAAAGTGGGGAGGGGAACCAGCCCATAGTGGGCTGGTGCGCCCCCCTTGGCCCACCCCATGCGCCTAGGGTTGGGAACCCTAGGGTGGGGGGGCGGCCCACCTGGCTTGGGGGCACTCCACCCCTTGGCCGCCGCCCTCACCCCCGCCCCCTAGGAGTTCCCATCTCCTAGGGCCGGCGCACCCCCTAGGGGGCCTATATAAAGGGGGGGAGGGAGGGGCAGCCGCACCCTTGAGTCTTGGCGCCTCCCTCTCCCCTGCTACACCTCTCCCTCTCGCAGTATAACGGCGAAGCCCTGCTGCGGTGACGCCCTGCATCCACCACCACGCCATCGTGCTGCTGGATCTTCATCAACCTCTCCTCCCCCCTTGCTGTATCAAGAAGGAGGAGACGGCACGCTGACCGTACGTGTGTTGAACACGGAGGTGCCGTCCGTTCGGCGCTAGGATCTCCGGTGATTTGGATCACGTCGATTACGACTTCCTCATCCCCGTCCTTGAACGCTTCCGCGCGTGATCTACAAAGGTACGTAGATGCAATCCGATCACTCGTTGCTAGATGAACTCATAGATGGATCTTGATGAAACCGTAGGAAAATTTTTGTTTTCTGCAACGTTCCCCAACATTTTCATGATCTTTCCAGTGTATTCCTTGACTCTCGTGCTGAGTGGTTGTTGCCATGTTTCATGCCTAGAACAGGCTGGAGGCATTGCTTGTGCTCACTGATAGATCTTCTCGAGAATTCTGTGAGCAAGTACAGATCTCACATTGAAGATATTCTTGAAAAAATGGCCAGAGAAAACGAGAGCTCTAAGCAGGATAGTGAGAAACCTTGTTGTGTTTTGGCATCAGAGCCTCCTGCAGCAGAGCAAGAAAAGAATCCACGTTATCCTTTACATTCCAGTCTCAAGTCCAAAGATCATCTTACTGTACCTCTCCCGGTGTTCCGGAAGCCAGTACAGAACATGCCTGAAGAAGGGGAAAAAGAATACCACAAGGGGGGATGGTGTGATTCTGAAGCACTGAAGGAAGCACTCCGAGTACTGCCTTTCAAAGGTTATTTGAAAGATAGTTTCAACAAACTCTCGGGGGATTTGTGCGATTGCATTGAGACATTGTACCATGATCATCCAAGAAATTCAGAAACAAGACGCAGTTTTCAGTGTATGCTAGAAGTGGTTGAGTTGATCAAAATTCTTCCTGCTTTAATAAACTGTGACAAGGATAATAGTGATATATGGTCTGATGAACTTCTTGAGAGAAAGATACAAGATGGTGGTGACCCTACTTTGTGGCGTGAGGAGCTCACCTGTGTGCAGACTAACACATGCAATAAATCTAAGTTCAGGTTGGCCAGATCCCTGTGTGTGCAAGAACTAAGATATCTTGTTGATAACCTGGACCTTCCAAATTGTTACAGCATAAAAGAAATTCAATTCTACCTGTTGCAAAGAGTGAAATGCATTCTCTGTACAGTTTCCAGCTCATTCAGGTTGTACAATGTGCCCATGGACAATTCTCCTTCAGATATATGCTGGTTGGTCAAGAAGTCTGAAAAGTTGACTCTTGACTTGCTGATTGTCGATGAGGCTGCACAGCTTAAAGAGTGTGAAACCTTAATTCCTTTGCAGCTGCCAGGCATAAGGCAGGCTGTTTTTATCGGAGACGAATATCAGTTACCTGCTCTGGTGAAAAGCAAAGTAAGCTATATATGTTGACTATTCTCTGCTTTCATTTATTTATTTCTTTTGAAAGTGATGTATTTTGACATGTAATGTGATTATGTAGATATCTGACAATGCTAAATTTGGGCGAAGTGTTTTTGAGAGGTTAAGTATGCTGGGTTATTGTAAGCACCTTCTCAATGTGCAATACAGGATGCATCCAAAAATAAGCAAGTTTCCAGTTGTTACATTTTATGATGGCAAGATATCTGATGGTCCCAATGTCACTACTAAGAGCTATGAGAAGAGGTTTTTAGCAAGCAAAATCTTTGGGTCATACTCATTCATAAATGTAGATGGAGGACATGAAACAACTGAGAAGCACGGGCATGGCTGGAAAAACACAATTGAAGCTGCTGCAGTTTCGAGGATAGTGCAGAGGTTGTTCAAAGGTAACCAACAGTATTCAGTCGTGGTACTCTATTTTTTGTAAAGAACCTCCATTGATAAATATATGAGGTTGTGTTTTGGTTTGTCACATAGCGAAAGTCATGAAAGCAAGAGATTATTTGAGGGAAATGACAGTGTTACCCATGGTATTAATGTGCTGCGAATAAGAGAGATAAGTCTATGAATTTGCAGTCATAAATGTTGTGCGAGGGGGGAAGAGAAATGTGAGCTAAAGAGAGAAAATGTTGGTACAATATTTTTGAGAGGAAGGAGAAATAATTAGTATGCTGTTCTGTGATGTACGTACATACAATCTGAGCCACTAGTAGCTTGTCCTTGGTTCACTGCTTGTATAATAGTTCTTTTCCCTCAATTGCAGAGTCATTCTCTACAGGAATCAAAATCTCCGTTGGTGTTGTGTCCCCATATAATGGTCAAGTTAGAGAAATCTCTGAGAAACTTGGGAAATCCTACGATAGGTACGACGGTTTCTCGGTGAAAGTGAAATCTGTGGATGGTTTCCAAGGTGCGGAGGAAGATATCATTATCATATCAACAGTGAGGAGCAATAAAGCTGGTTCTGTTGGATTTCTCACAAACATGCAGCGGACCAATGTGGCTCTCACGAGAGCTAAGTAAGTTTTTTGGTAGCTCGATTCCAGGGTATCTGCAAAAATGATTTTAAATTATATACTCCTTGTGGTCTTCCAAATTTAACTTGGACAGTTAATTCTTCTATAATACGGTGCTAAATATGAATCCACCAGTATCACTTTTATGCCACAAAACTTCCATATAGTTGGAATTACTGTTGGTTTAAAGCTACATAGTTTGAATGATATTCAAAGGCTCTTTATTGCCATCAGGAGTAACTTATTTGTTGTTGATCTTGCCAGGCACTGTTTATGGATAGTAGGAAATGGGACGACTTTATCCAACAGCAAGTCTGTTTGGCAGAAGATAGTCAAAGATGCGCAAGACCGGGATTGCTATTTTGATGCCGATGAGGACAAAGATTTGTCAAATGCAGTATTCAAGGCTGTCATCGAGCTCGACGATGCTGATAATCTAGTGGAAAAAATGGACTCGCTTGATATAGGCAAGCCAAGGTCTCAGGTATAACCAAAAGCCTTTCTGAAAATAGCTCATCATACGGACATGTCATATAAAAGCGCTGACAAATACGGTTGCTGGCAAGTGTGAGCTAACGTTTTTCATGTTTTATATGCAGAAATCAAGGTCCAAATACCGTTCATGAGATGTCAGGAGCCCCGAAATAGTACGGGTTGTTGTTTGTGTCACCTGGGCTTTGCTGAAGAAACTTCCACCTGCGTTGGTATGGCATGGCTGCTGTCGTGAGATGCCGTGTATTTTGTTGAACCTATGTAGCTTGATGCACGTTTGATCGCTGAAGCTCAGTTGCATTCTGCTAAGAGCCTAAGACTGATAGAACTTTTATCCTGGACAAGACGTTGTTAATTACAGTACTGTAGGAGTATCATGCAGCTGGAATGTGGCACGAAACAGCTTATTATCTCTTTCTCGCTTTTGAACTGCCGAAACAGCTTCTCACCATATATTCAGTGGTTCAGACTTTATTCATCACACATGACACGTGCACTTCATTATTTTGGGGTAAGCTATATATAGAGCGGGTCGCCGGAGTGCACCACGGGCGCGGTCACGCGCGCTCAGCAGTCGATGTGGATGCTGCGCCAGCCGAAGTCGCCGCAGGCCTGGGTGTCCTCGAACACCTGGTACGGCGTGCCGGCGCAGCCGTGCTCGCTGTAGAGCGTCGCCGTCTCGCCGCGGAAGTTGAACTCGTGGCCGCCGTGGAAGTGGACGGGGCTGCACCCGCAGGTCCCCGCGCTCGACATGCGCCCCGTGCACGCGGGCCCGTCCCACGACGAGAAGTAGCTCCTCGGCCCCGTCCCGTCCGTCGCCGCCACGGTGATCGCGGCCGCGGCCAGAATGGCGACGGCCATCGCCGCGGCAATCATCTTTGCGGCCATGATAACAGTGCTAAGGGTAGAAATGGCGATACCTTTTCCCTTCTTTTCGTATCGCACGGCATCATGCGTGTTCGGTTCTTGGTTTTATAGGTGAAGCCAAAAGGGAAGGTGGTCGAGTTCCTAGGGCTTGACGGTTTATTGTGTTGTGATTTTTCGTTGTGTCTGTCGATCTAGAGAGCTTACATCGTTGCGTACGTGTCTGTGTAGTTCTCTGTTTACCTTTGCTGTTGTCATCAACGAGTCAACGTATATAGGGCGATACTAATGTTACAAACCTGCAACAAGGCTTGGAAAACTACAACTGAAAATGAACAATCGTGCATACCTATCTATTGAAAAGAAATTCACGTGCGAACTAGCGTGATGGTTAGGAGGACAGTGATAGCCTCAGTCCACCAGGGTTTAAGTCCTAGACTTGACATTAGTACTCGCATTATTTCTGTATTTATTTCAGCCTTTTAGTGATGTTTTTTCGGTGGGAGGAAATGTTTCCGTCGACTGCAAGGCGTCCGTGGTAACTTCATAAAATCTCAAAATGCTATGTCGGTCCAGTCTCTCGGATGTGCTCATAGGGGTAGAGTGTGCATGCATGTGCTCATATGGATGAATGTATGTGAGCGACTTCGATTGTACCGTATTAAAAAAATCCACGTCTTCTATTTCAAAAGTATATTTTTGTTAAAAATGAAATAAATTACACTTTAGAACAAGAATAACACTGGGTCAATTATACAAAAATATTCTGAGAAAGACGAAGCATCACAATTATTGCATTCTTACTGCAATCTCTCCTGCTAGGTCATGTGGATCCCTCCACTGGGGAGGCAGGAGTCCTTAATTCATGATGTTGAGGGGGGACTCGATATAAAAAATCTAAATGAAATTTTACTGTTTATCTCTCAAGGTAAGAGTTTCGAAGTCTTGATCCCTTGACGCATTGAAGGCGTATCCCTCCACAAATAAAGGCCCCCTCACTCCTTAACCAGCTTAGTAAAGTTTCCATTAAGGTAATCATTTTATATTTTGTGTAAACCCTTTTGCTCTTCATTTTATATATCAACTGACTCAAACCCACATATGTAACTTATTTTCTACTCTTCTATCAATGAAAGGTACACAGACTTTGTGTATTCGTGAAAAAACTCCTTTTGAGGGTTTCTGAAAGTGAAAACCAAACCATATGCAAGCTACACTATGGAAATGAAGTGGTTTTGTATTGCCGTTTGTCTTTTTTAGTTTGAGTTATTATGATAAGGATCCTACATGAGAAGCCTCTTGGGTAGTTCTCTGGTAGGTTTTTGCACAACCATCGTAGACCAACCAGAGCCTATGGTCGTAGAGAAGTGTTCTCCTCAAGTGAAACTGCCTGGGAAAATGATAAAAAAGAACATCAGATATAATTGAGAATAAAGACATCTATGAAAAGATATAAATGCCCTTAAGAAAGTTAACTAGAACTAATATTCAAAAAAAAGTTAACTAGAACTATGGTGAGTATTGAGTAGGAATTTCAGATCCCGTCGACCCAATATGGTGAGATCTCATGTGGGCTTTTTCACATGCATAATTGCATAACGAGGCAGATCTTTTTTCATGCATGATTGCATGGTGAGGTGGCATGTTTATAAACTGAGAAGAATATGTTTGTGGGAATAACTTGTTTTGTTATTTTTGCAAAAACAAACTTGCAATATATTCATCAAACATCATGGCACTACAAAGAATACGAGAAATAATAAAATTACCTCCATGTCCATAGATCACCTAGCAATGACTACAAGCACTGGAGCGAGCCGAAAGCGCACCGTCGTCGTTATCGCCACTCCCTCACCGGAGCCGGGAAAACCTTATTGTAGTAGATAGTCGGGAAGTTGTAGCGCTCAGACCCCAAATGAACAACGCACTAGAACAACAACCACCACGATGAAGAGAAGTGTAAATCGGAAGAATCCAATCCGTCGACATATGAATGCAAACGAACGAAGGCTGGATCCATGCAGATTCACCAAAGACAAACACGGACCGAATCCCGTGAGATCCGCTAGAGAAGCACCTCCACACGCCCTCCGATGACGTGATGCGTCGCTGGGACGGGGACTAAGCGGGGAGAATCTTATTCCATCTTCAGGGAGTCGTCACTATTCCGCCTTCCTAAACAGGACACAGACCCTAAACAAACTAAAAAAACACCTAAAGACTAAGTATGAGCCCTTCCACCGGCAAGAGCCGGGATCCACTGCACTTCCATGGCCCTACGGCCGCAGGAGACGAGGCAGATCGATGACAACACCTGTGGGAGACGACCAAACCCTAAATGCCTGAGGGTCTTTCTTTCTTTCTCAGGAAGAAAGAAAACACATGTATGTCTCACTTATTTTGTAATATGTCGAACTTATTTTTTAATATTGTATAGTAAGTATTATCGGAAGCACTATTACTAAAGCAATAGAGCTCAAACCAAATTATGTTTTTGCTATCTATGTAAAATCTTGCCTTTTGCTATCTACACAAGTTTAGATCGTATATGGTAGCTCGTTTATGGACGGAAATTCACTGGAGGTGCGGGGACACTCACCTGCCAAGTGTTGCTCGGACGCTTGTGTCTCTTGATTCGCGAAATAGTTGGATCTCGCACGAGTTCATAGTAAGATTTAAGTTTCAGTTGTTGAAACTTATGATTTTTCATCTAAAATTTGTGTCTTTCTCGCTCGCTCTTACTAAGTTTCATGGATAAAATTTTAAGAGATTTTTCTTGTCGGTTGTTGGCACAAAAAATTGTGAGTTTATCGATTGCTCGTACTAAGTTTCAAGAATAGTTGAAACTTAACATTTATTTTTAAAATTTGTCAAAGCGTATTTAAAATGGATCTTATTTGAAAGCCCTCATTATGAGAAACACGAATATGAACATAAAACTTAATTTGGACTTTTCATTCAAAAGATATAAAAAATTTAAAATTGGAAGCCAAAATAAAAGCACACCCAAGGGATATGCGTGCCGTGAGGCCTGCGTGCCACAATCCTCCCCATATTTACGGAAACTACTACAGAGAATTGAGTTTATTCTAACTTTATTTTTTCCATTATTTTTTCAACTTTTTCTTGTACTTTTTCGTTGTTTAGAACTTGTATCAATTTTGGTTTAACTGTTATAAGTATATTCTTCTACTTTTATGAAGTTTTAATATGGTTTTATCTTCCATTTTCCCCAATTACAAAGTTCAAAAATTATGTTCCCGTACGGTTCTTTGTGCTGTCTCGGTTGCCGCTGTACTAGGAACCAATTTCAGTGAAGGCAATGGACTAAGTTTAGACGGTTTTGACAAACTAGGCGTCATTTTGTTTGATACTGGAGGTGATGGATTTGAATTTATTTATTTTCACTTCAAAGTAAGTCCGTTAACCTATGCAACATGGACATACTTTTAAGAAAAACAAATCTATTCCTTTCCCTCCCGGCGGCTAGGGCGAAGCTTCGTTACCTCCAAGCTTTGCAGGCGAGCCCGTGGACTCGTCTCCCCTCTGCCTGCCGCTCTGGCGGCCGACGACAAGGCAGGGAGTCTCGGCGCCTCGGTTCAGCTTAGTAGTTTAGCTTAGGTCTTTTTTAGTCCACACAGGTGCAACTCTTCAGCTTGAAGATGGTTTTCCAAGCTTAGATCCTTCCTGAGTTCGTTCGTTGGGATGGAGTCAATGAAGTTCCGGTGTAGATTCTCGCCATCTTCTTGAAGCGATGAGGTTATGATTTCTCGACATGCACACAAGACGGTGAGCTTTGGTGTTATATGTTTCAGATTAATTCAAGGGTTCAATGGTGACTACTGTTGCTCTAGGGCGTTGGGCGTTGCACAAAGAATTTTTGAACGTCATCGACAAGGCTAGGCCAACTCTTGTAAGGAGCGGTGAGGAGCGATGACAACGCGGCTTCAGCGACTCGCTCTGACGTTGGTGGTCGTTCGGTGGTTCAAAGACTTCTATATAGAAGTAATTTTTATTATATATGAGATACTTTATACTTCTCGTGAACTTTATAATCCATTGGGTTCATTTACGCAAAAGAAAAGAAAAGGCATGGGCACACCTTTCCAAGCTCTTGAAACCGTGAAAAGAAAGTAAAGTTTAGATCATGATCCAAAATGTCCCCAACTGACGAGTCATCATGGAAATAAACAGAAGACGATCCACGATCCACATGAAAAAACAACAAACACGAAGCTGCTAGAACGAATCTAAGCGTGACACGTGCAACACTTTTACTCCCCTCCCACCAATCTGCCAATCAGGCCGTCCTTCCACGACAATCTCAAAAGCCGAATCCTCCCAACACGACGCCGTCGCCTCCGCCCCACCCTCCAAACCCGGCGCTTTCCACAACACTTCACATGGGCGCAAACGCCCGGCCTCGTCAGCACAACGCTACGCCGACAGGCCGCCACTCGCTCCACGTACCCCCCCCCCCCCCCCCCCTCCACTACGTCCCGATCTCTTTTGCACCCGAACAGACTCCGAGTCTGGATCATGGTGCGTCAGAAATGAAAGCGCGCTCAAAAGCGAGGTCGACGGTGCCATGACGAGGCCCCTGCGCACATGCGGCGGGATCTGCAAGATTATCCAATTAGCTCCGTCGCCTTTTAGCTTGTGTATATAAGCGCTCTGTATGCTGTTCTTTAGGTTTATCTGCACACCGCTGAATGCTGATCGGCTGACATCGAGTTCTTGAGGATACACTGCTATTAGCTAGCTAGAATACGATGGGTGATCTGCAGATCGTGCTGGCAGGGGGGACGATCGAGGCGCAGCACGTGGAGATGAAGGTGCCGCTCTACTCCTACGGCTGCGAGAAGAAGATCAAGAAGGCGCTGTCGAATCTGAAAGGTACGCATCATGTCATAGGACATTTCTACGGGAAACCGCCTGAGCAATGGGTACGTTAGGGCGGCCATGCATGAATGCTAAGCTTGCTGCTACTTGCAGGGATTCACTCGGTTCAGGTGGATTACCACCAGCAGAAGGTGACGGTGTGGGGGATCTGCAACCGGAACGACGTGCTGGCGGCCGTCCGGCGGAAGCGGCGAGCGGCGCGGTTCTGGGGCGCGGACCAGCCGGATCTGGGCGAGGACGCTAGGCAGGGGGACGCCTCCAAGCACTACCTTCGAGCGTTCGCCGCGTACAGGAGTAGGAAGTCGTGGAAGAAGCTCTTCCCCATGATCCGGCTGTAACAGCAGTAGGCCGCGAGCGCGATGTTTTGTCTCAGTGCCTGCTGGCTGCTGCATGCATGGCCGCGTGCGTGTTGCACTGCAGTAATGGCCGGGAGTTGCTGGTAGTTTGGTACAGTAGCGCATGATGTTACATATCGAATAAATGTGCTCTGTCCTTGCCTTTTGGAATCGGCAGATTGCTCTGTAATCTGTAGGTTGGCAAATCCTTGCGATGCTGGAACTTTTTTTAAAAAAAAAACTTTCAATCTATTCATCGTATCATGGCAGTATAAAGAACACATAAATGATAAAAACTACATACATGCTCTTAGACCACTTAGCAAAGGTTTTAAAATATTAAAAGTTTAAAACTGTATTCCACATCGACGCATGGATTAATCAAATTAGTATACGTACAGATCTGCGAACTGAGAGTATCTCAGATGGTTAAGTTCATTGTGGTGGAACCAACCCACAGGGTTTGTCCTAGACACTGATGGTCGCATTTTTCTGAATTTATTTCAGTCCTATTGGTGATGTGCATTCAGTGGGAGGAGACGTTTCTGTCAACTACGAAGGCGTTCATGACCACTTCGACAATCTCAAGATGTTGTGCCGGCTCAATATCTTGAAAGTGCTCATAAAGATAGGGTGCGCTTGCGTGCATGGGTTCATAGGGTTAAGTGTATGTGTGTTTAGGTGAGCATCTGCGTTTGTACTCTGTTAAAAAAAGGTACTCCCTCCTACAGGCACAACTCTGGACGGGCCAGATCAAGAAATTCCGCTAAAATTTCGTCCTCAGGCTCAAAGTTAGCTCTACTCTCCACTGAATTTTTGTTGGGCTGGGCGGGCTATAGCCTGGTTTGGCCCAGCTGTAGCTCTGCCACTGCTCCCTCTGTCCCATAATATAAAAATGAGCTTGAAAAACGTTTTTATATTATGGGACAAAGGAAGTACCTCAGATCTCACCGCCGATCATTTGATCAAGACATCAAGTTCATAAATCAATCGTTCATGGCCCGATCCTATTCTCTATGCACCACGAGGTATTGAAAACAATTGTGTAACCTTGATGCAAGCGGTCGAGCGCATGCACTATATGGGTCGGCCCATTTTGGTTTTCCACACACGGTTTTGAAAACGTTATATAACCTTCCTTGAACCCTTTTTCCTTTTTTTCCTTTTCTTTTTTCTTTTCTTAAATTCATGTTTTCTTCTGCATATGTGACCCTTTTTCAAATCAGAAATTGTGTTTAAAAACTGCAATTGATTTTTCAAATTTGTGAATTTTTATGTGAGATTTTTTTTAAAATACTGAACAATTTCTCAAATACGCAAATAATTTCCAAATTTATGATATATTTGGCAATACGTGAATAGATTTTGAAATATAGGAAATTTTCAAATTTATCAACTTTTTGAAATCCAAGAAACATTTCTAAATTTCGAAACATTTTTTGAAGTGCAAGAACATAGCTCAAAATCACGAACTTTTTTTCAAATATGGGAACATTTTTTTCCAATTCATTAACTGTTTTCTTGAATATCTGGAAAAAATAAAAATACAGAAACTATTTGAAAATTCATGAACATATTTTGAAATCTGGGATCATTTTTTGAATTCCTGAATATTTTTGTAATATAGGTACAAATTTCAAATTCATGAACATTTTAAATCCATTTTTTTTCAAATTCATGGTCATTTTTTAAATCGGTACATTTTTTAATATAGGTACAAATTTCAAATTCATGAACATTTTAAATCCATTTTTTTTCAAATTCATGGTCATTTTTTAAATCGGTACATTTTTAAATGCATGAACATTTTTTGAAATAAGATAGCAATTTTAAAATTCAGGAGCATTTTGAAATCTTAGAACCATTTTAGAAAATTTTGAACACTTTTTGGATTTCGAAGCATTCTTTGAAATCCAAATATTTCTCAAATTTATGATATTTCTTTAAATCTGGAACACTTTCTCGAATTTATAAAAAAATTAAGAACATCTTTCAAGTTAAAAAACCAAAAAGAGGAAGAAAACAGTGGCACCCGCCCGACCAGCACATGGCATGTGTGTTTGTGACCATCCCGGTTTAGGTGGTCGGCTGAAGCATACGGGAGACCATCATTTGCCTTAAGTGCCGTTAGAGTGCATTTTGCGACTTGGCGCCCGCCGCGCCCCCTCCGCTCCGGGCTGACAGATTTACTTTTTTTTCCTGTTTTAAACCCCAAAACAGTGTGCACAATGTGATTTGAACCGCGCTCCTCCCGGTTTAGTATCGAACACAATAACCAGATGGGTCACCAGACCTGTTGTGCGAGTTTCCTTTTCTTATTTCTTAAAATGCAACGGTGGAAAAACACAGTTGTTTCCTGTTTTTTCTCTTCCTTTTTCTTTTTGTATTTTTACTTTCTTAAATGCGTGAACATTTACAAATTCTTGCTTTTTTAAAATTGATGAACATTTTTTCCAAATCCATGAAGTTTTCATTTTTGTGATTTTTTTTCCCAAAGTGATGAATTTCTTTTCAAAATCGATGAACTTTTTTCAAGTTTGTTATTTTTTCTTCAAAATGATTAACTCTTTCTCAAAATCAATGAAAAAATTCCAATTTTGTGGACTCTATTTTTTGGACCTTTTTCCATTTTATGAACTTTTTCAAATTTGTAATGCTTTTTCAAAACTTGCAAACTTTTTCTCAAATGGGTGAACTTTTTTATAAAACCTGTAAGCCTTTTCTTATTTCACAATTTTTTTCAAAGTATTTTCTAGCAGACTAACAACATGAAAAATAAAAAACACTAGCGAGCGGCCAGGAGAGCGAAGCGAGTGGCACATCACCTGCAGCGAGCAAAGGGCAAGGAGCGAATTCGCGTTGCTGGTCCGCGACCCGCTTGGGAATGCGTGAGTGCTAGCTCTCCTTTCCGGCACTGAAGGGGAGGAATAGGAGCCCTCTTATTTGGAAACCCACAGCCGGCAACAAATACCCTAAAAAATACCAATTCCTAGGGGGGCACTTTCGGAACCTTCAACCCATTGTGTTGAAGGCTTGGTTAACTTCGAAGTTGAAACTCTTTTCGCCTAGCTTGTCATGTCGGATAGTTAACCACCTTGCACAACACGGATGGACAGCCACTTTCTAGATCTCATATGCTCCCATGGTACGGAGTCACCTAGGCTATTAGATTTGAGATCCAATGCTCATTTGGAGAGATTTGGGACATGCATGTATTAGGTGACTCCAAGAGGTTTTGCGGGAGCACTGTAGGAGACCATTGGATCTCAGATTTGATGGCTCGGATGCTCTCGTATCATGAGATCATACTAGCTTCGGGAACATCTCATATGCACTCTTTGCCCTCTTTGCAAGTAGCCTTCGTAGCTCGTCGCCTTTTTCAGTACGGATACTTCATATGAATCTTGTTGTGGTTGCAGAACGATATAAATGGAGACGGGCCAAAGCAGGCAGTTCGCTATGAAGTGATGTGGGATACCCGTGAAGGATTAAAACCAAGCATTGATGTTGCATGGAAGTTGAACAACCATGAATCAATGGTGCATGATGTTCGGTCCCAGATGGCTGGACTAGCTTCTAATCTTCGATGTCGGAGTGGAGAGTCTTTCGTCAATGTTAGAAAGGACATCAAGAATTTTAGAAGGGATTTTGAATTTCAAAAAGGCTGGTGACGCGGACGGTATGCGGTGGCGGTGACGAGAACAGTGGTAGGGCCATGATACGTCTCCAATGTATCTATAATTTATGAAGTATTCATGATGTTATTAACATTCTTGGATGTTTTACAATCATTTTATAGCAACTCTTTGTCATTTTTTGGGACTAACCTAATGACCCAGTGCCCAGTGCCAGTTGCTGTTTTTTGCTTGTTTTTTACATCATAGGAAATCAATATCAAACGGGGTCCAAACATCGCGAAACTTTTTGTGGATTTTTTATGGACTAGAAGACATACAGTGGGTCAGAGCAGCACCTGGGGGTGCCCCGAGGGGGCACAACCCACCAGGGCGCGCCTGGGGGCCCAGGCACGCCCAAGTGGGTTGTGCCCACCTCGGTGGCCTCCCGCACCCCCTCTTCGCCCTATAAATTGCCAAATTTTCCAAAACCCTCAAGGGTTAACCTAGATCAGAAGTTCCGCCGCCGCAAGGCTCTGTAGCCACCGAAAACCAATCTAGATCCTATTCCGGCACCCTGCCGGAGGCGGAAATCATCACCGGTGGTCATCTTCATCATCCCGGCGGCCACCACGATGAGGAGGGAGTAGTCCACCCTCGGGGTTGAGGGTTTATACTAGTAGCTATGTGTTTAATCTCTCTCTCTCTCCCTCTCTCTCTCTCTCTCTCGTGTTCTTGAGATGTCATGATCTTGATGTATCGTGGGCTTTGTTAATATAGTCGGATCATATGGTGTTTTCCCCTCTCTATCTTGTTGTCATGAATTGAGTTTTTCCTTTGAGATTTCGTTGTTATCAAATTGAATACTTTTATGAATTTGAGAGCACTTGATATATATCTTGCATATGAATACTCGTGGTGACAATGGGGTATCGTATGGATTCACTTGATATATGTTTTGGCACTCAACTCGCGGATTCATGAGGTGACATTGGGGTAATCTATGAATAGGGGTCGATGCATGTTCTTGTATTTGTTTCTCTGGTAAAATCTTGGAGCACTCTTTGAGGTTCTTAGTGTTGGATTGAGTATCATGAATCTGAAATTATTTGGTGTTATTTTAGTACAAACTCTTGGATAGATCGATCGGAAAGAATAGCTTCGAGGTGGTTTCGTACCCTACAAACGTTTTCTTCTTATGTTCTCTGCCAGATAGGAACTTCGGAGTGATTCTTCATCGCACTTTGAGGGGTGGTTATATGATCCAATTATATTAGCATTGTTGAGATATTGCACTAGCGAAAGTACGGACCCTAGGCCTCATTTTCAAGCATTGCAATACCGTTTTTGTGCCCATTTACTATGTGCTACCTTGCTGTTTTTATTTATCCAGATTATAAATATATATATATACCATCAATATTACACATTTATCACTATCTCTTCACCGAACTAGTGCACCTATACAATTTGCCATTGTATTGGGTGTGCTGGGGACACAAGAGATTTCTTATATTTGATTACAGGGTTTTTTGAGAGAGACCATCTTCATCCTACGCCTCCCACGGATTGATAAACCTTAGGTCATCCACTTGAGGGAAAATCGCTACTGTCCTACAAAACTCTGCGCTTCGAGGCCCAACACATGTATACAAGAATAAAGTTGCGTAGTAGACATCAGACCACGAAGGGGTGGCTCCGCGACATGAGCATGTGCATTCCATGGGAGAATGGCGTGCCTTTGAGAAGCTGCTCCAGCACCTCCACAACCAGCATCGCGTAGTCCTCCAATAGCTCCGCCACGGTCCCCACCAGGATAATTGCCGATGAAGGTTCGCCTTGACCTTCACTTCATGGTTGAAAAGGAATGGGTTTTTGCTAGATCGGTTATTGTTCATACAAGTTGGAGCCCTTGTTTAGAAAGACGGATGGGTGCATTGCCCTTGATGATAGTAAGATTCACTACTTTTGACTTTTCAAATTTGTTTAGCATATCATCCATCTTATCACCATCCTCTATATTGCCCAAACCAGCCACACTCGAACCCTCATACTTAACATAATAATACATGTAGTTAGCCACCCCATACCCCTTTGTTCGTATTAGTGCTATCAAATTGTAACGAGTGATGCCTGACATGCACATGGATCTCTCAAGATTGTCTCTATCATGGAAACGAAACCTAACTTACCAAACCACACTATATGTGGCTTCCTATGGGTCAGACACAAAGATGCGCGTGCTGACAGTTACCGGGTCAACTATGCTCGAATTTTTCGCCCTACTTTCCTCGAAATACAGGACTTGCAGTGCGCCAGTGTTGCAGTGTGCACCCATTGGATTTGGCTCCTGCACATGGATCCTTCCCGCTCCTGGAGCCACGTACACCTTCCCTCCGACCCGGTCGCTATCCAAATCTTCTGAGAATCGACCTACTTGACACTGCAAGATGGGAACTATCATTTTTGGATAGATCCTTGGATCAATGGTGTGTCAATCGTGGAGCTGGCACCTCCTATGTTCGACCATGTGACCGTTTAATATTTTCTACCTTGCTGTTTTTATTTATTCAGATTATAAAAATATATTTCTACCATCCATATTACACTTTTATCACCATTTCTTTGCCGAACTAGTGCACCTATACAATTTGCCATTGTATTGGGTGTGTTGGGGACACAAGAGATTTCTTGTTTTTGATTGCAAGGTTGTTTGAGAGAGACCATCTTCATCCTACGTCCCCCACGGATTGATAAACCTTAGGTCATCCACTTGAGGGAAAATTGCTGCTGTCCTATAAAACTCTGTGCTTGGAGGCCCAACGCGTGTCTACAAGAATAAAGTTGCGTAGTAGACATCAAGCTCTTTTCTGGCGCCGTTGCCGGGGGGGTAGGTAAGTGGCACTCACATCCCGCCAACCAAGCTCTTTTCTCGAGCCATTGCCGGGGAGGTGAGTGCATGAAGGTATATCTTTAGATCTTGCGATTGAATCTTTTAGTTTCTTGTTTTATCACTAGTTTGGTTTATAAAAAGAAAACTACCAAAAAATGGAATTTAGGTTGCATCATATTATTCATATTTATAATGTATTTCGTGGAAATGATGGAAAAGATTCCGATAATTGTGCTCAATTGCTAGAAAAAGAATTCAACAAAATTTATGGCGTAAAAATGTTGGATGATGGGCATGATTGCAATATTGCTAGTTTGAATTCTTTGAATATCCATGATGCTAATGATATGCAAAGCCATAAGCTTGGGGATGCTATGTTTGATGAATATGATATTTTTAGTCCCCCAAGATTTGATGTGTAAATTTGTTATATTGATTGCATGCCTCCTATTTATGATGATTATAATGATGAAAGTGGATTTGGAGAGGTTATGAATTTATTTAGTGATGAATCCACCATTTTGGATGAGGCGTCAATTGACTATGATAACAAAGTTGCTATCTATGATGATTATGGTGATGACAAATATGCTATATTAAATAATGATAACCATGAAACTTGTCATCATGATTTTAGTTTTCAATCTCATGATAGTTATTTTGTTGAGTTTGCTCCCACCACCATTATGGATGAGAAGAAATTTTCTTATGTGGAGAGTAATAAATTTTTTATGCATGTGGATCATGAAAAGATTGCTTTATGTGACAGCTATATTGTTGAATTCATTCATGATGCTACTGAAAATTATTATGAGAGAGGAACATATGCTTCTACATATTGCGATAATATCAAGTTTCCTCTCTATGTGTTGAAATCTTTGAAGTTATGCTTGTTTTGCCTTCCTATGCTAGTTGATTCTTGTTCCCATAAGTTGTTTGCTCACAAAATCCCTATGCATAGGAAGTGGGTTAGGCTTAAATGTTCTTGTCATGTGATTCATGATGCTCTCTTTATGTTTCAATTCTTATCTTTTATGTGAGTATCATTGCAATCATCATGCCAAGATAAAAGGCATTAAAGAAAATCGCTTGTTGGAAGACAACCCAACACTTTTACCTACTGTTTTTATGTTTTCACATGATTAGGCTACTGTAGTAATCATGTTTTATTGCTTTCGTTTCAACAAAGTGCCAAGTAAGACCTTTGGGATGGTCTATGGTGATAGTTGATTTGATCTTGTTGAAAAACAAAAACTTTTGCGCTCAGGAAAATAATTATCATTTTTAACAGAAGCTCTATTACTGATTCTTTTTGCAGAAGATTAATAGACAAATTTCCCAGGTTTTCCTAATTATTCAGAATTTTTGGAGTAGCAGAAGTATAGTTGAAGTACAGATTACTACAGACTGTTCTATTTTTGACACATTCTGTTTTCAATGCATAGTTTGCTTGTTTTCTAGTTTCTATGGCTTATATTGCTCAATATAAATTGTGGAAATGATATGCTACAGTAGGTGTTGTGTGAGAACAATTATGAATCTTGTCTTTGACAGTACCAAAGTGAAATGATTTGCTCTTTATCATATTAACCTATCTCATGAAGTTCCGTTAAGTTTTCTGTGATTGAAGTTTTCAAGTTTTGGGTGAGGCATCGATATGAGGAGAATAAGGAGTGACAAGACCCTAAGCTTGGGTATGCCCAAGGCATCCCAAGTTAATATTCAAGGAGGATCCAAGCAACTAAGCTTGGGGATACCCCGGAAGGCATCCCCTCTTTCGTCTTCAACATTACCGGTAACCTCACTTGGAGCTATATTTTTATTCGTCACATGATATGAGTTTTGCTTGGAGCATCAATTTTTTTTGTTAAGGTTTGCTTTATTTTATTTAGAATAATGTTTTTCATATTTCATTCCAATAAAAATGTCAAGTATAGCCTTTGCCATGCTTATTTTGCAAGTCTACATGTTGTTGTTTTAAAATAGAAAGTTTATCGTTGTTGCAAAAAATCCCTAGAAAAGTCAGAATGTGATAAAATGTTGAAACTTTTTGCAAAATAAGATCTGATAAATTTTAAATAGTGTGGTAAATATTCGTAATCTTTTAAGTTTAAGAAGTATTGATACTCTTGCATTCTTTACAGATTGTACTATTTTGGCAGATTGCTGTTATGTTTGCATTGTTTGCATATATTTGCTTGTTTAATCATTCTATTTGAGGATAGGAGTATTAAATATGCAGGGGCATTTGGTATACAATGTTGAATAATAATTTTAGTGATTTGCTACAGTAGAGAATGATAAGGTTTTTGCATTGGTTTATACTAACTTATCTCACGAGTTCTTGTTGAGTTTTGTGTGATGAAGTTTTTAAGATTTAGGGAAACCATGATATAAAAGGAATTAAGGAGACACAAAAGATCAAGCTTGGGGATGCCGAAGGCACCCCAAGATAATATTTCAAGAAGTCTCAAGCATCTAAGCTTGGGGATGCCCCGATAGGCATCCCACCTTTCTTCTTCAACAATTATCGGTTAGTATCGGTTGAGCCTAAGTTTTTGCTTCCTCACATGATGTATGCTATTCTTGGAATGTCATTTTGTTTTGCTTGATGTTTTAATAAAATACTTAGATCTGAAAGTTTTTAAATAAGATAGAGTCCTCAAATAGCTACCCATTTACATAACTACTCGCTTGATCTTCACTATATCTTTTTGGAGTAGCTTGTCATTTACTCTTATGGTTCACATGAGTAAATTGTTGAATGAATTGAATATCATGAAGTTGAAAATATATCATGCCTAGTAGTAGCTTCACATTGGGTTTAGAAAGTGAAATCTTTTGAAGCTTGACAATCACAATATTGGTCATACAAGCAATTCATGAGTAATTAATATAAGAAAGAGAACTTTCACATGCAAATACACTATCTTGGAAATCTTTTGTGATTGTGAGCCCCATCAAAATATTATATGCCAAAATTGTTGACGTTGGACAAGGAAGACAACGTAATGGTTTATGTTTATTCATATTCACATAGAAGTTATATCTTCATAGATCCTTCAACATGTATTGCTTGCCCCCCATCCTTACTTGCCAAAAATTCTGCACCAAGTAGAGATACTACCTGTACATCCAAAAATCCTTAAACCCAAATCATATTTTCAAGAGTCCGTCATACCTACCTAAGGATTGAGCAAGATCCTTCACGTAAGTTGTCATCGGTGCAATAAGACAATAAAAATTGCTTCTAAAAGTGTTAGATCATTTAGTGTAAGAGAAAATTGAGTGTTGTACGAACTTGTGATGGCAAAGAAAGCGGCAGACTGCATAATAAAGGTTGCTATCATAAGAGGCAATATAACATGATGTTCTTTTGCCCTAAGGGGTTGAGCATACAAACAAATAAGCGCATGACAACCTCTACTTCCCTCTGCGAAGGGCCTATCTTTTACTTTTATGTATTTACTTTCATGCAAGAGTTAAAGTTTTTCTCTCCATTCCCTTTTATTTTTCTCTTTTGGCAAGCATCATGTGGCGAGGAAAGATCTAGGCACATATGTCTAGTTGGATATGGGTAGCATGAGTTATTATTGTTGACATCACCCTTGAAGTGAATACGTTGGGAGACAACATTATAAGCCCCTATCTTTCTATGTGTCCGGTTGAAACGTTTTGCTCATGTGTATGCAGTGAGTGTTAGCAATCATAGAAGACTATATGATGGTTGAGTATGTGGAGCTCTTACCTAAACTCTATTAAATAAGTTGAATTACAATTGCTTGGTGACTGAGAACATAGGTTGTTGAGTTTCAAGAGAATTCATTGTTTGAACCTTTGCATGTGAATTGGTTGCTACTTTAACATGAGAAGTTTTTTTATAAGAAAGAATTGTTGTTATGATGCTAGGGGAAGTGATTGAAATTGTCATTGATCAAACTTGTGCACTTTGCTAGCATTCACACTTCATAAATTATTTTTCTTTTATCATTTACCTACTCGAGGACAAGTAGGAATTAAGCTTGGGGATGCTGATACGTCTCCAAAGTATCTATAATTTATGAAGTATTCATGTTGTTATATTATCATTCTTGGACGTTTTAATCATTTTATAGCAACTTTATATCAGTTTTTGGGACTAACCTATTGACCCAGTATTGATTCACTTGATATATGTTTGGTCACTCAACTCTTGGTTTCCCGAGGTGACATTGGGGTAATCTATTCATAGGGGTTGATGCATGTTCTTGTCTTTGTTTCTCCGGCAGAAATCTTGGGGCACTCTTTGAGGTTCTTACTGCTGGATTGAGTATCATGAATCTAAAATTATTTGGTGTTATTTTAGTACGAACTCTTGAATAGATCGATCGGAAAGAATAGCTTCGAGGTGGTTTCGTACCCTACAAATGATTTCTTCTTATGTTCTCCACTAGATAGGAACTTCGGAGTGATTCTTCATCGCACTTTGAGGGGTGGTTATATGATCCAATTATATTAGCATTGTTGAGAGATTGCACTAACGAAAGTACGGACCCTAGGCCTCATTTTCAAGCATTGCAATACCGTTTTTGTGCCCATTTACTATGTGCTACCTTGCTGTTTTTATTTATTCAGATTATAAAAATATATTTCTACCATCAATATTACACATTTATCACCATCTCTTTGCCGAACTAGTGCACCTATACAATTTGCCATTGTAATGGGTGTGCTGGGGACACAAAATATTTCTTGTATTTGATTGCATGGTTGTTTGAGAGAGATCATCTTCGTCGTACGCCTCCCACGGATTGATAAACCTTAGGTCATCCACTTGAGGGAAAATTGCTACTGTCCTACAAAACTCTGCGCTTGGAGGCCCAACACATGTCTACAAGAATAAAGTTGCGTAGTAGACATCAGGCCACGAAGGGGTGGCTCCGCGACATGAGCATGTGCATTTCATGGGAGAATGGCGTGCCTTTGAGAAGCTTCTCCAGCACCTCCACAACCAGCATCGCGTAGTCCTCCAATAGCTCCGCCATGGTCCCCACCAGGATAATCGCCGATGAAGGTTCGCCTTGACCTTCACTTCATGGTTGAAAAGGAATGGGTTTTTGCTAGATCGGTTATTGTTCATACAAGTTGGAGCCCTTGTTTAGATAAGACGGGTGGGTGCATTGCCCTTGATGACAGTAAGATTCACTACTTTTGAATTTTCAAATTTATTTAGCATATCATCCATCTTATCACCATCCTCTATATTGCCCAAACTAGCCACACGCGAACCCTCATACTTAACATAATAATACATGTAGTAGCCACCCCATACCCCTTTGTTTGTATTAGTGCTATCAATTTGTAACGAGTGATGTCTGACATGCACATGGATCTCTCTAGATTGCCTCTATCATGGAAACGAAACCTAACTTACCAAACCACACTATATGTGGCTTCCTATGGGTCAGACGCAAAGATGCGCGTGCCAGCAGTTACCAGGTCAACTATGCTCGAATTTTTCGCCCAACTTTCCTCGAAATATAGGACTTGCAGTGCGCCAGTGTTGCAGTGTGCACCATTGGATTTGGCTCCTGCACATGGATCCTTCCCGCTCCTGGAGACACGTACACCTTCCCTCCGATCCGGTCGCTATCCAAATCTTCCGAGAATCGACCTACTTGACACTGCGAGACGGGAACTATCATTTTTGGATAGACCCTTGGATCAATGGTGCGTCAATCGTGGAGCTGGCACCTCTTATCTTCGACCATGTCCCTAAACGACGTCGTAGGGACCGCATTGTGCACTAGGGTCTTGCGGACCATGCCTGGGTACGTGACATTTCTGGTGCGCTTGATTCCACAACTCTTGTGTGACGCCCTCGATTCAATCGTACACCAATCATACACACAAATGTGTACGATTAAGATCAAGGACTCACGGGAAGATATCACAACACAACTCTAGACACAAATTAAAATAACACAAGCTTTATATTACAAGCCAGGGGCCTCGAGGGCTCGAATACATAAGCTCGAATACACAAGAGTCAGCGGAAGCAAAAATATCTGAGTACAAACATGAGTTAAACAAGATTGCCTTAAGAAGGCTAGCACAAAAGCAACAATGATCGAAAAGGCAAGGCCTCATGCCTGGGAGCCTCCTAATTACTCCTAGTCGTCGGCGGTCTTCACGTAGTAATAGCCATCCTTCGGGTAGTAGTAGTCATCAGTGGTGTCGTCTGGCTCCTGGGCTCCGTCATCTGGTCGCAACAATCGGGTATGGGGGAAAAGAAGTAGCAAAGCAACCGTGAGTACTCATCCAAAGTACTCGCAAGACTTACATCAGATCTAAACTAGTATGCATCTGTATCAAAGAAAAGGGTTGTATCTGTGGACTAAACTGCAGAATGCCAGAAGGGAAGGGGAAAGCCTAGCCTATCGAAGACTAGCATCTTGTGGAAACCACCATCTTGCAGCAACAGGAGGGAGTAGAGTAGCATAAAGTAAAGTAGCAGTAGTGTTATCAACCTCGGCCAGAGATCCTTTCTCGACTCCCTGCGAGAAAGCAATCCCAGAGACATACTATCCATTTCTCATCACAATCCATTTCTCATCACAAGTATCCAGTTCTAGTTGTATCGATCGGGATACAACTCCAAGTGTCCGTTACCGTAGGACAGGCTATCGATAGATGTTTTCTTCCCTGTATGGGTGCACCAACTTACCCACCACGCTCGATTAACTCCGGCCGGACACACTTTCCTGGGTCATGCCCGGCCTCGGCCAAACAATACGCCGCAACCCGACCTAGGCTTAATAGAGAGCTCAGCACGCCGGACTAAACCTATGCCCCCATGGGTCATGGGCCATCTCCCCGAGAACTCCTGCACGTTGCGTGGGCGACCGGTGAGCAGACCTAGCTACCTCCTTCAACAAGGCAGGAGCTTACGCAGTCCAACCCAGCGCGCGCCGCTCAGTCGCTGGCGTCTATTAAGCTTCGGCTGATGTATACGACGCAGAACGCCCATACAATGCCCACGTGATGGTTAGTGCTATCAGGGCAGAGGCCCCTCGGATCAAATATCCAAATCGTAGTGGATTAGGAACGCGCGATAACGAGCAGAGACTCACGATCGATGTGACCCCGTCGCCCCGTCTCGAGTACTTGCGACAAGGGCTAAGAATGCCCGGCCACACCTTGTAAGTATCTCGCAGGCACCTTCTAGGTCAACCCAACTCCACATCACTCGCAATTAAGCTCGCGCGGGTACCCCTCAAGGTCGACCCATCTTCAGTAACATGGTTCAGTGTAAAGTCATAGTAACCATAGTAACCGTGTGTCTAACACCAAGAGCAAAACCCTGAGGAATCACCCTTGATGGAGTCCACTCGATGTAATCATCAAGGTGAACGTAAGAGGAATCACCCTCGAAGTTCACACTTGAGGGGTTGCACGACAGAGTCGTATCGGAAGTGGTTAAGGCGGAATAACCCTCGATGACCACGACCGAATAGCTACAGTACATGGTAACATCAGAAGTGCTGATGAGGTCTCACCACCGGCACTCGATAGTAACACAGTAGTGTCGAGCAACTATGGGGAAAGTGATGTGCGGTGTCGGGGCCTGGTCTTCGATCCCGTTGATCGGGTCTTCGATGATGAAGCAGGGGCAACAAGGACAAGGTGGGGGTCACTGATGTATCACTAACCAACCTATACTAAGCAGTTTAGGAGAAGCAGGTAGGTAACAACAGCAGGTTACAATAAACAGGCTATGCATCAGAATAGGAGCAATCAATTACAGTAGCAAAATCTAATGCAAGCATGAGAGAATGGAATGGGCGATATCGAGATGATCAAAGGGGGGGCTTGCCTGGTTGCTCTGGCAAGGAGGGGTCATCGTCGACGTAGTCAATCACAGGGGCGGCATCGGTCTCGGGGTCTACCGGAGAGAAGAGGGGGAAGAAACAGTAAATATAAAGCAACATAGCACCACAAATCATAACATGTCAAAAAGCGGTGCCGGGTGTGACCTAACGTATGGCTACATGATATAGGTGAAGGGGGGATTCAACCGGGAATGTTTTCTCGGTTCCGGACCTATGTCAGACAGATGACCAGAGGGGGAAAGTTCCATGTTCAGATAGTTAGAGGCATCTGACATGTATGTGGGTAGTGTATTCGGGTTCGTCTCAATTTTCTGAGCAACTTTCATATATAAACTTTTTCATCCGAGTTACAGATTATTTTATATTATTTTTTAAAGTTTTAAATGATATTCTGAAATTTCTGGAATTAAATTAAATTCGAGAAAAAAACAGAACACGTATGTCACCTAGTACTACTCTGGCCAAATCTATTACATGTGGGGCCAGAGGGGTGCTGACTCAGCAGTCAAGAGTCAAAGTGTTGACTCAGTCAAAAGCAAACAGTGCCATGGGTCCCATATGTCATTGACCGTAGTTAAAAGAAAAGGTTATTTAGATGGGGGGGCACTGTCATTGGGCCATTAGGCCAATTAGCACCTAACTAACCTAATTAGTACTAGCTAATTAGAACGGGCCGGCCTTAGTGGACAGAGCCCAGCCGGCCTCACTGTGGCTGTGCATACACGCACAAACGCACGGCGACTACGGCCAGCCATGGCCAGTAGCTCGCACGGGAGCGGCCGGGGGTTCAGGACGGCGACGGGAAGCGGCGCAGGCGGGCGCAGCGAGGCTGCGGCCGGCACAGGCGCGGTAGGGCGCAGGGCAAGCGGCAGCTGCGTAACGCAACAGCAGGCAGTCGACAGCAGCGGCGCGAAGCAGCAGTAGCAGCGCAGCGGCAAGAGCAGCTGCAGGCGACAGGGCATGGGGCGGCTACGGGCGCGCGCATCCAGTAGGCGCGGCGTGTGGGTGGCTGCAGGGGGTCGTGGGCGTGCGGGGTGGCTGGGGCAGGCGCACGCAGGAGCGTGGGTGCGGCTACGGCGAGGTCCGGCCATGGCGGCCTCGGGTGGGTGCGGGTCTACAACGCCGATTCGAAGGGGAAAAGGGGGGAATCGAGGGAGATGCTCAGCACGGGGTAGACGGTGCGCTCGGAGAGGCCGGGAAGGGCTTGACGGCGATGGATTTGACGAATGCGTCAGGCGTTCCGAGGTTGAAGAAGACGAGCGGGTGGTGATGCGTTGCGGCTCCTGTCGAACGGGTGCCCGAAATCGACGCACACGAGGACGACGCAACTCCTGGATGTACTCCTGGGCGCCGGGGAGGTCGGTGGCCGCGATGGCGACGACGGCACAGTGGCGATGGCGTCGGGTGGGTGTGGGGGAGAGCAAAGCGGCGCGAGGGGAGGGGAAGTGGGGAGGCGCTAGGGTTCAGCCAGGGGGTCACGAGGGAGGTTTTGTAGGCGGCTAGGTGGGCGTGGATGGCCGCCACGCACGGCTATCGCCGGCGGATGGACGCCACGGTTCCCCTCTGCTCCTGTAGCGAGAAGGGAGAAGAGGTGAGGTGGGTTGGGCTGTCCACTGTGGACTAGAGCCCAGTCTGCCTAGCTCTTTCCTTTTTTTATGTATGTTATTTAATTATTTGGCATTTACTTTTAGCAGCAAATGATCTTAGAGGTAGCTGAAGCTTGGCACATAAATACACGGTGTTATCCTAAGGCTGCACAAAAAGTTTTAGAGAATTTGGAAAATTTAGACCAATTGTTTAAAATTAAAAAAGGCTTATTTTAATGTTGTTGGACCATTTATTAAATCCTAGGAATTTATCTATGAGTCAAATGATGTTGGTTTCTACATGATAACTCCTTGGTGAATATTTATAACCCAACCAACATTTTTGTTTTATTTTTGAAGAAAAATAATTTGACATGCAAATTGAATATGAATTTGAAGTTGATTTGGAACAAAGTGATGATTAGCAAAATAATTGTGATGACTTGACAGTCATTAACATGAGTTTACTGTACCATGATTATCGGGGTGTTACAAATCTCCTCCACTACAAGAAATCTCGTCTCGAGATTTAAGAGGTGGAGTAAGGGGGAAGAGTTGGTTATGAAATTCTAACGAATGTTCTTTTTCGTGTTGCCCTTATCGAAGAGGTTGATCCATAACATTGATGTCTTCAGTTCACTGCATCAGGACATCTTGATGATATCCTCATCCTTTCTTGAGAAACTCCATCGTACTTACGAATAGGGTATAAGGGGAAAATTATAAGGACGGATATCTAAAAGGTTTGGCATCCGGTAATTATCTCAAGGAAGGAGAGTTTAGAAGCACCAGGAAACAAATCGAGAGTGCTACAAGGAGGTTCAACAAGTTTCAACTAGGTAGGCATCAAGCTGATGCATATATCAGGTGAGGAAGGGGGGTTCAAAGCAATGAAGAATAATGTTGTCGTTGATACCGGAATAATCATGGTAAGGAGCTTAGGTCGTGAATTACCTGCGAAGCCAAGTGCAAAGAATATTTCAGAATCAAAGTTGTACAAAAGAGTCAGGTTTCGATCATGTGGAACTGTGGGTTGTGGGCCCACCTTGTGTGTTGAAAAAGAAAGGGCGATGATGTTTTGCACATACATGATAGCAAGGCATGTCAGAGAATAGCCTGCCCGTTATGTCAGCGACAACATCGGTACCAAGGGCGAGGGACGAAGAGAACCATTTTCCTGCTCGTTGAACGAGACGGACCTATAGGCAAAGTTCTCGTCCATCGGTGGTTACCAAAATGTCATCATCAATAGTAACAGGGTCTTGCTGACAGAGTGGTACACTAGGGTGTTTTCCATAAGCACGGAATTATTTCTGCTTATAACATATATAGGTCACAAGAAAGGTTAAACAAACCAATGGAAAGAAAAATGTGTTTATACACAAGATTTAGGAGTGTATCTTTTCCAAGGAAAAGTAGAGCATGATATACATGTTAGATCAACAAGTACATCACCAATTGGATAAAGGGGCAAGGGAATTCATGATGTTATCCATACAACGGTGTTTGGATAATAGAGCAAGAAACATATGGCAATGCACTTCCAATGTTCTTGTTGCTATTCGGAATACCTTAGTCATGCTTCGAGGTAACATTAACATGGTGTTCCAAGTAGGGGTTGGAGTTGAAGATCACAAGAAATACTCAAGGAACAATTGTAGGAATAGCAAGGAGTCCAAGGTATAACCTAGACATGGTCAAACATGTCTTGGAAAGAAGACAAGGGGGGTTGTCGATGATAACTCACATCATCGAAGGTCATGGATGGTATTTCTCACCGTGAATTCAATTGTCATCTCAACAGAAGTCAAAATGTTGATGCTGATCACGTCAAATTTTGTTGAGAGACTCTATGAAGATGCCATCGAGCAGAAAAGGAAGGATGAAGTGAAATGCTATGAGAACCACAGATTCGACACAAGCTCGAAGTCAAGCTTGTTGTTCGAGGTGAAATGATAAGATGAGGAAGATCTACGTAAGCTTAGCTCATCGTCGGAAGTTGCTCCGGGCATAATGACCAGGTAGCACAGTTAAAAGTTGGCACGATAAAAAAATATAGCCGATCAGGTTAGGAATGATGCGATAGGGTATTAAACTTCCCAGTAACAAGTACTAGGGGTAATATCGGAAGGTAAATCGGAGTAGAGGTTGGACGGGTGAAATGATCTGCAAAGTGAAAGTATTTTAACTTATTCGGGAAATGGAATCAAGGAGGAACTATGGTCGGAACCACGATTGTAATGGATCAATTCACAAATACAAGATGAACTTGTACCATGGAAATAATTATTTTTACGAGCAGCTTCCATGATAAGTTCTACATAGGGTCCATGGGCATGAAAACAAAGTTCAAGGTCGACTCCCACTTCTTCAATGCATAAGCTTTCATTCACTCCTCATTTTTTGAAGAAATTGTAACGCGAAAGATTTATCTGGCGAAGTACTAGAAGAGTAAGACTCGTGAGAACTCTCGGGTTCACATGGATTATGGAAGGCATAAGTTCAACCCATTGGGGCATCTTAGGAACATATAACCCAAACTTCAGGGGTAAATAAGTCAAGCTCAGAAGTAAAGCCTGGCTGGCAAAAGGCAGATGACACAATTTACCAAAGGCATTATGTATCAGGGGAAGAACTCAAGGGTTTGAGAATAGGCAGGAACAATTAGATAATAATCCACCAACGGATATAGTGGACCACAAACAATCTGATGTGAGTATCGATGCTCAACTAGAAGAAGAAATATTGCAAAGGCATCGGATTATAGAAATATCTGGATAATTTCAAAGCTTAATTACAAAGGAATTATGATTTTTAATATCAGAAGATCAGAAGCAGAGGCTCTCATCAAAAGATAATTGAGTTGAATCGATATAGATCTACAATCAATCAAGGTTTCATTTTCCAAGAACAAGCCCATGTTCGGAGTGACGTCTGAGCCGGAAGGATGAATACTAGGATCTGATTGAGGATTTCGAGCATTCGCAACAAATTGGATGAAGGGACTCGAAACGATAGAGACATAGGATGTCAACGGAGATTACTAGAAATATGGAATTAACCATAATGCCGGCACGCAAGACTTTCCAAAGCAATAGGTTGCAAAGGATTCTCGGAAGGTCGAATAGCATTTCAAGATATTTTGTGAAACACATGAATAACTAGGAATTAACAAATCCTTGATAAGTGTGAGGAATTATTTGAACATGTATTCATTGTGGAAAAGGAGCTGCAAAGCAGCAGGCGCAACGGATTTTAAGAATATCAGAAAGTATTTCAGGGTATCTTGTGATAACAAGAGCAATTGGAAAAGAAGATTTGGACGGCAAGTGTATGTGGCCATCCATAGGGATTCATCGATGGTAGGGAATTGCAACGGTGAAGGGCACAAGGGTCTCGGTAAAACATCGAAGAGTATCTTTGAAATCTTCTAGTGCACCAAGCGACCATCCGGAATGAGGGGCTCTCCGGGAGGAAGTAGTAACGAGAACCTAAGGTTAGAGTTAGTAAAATCTTTAACCCGAATAGAAGAGAGATCAGAGTTCCAGAGTATAGACGAGGAGTAAAAGACCCTAATACCACCCATATGGTGACGTGGGCCCGTAAGCCACACAACCATGTTAGTAAAAGTTTTTGTAGTGACTAGACTCAACTTCGGCCAAGGAGTTGGAAAGGGGGCTACCTACAGGCAGTCGGCTCTGATACCAAGTTGTGACACCCTCGATTCAATCGTACACCAATCATACACGCAAATGTGTACGATTAAAATCAAGGACTCACGTGAAGATATCACAACACAACTCTAGACACAAATTAAAATAATACAAGCTTTATATTACAAGCCAGGGGCCTCGAGGGCTCGAATACATAAGCTCGAATACACAAGAGTCAGCGGAAGCAACAATATCTTAGTACAGACATGGGTTAGACAAGATTGCCTTAAGAAGGCTATCACAAAAGCAACAATGATCGAAAAGGCAAGGCCTCCTGCCTGGGAGCCTCCTAACTACTCCTAGTCGTCGGCGGTCTTCACGTAGTAATAGGCATCCTCCGGGTAGTAGTAGTCATCAGTGGCATCGTCTGTCTCCTGGGCTCCGTCATCTGGTCGCAACAATCGGGTATGGGGGGAAAGAAGTAGCAAAGCAACCGTGAGTACTCATCCAAAGTACTCGCAAGACTTACATCAGATCTAAACTAGTATGTATCTGTATCAAAGAAAAGGGTTGTATCTGTGGACTAAACTGCAGAATGCCAAAAGGGAAGGGGAAAGCCTAGCCTATCGAAGACTAGCATCTTCTGGAAACCACCATCTTGCAGCAACAGGAGGGAGTAGAGTAGCATAAAGTAAAGTAGCAGTAGTGTTATCAACCTCGGCCAGAGATCCTTTCTCGACTCCCTGCGAGAAAGCAATCCCAGAGCCATACTATCCATTTCTCATCACCATCCATTTCTCATCACAATCCATTTCTCATCACAAGTATCCAGTTCTAGTTGTATCGATCGGGATACAACTCCAAGTGTCCGTTATCGTAGGACAGGCTATCGATAGATGTTTTCTTCCCTGCAGGGGTGCACCAACTTACCCACCATGCTCGATTAACTCCGACCGGACACACTTTCCTGGGTCATGCCCGGCCTCGGCCAAACAATACGCCGCAACCCGACCTAGGCTTAATAGAGAGGTCAGCACACCGGACTAAACCTATGCCCCCAGGGGTCATGGGCCATCTCCCCGGGAACTCCTGCATGTTGCGTGGGCGGCCGGTGAGTAGACCTAGCTACCTCCAACAAGGCAGGAGCTTACGCAGTCCAACCCGGCGCGCGCCGCTCAGTCGCTGACGTCTATTAAGCTTCAGCTGATGTATACGACGCAGAACGCCCATACAATGCCCACGTGATGGTTAGTGCTATCAGGTTAGGAACGCGCGATAACGAGCAGAGACTCACGATCGATGTGACCCCGTCGCCCCGTCTCGAGTACTTGCGACAAGGGCTAAGAATGCCCGGCCACACCTTGTAAGTATCTCGCAGGCACCTTCCAGGTCAACCCAACTCCACATCACTCGCAATTAAGCTCGCTCGGGTACCCCTCAAGGTCGACCCGTCTTCAGTAACATGGTTCAGTGTAAAGTCATAGTAACCATAGTAACCGTGTGTCTAACACCAAGAGGAAAACCCTGAGGAATCACGCTTGATGGAGTCCACTCGATGTAATCGTCAAGGTGAACGTAAGAGGAATCACCCTCGAAGTTCACACTTGAGGGGTTGCACGACAGAGTCGTATCGGAAGTGGTTAAGGCGGAATCACCCTCGACGACCACGACTGAATAGCTACACTACATGGTAACATCAGAAGTGCTGATGAGGTCTCACCCCTGGCACTCGATAGTAACACAGTAGTGTCGAGCAACTGTGGGGAAAGTGATGTGCGGTGCCGGGGCCTGGTCTTCGATCCCGTTGATCGGGTCTTCGATGATGAAGCAGGGGCAACAAGGACAAGGTGGGGGTCACTGATGGATCACTAACCAATCTATACTAAGCAGTTTAGGATAAGCAGATAGGTAACAACAGCAGGTTACAATAAACATGCTATGCATCAGAATAGGAGCAATCAATTACAGTAGCAAAATCTAATGCAAGCATGAGAGAATGGAATGGGCGATATCAGGATGATCAAAGGGGGGCTTGCCTGGTTGCTCTGGCAAGGAGGGGTCATCGTCGACGTAGTCGATCACAGGGGCGGCATCGGTCTCGGGGTCTACCAGAGAGAAGAGGGGGAAGAAACAGTAAATATAAAGCAACATAGCACCACAAAGCATAACATGTTAAAAAGCGGTGCCGGGTGTGACCTAACGTATGGCTACATGATATAGGTGAAGGGGGGTGATACGTCCATTTTGCATCATGCTTTTATATTGATATTTATCTCATTATGGACTATTATTTCACTTTATATCATAATACTTATGGCTATTCTCTCTTATTTTACAAGGTTTACATAAGGAGGGAGAATGTCGGCAACTGGAATTCTGGGCTGTAAAAGGAGCAAATATTAGAGACCTATTCTGCGCAACTCCAAAAGTCCTGAAACTCCACGGAACGTCTTAAAAGAAATAAAGAAAAATCCATGCCAAAGACGAAGGCCAGGGGGCCCACACCCTGCTCACGAGGGTGGGGGGCGAGCCCCCCTAGGGCGCGTCCCCTACCTCGTGGGCCCCCTGGCGGCTCTCTGATGCCCATCTTCTCCTATATGAGAATAGGAAGGAACTTTTCGGGACGAGACTCTGCCGCCACGAAGCGGAACCTTGGCGGATCCAATCTAGAGCTCCGGCAGAGCTATTCTGCCGGGGAAACTTCCCTCCCGGAGGGGGAAATCATCACCATCGTCTTCACCAACGCTCCTCTCATCGGGAGAGGGCAATCTCCGTCAACATCTTCACCAGCACCATCTCATCTCCAAACCCTAGTTCATCTCTTGTATCCAATTCTTGTCTCAAAGTTCGGGATTGGTGCTAGTAGGTTGCTAGTAGTGTTGATTACTCCTTGTAGTTGATGCTAGTTGGTTTAATTGGTGGAAGATCATATGTTCAGATCCTATATGCATATTATTACCCCTATGATTATGAACATGAATATGCTTTGTGAGTAATTACGTTCGTTCCTGAGGACAAGGGAGAAGTCTTGCTATGAGTAGTCATGTGAAGTTGGTATTCGTTTGATATTTTGATAAGATGTATGTTGTCTAGCCTCTAGTGGTGTTATGTGAACGTCGACTACATAACACTTCACCATTATTTGGGCCTAGAGGAAGGCATTGGGAAGTAATAAGTAGATGATGGGTTGCTAGAGTGACAGAAGCTTAAACCCTAGTTTATGCGTTGCTTCGTAAGGGGCTGATTTGGATTCATACGTATCATGCTATGGTTAGGTTTACCTTAATACTTTTGTTGTAGTTGCGGATGCTTGCAATAGAGGTTAATCATAAGTGGGATGCTTGTTCAAGTAAGAATAGCACCCAAGCACCGGTCCACCCACATATCAAATTATCAACGTATCGAACGCGAATCATATGAACATGATGAAAACTAGCTTGACGATATTCCCATGTGTCCTCGGGAGCGCTTTTCCTATTATAAGAGTTTGTTCAGGCTTTTCCTTTGCTACAAAAGGATTGGGCCACCTTGCTGCACTTTGTTTACTTTTGTTACTTGTTGCTCGTTACAATTTATCCTATCACACAACTATCTGTTACCACTTATTTCAGTACTTGCAGAGAATACCTTGCTGAAAACCGCTTATCATTTCCTTCTGCTCCTCGTTGGGTTCGACACTCTTACTTATCGAAAGGACTACGATAGATCCCCTATACTTGTGGGTCATCAAGACTCTTTTCTGGCGCCATTGCTGGGGAGTGTAGCGCCTTTGGTAGGTGGAATTTGGTAAGGAAAAATTTATATAGTGTGCTGAAATTTACTGTCACTTGTTACTATGGAAAGTAATTTTCTGAGGGGCTTGTTCGGGGTATCTTCACCCTGTCCAGTAGAGCAAAGAGTTGCTCGTCAACCTACTGAACCTATTGAAAATGAAACTCCTTTTGAATTTCCTATGGCTATGATGGAAAAACTGCTAGCTAATCTTTTTACAGGAGATGGAACAAATCATCCTGATGAGCACTTAATATATGTGGATGAAGTTTGTGGATTATTTAGGCTTGCAGGTATACCCAATGATGTTGCTAAGAAGAAGGTCTTCCCTTTATCTTTGAAGGAAGACGCATTGGTATGGTATAGGCAATGTGATGATATGAGATCATGGGACTATAAAAGATTGAAGCTGGAATTTCATCAAAAGTATTACCCTATGCATCTTGTTCATCGTGATCGCAATTATATATATAATTTCTGGCCTCGCGAAGGAGAAAGCATCGCTCAAGCTTGGGGGAGGCTTAAATCAATGTTATATTCATGCCCCAATCATGAGCTCCAGAGAGAAATAATTATGCAAAGTTTTTATGCTCGGCTTTCTGAAAACAATCGCAACATGCTCGATACTTCTTGTGCTGGCTCTTTTATGATGAAGACTATTGAATTCAGATGGAATTTATTGGATAGAATTAAACGCAACTCTGAAGATTGGGACCTCGACGAAGGTAAGGAGTCAGGTATGACACCTAAGTTTGATTGTGTTAAATCTTTATGGATACCGATATTTTCCGTAAGTTTAGCACTAAATATGGTCTTGACTCTGAGATAGTAGCTTCTTTCTGTGAATCTTTTGCTACTTATGTTGATCTCCCTAAGGAGAAGTGGTTTAAATATCATCCTCCCATAGAAGTAAAAGTAGCTGCACCTATTAAAGTTGAAGAAAAGACTGTCACTTATAATGATCCTATTGTTCCTACTTCTTATATTGAGAAACCACCTTTCCCTGTTAGAATAAAGGATCATGCTAAAGCTTCAACTGTTGTTCGTAAAAGCAACATTAGAACTTATACACCTCCTGAGCAAGTTAAAGTAGAACCTAATATTGCTATTGTTGAAGATCTCTTGTCTGATAATATTGATGGGCATGTTATTCAGTTCGAAGGTGAAACTGCTAGAATTGCCAAACCTTGTGATAAGGATAAACATAGACCTGTGGTAGGCGTGCCTGTTATTTCTGTTAAAATAGGAGATCATTGTTATCATGGCTTATGTGATATGGGTGCTAGTGCTAGTGTTATACCTCATGACTTATACAAAGAAATTAAGAATGAAATTGCACCTATTGAGTTAGAAGATATTGATGTTACTATTAAACTTGCCAATAGAGATACTATTGCACCAATTGGAATTGTTAGAGATGTTGAAGTCTTGTGTGGGAAAACTAAATATCCTGCTGATTTTCTTGTTCTTGGTTCCCCACAAGATAGCTTTTGTCCAATTATATTTGGTAGACCCTTCTTAAATACTGTCAATGCTACCATAGATTGCATGAAGAATGTCGTTACTGTTGGCTTGGATGATATGGTTCATGAGTTTAATTTCTCTAAATTTAGTAAACAACATCGTGAGGAAGAATTACCTACTAAGTATGAAATTATTGGTCTTGCTTCTATTGCCGTACCTCCTAGTGATCCTTTAGAACACTATTTGCTAGACCATGAAAATGATATGTTCATGAATGAAAGAAGGGAAATAGATGAAGTATTCTTTAAACAGGAACCTGTTCTGAAACACAATTTGCCTGTTGAAATTTTAGGGGATCCTCCTCCACCCAAGGGTGATCCCGTGTTTGAGCTTAAACCTTTGCCTGATAATCTTAAATATGCTTATCTTGATGAAAAGAAGATATATCCTGTTATTATTAGTGCTAACCTTTCAGAGCATGAGAAGAAAGATTATTGAAAACTCTGAAGAAGCATCGTGCTGCTATTGGATATACTCTTGATGATCTTAAGGGCATTAGTCCCACTCTATGTCAACATAAAATAAATTTGGAAGTAGATGCCAAACCAGTTCGTGATCCTCAACGACGTCTGAATCCTAAAATGAAAGAAGTGGTAAGAAAAGAAATACTCAAGCTTCTGGAGGCAGGTATAATTTATCCCGTTGCTGATAGTGAGTGGGTAAGTCATGTCCATTGTGTCCCTAAGAAGGGAGGTATTACTGTTGTTCCTAATGATAAAGATGAATTGATTCCACAAAGAATTATCACAGGTTATAGGATGGTAATTGATTTCCGCAAATTAAATAAAGCTACTAAGAAAGATCATTACCCCTTACCTTTTATTGATCAAATGCTAGAAAGATTATGCAAACATACACACTATTGCTTTCTAGATGGTTATTCTGGTTTCTCTCAAATACCTGTGTCGGCTAAAGATCAATCAAAGACTACTTTTACATGCCCTTTTGGTACTTTTGCTTATAGATGTATGCCTTTTGGTTTATGTAATGCACCTGCTACCTTTCAAAGATGCATGATGGCTATATTCTCTGACTTTTGTGAAAAGATTTGTGAGGTTTTCATGGATGACTTTTCCGTCTATGGTTCCTCTTTTGATGATTGCTTGAGCAATCTTGATCGAGTTTTGCAGAGATGTGAAGAAACTAATCTTGTCTTGAATTGGGAAAAGTGCCACTTTATGGTTAATGAAGGTATTGTCTTGGGGCATAAAGTTTTTGAAAGAGGTATTGAAGTTGATAAAGCCAAGGTTGATGCTATTGGAAAAATGCCATGTCCCAAGGACATCAAAGGTATAAGAAGTTTCCTTGGTCACGTCGGATTTTACAGGAGGTTCATTAAGGACTTCTCAAAAATTTCTCGGCCTCTGACTAATTTATTGCAAAAAGGTATACCATTTGTCTTTGATGATGATTGTGTAGAAGCATTTGAAATACTTAAGAAAGCATTAGTCTCTGCACCTGTTGTTCAGCCACCTGATTGGAATTTACCCTTTGAAATTATGTGTGATGCTAGTGATTATGCTGTAGGTGCTGTTCTAGGGCAAAGAGTTGATATGAAATTAAATGTTATTCAGTATGCTAGTAAGACTCTAGACAATGCTCAAAGAAATTATGCTACTACTGAAAAAGAACTCTTAGCAGTTGTATTTTCTTGTGATAAGTTCAGATCTTATATTGTTGATTCTAAAGTAACTATTCAAACTGATCATGCTGTTATTAAATATCTTATGGAAAAGAAAGATGCTAAACCTAGACTTATTAGATGGGTTCTCTTGCTACAACAATTTGATTTGTATATTGTTGATAGAAAGGGAGCTGAGAACCCCATTGCAGATAACCTGTCTAGATTAGAAAATATTCTTGATGACCCACTACCTATTAATGATGACTTTCCTGATGAACAATTAAATGTTATAAGTACTTCCCGTAGTACACCATGGTATGCTAATTATGCTAATTATATTGTTGCTAAGTTTATACCACCTAGTTTCACATACCAGCAAAAGAAAAAGTTTTTCTATGATTTGAGGCATTACTTTTGGGATGACCCACAGCTTTATAAAGAAGGAGTAGATGGTGTCATTAGACTTTGTGTACCTGAGCATGAACATGAACAGATCCTACGCAAGTGTCATTCCGAGTCTTATGGAGGACACCACGCTGGAGATAGAACTACACATAAGGTATTGCAATCTGGTTTTTATTGGCCTACTCTCTTCAAGGATGCCCGTAAGTTTGTCTTGTCTTGTGATGAATGTCAAAGAATTGGTAATATTAGTAGATGTCAAGAAATGCCTATGAATTATTCACTTGTTATTGAACTATTTGATGTTTGGGGCTTTGATTATATGGGACCTTTTCCTGCCTCCAATGGATACACACATATCTTAGTTGCTGTTGATTACGTTACTAAGTGGGTAGAAGCTATTCCAACTAGTAGTGCTGATCATAACACTTCTATTAAAATGCTTAAGGAAGTTATTTTCCCGAGGTTTGGAGTCTCTAGATATTTAATGACTCATGGTGGTTCACACTTTATTCATGGTGCTTTCCGTGCTTGCTAAGTATGATGTTAATCATAGAATTGCATCTCCTTATCACCCACAGTCTAGTGGTCAGGTAGAGTTGAGCAATAGACAACTCAAATTAATTTTGCAAAAGACTGTTAATAGGTCTAGAAAGAATTGGTCTAAGAAACTTGATGATGCATTATGGGCTTATAGAACTGCATACAAAAATCCTATGGGTATGTCTCCATATAAAATGGTCTATGGAAAAGCATGTCACTTACCTCTCGAACTAGAACATAAGGCATATTGGGCTATTAAAGAGCTTAACTATGATTTTAAACTTGCCGGTGAGAAGAGGTTATTTGATATTAGCTCACTTGATGAATGGAGAACCCAAGCTTATGAAAATGCCAAGTTGTTTAAAGAAAAAGTTAAAAGATGGCATGACAAAAGAATACAAAAGCGTGAGTTTAATGTAGGTGATTATGTATTGCTATACAACTCTCGTCTAAGATTTTTTGTAGGAAAACTTCTCTCTAAATGGGAAGGCCCCTACGTCATCGAGGAGGTCTACCGTTCCGGTGCCATAAAAATCAACAACTTCAAGGGCACAAATCCGAAGGTGGTAAATGGTCAAAGAATTAAACATTATATCTCAGGTAACCCCATAAATGTTGAAACCAATATTATTGAAACCATAACCCCGGAGGAATACATAAGGGACACTTTTCGGAACGTTTCAGACTCTAGAAAGGAATAAGTATGTGGTACGGTAAGTAAACCGACTCCAAAACAACTTTTAAGACAATATTTCTCTGTTTGGAATATTTAGAAAAATAGAAAAATAAGTAGTAGTCCAGGAAGGACACGAGGGCCCCACGAGGGTGGTGGGCGCGCTCTACCCCCTGGGCGCGCCCCCCTACCTCGTGAGCGCCTCGTGTGCCCTCCGGACTCTGTTTTCTTGCACGTTACGTATTTTGGTCGGTAAAAATTCATTATATATTCTCCCGAAGGTTTTGACTCCCGTATCACGCAAAAATCTCCTGTTATTGTTTCGAGCTGTTTTTCTGACAGATCTAGGTTACCATGATGGCCCCAAGCGCCTCCAAGGACAAGTTCTTTGAGAAGGTCATCAACCCTTACCTCGCGGAGGTGCTGCGACACCCTCAAACCATTGAGATGCGTGATGGGTTGCTGCACATCCGCGATGAAGAGGGACCAAAGGGGACCGGAAGCATGGAGACGAGGCTCAAAGCAGTGGAGCGACAAGTTTTCAAGTGCCAAAGGATGGTGGAGCATGGAATCAACGCTAGCCACATGATGCTCGCGGAGCTCACCAACAACTACAAGCCGGATGCCAAGAACACCGAGGAGGCCATCTTCAAGCTACATGAGAAGATCGAGCACCTCCAAGCCCAAGTCTATGACCTTCAAAACCAAAACTATGAGTATGAATATAGATTCAAAAGAATGAGTTTGGCTACAGATTTGAGGATTCCGGAGACTCGATCATCTTTCTATGATGGTGAGCCTATGCCTTGGAAGATGGATGACAAGCCCGCATCATCAACAACACCTTCGCCGTCTCCTCCAACAAAGAAGAATTGAGTATCTGGGTATGGGCACTCCCCTTGGCAAATGCCAAGCTTGGGGGAGGTGCCCCGGTATCGTATCACAATCACAACTCTTATCTTTACCCTTTTTCTTAGTTCGATCCTATTAGTAGTATCTTGATCTAGTAGAATAAAGTTTATGGCATGATCTAGTTTTGAGTTTTGCTTTATGATCTCTCTATGTAATCGAGTCCGTGAGCTATATATAATAAAGATTAGTGTTGAGTCAAGGGCTTGATTATTTTTCCATGATCTTGGGTGAATAAAAGAAAAGAGAAAAGGAATAAAAAGAAACAAAAGGTGCATATTGATCTTATTGAGAGTAATGACTTCACATAGAAAGAGTATGATGATTAAAAGTCGTTGGGAGTTGGCAGACATAGCTTTGGTCATTGTTGTAATTAATAGGAAGTAATAAGGAAAGAGAGGTTTTCACATATAGATATATTATCATTGACATCTTCTATGATTGGGAGCACTCATTAAAATATGACATGCTAAAGAGTTGATGTTGGACAAGGAAGACAACGTAATGAGTAATGTCTTTCTTATATCTGAGATAAACTATGTTGTCATGGTTCCTCTAACTTGTTGAGCTTGCCTTTCCCCCTCATGCTAGCCAAATTCTCAGCACTAAGTAGAAATACTACTTGTGCTTCCAAATATCCCTAAACCAGTTTTGCCATGAGAGTCCACCATATCTACCTATGGATTGAGTAAGATCCTTCAAGTAAGTTGTCATCGGTGCAAAGCAATAAAAATTGCGCTAAATATGTATGATTGATTGGTGTGGGAGAAATAAGCTTTATACGATCTTGTGATGTGGAAGTAATAAAAGCGATGGACTGCATAATAAAGGTTCATATCACAAGTGGCAATATAAAGTGACGTTCTTTCACATTGAGATTTTATATATCCAACCATAAAAGCGCATGGCAACCTCTGCTTCCCTTTGCGAAGGGCCTATCCTTTATTATTATCTTCTACCTTATGCAAGAGTCACGGTGATCTTCACCTTTCCTTTTTCATTTTATCCTTTGGCAAGCTCAGCATGTTGGAAAAACATGATATATATATATATATATATATATATATATATAAAAATTGGATGTAGGGGAGCATGAACCATTATTGTTGACATTACCCTTGAGGTAAAAGGTTGTGGGGCAAAACTATAAGCCCCTATCTTTCTCTATGTCCGATTAAAACTCTGTAACCACAAGTATCGCGTGAGTGTTAGCAATTATGGAGGACTAAATGATAGTTGAGTATGTGGACTTGCTTTTTAGCTCTGACATAGACTCTTTCCGATGTTATGATAAATTGCAATTGCTTCAATGATTGAGATTATAGTTTGTTGGAGCCCAATAAGGTTTATGATTTATACTTTTGCATTGTGAATAGATCATCACTTGAACATAAGTAATCATATGACAAAATCTATATATGTTGCTGTTATAAGAATAATCATGATGCCTTCATGTCCGTATTTTATTTTTATCGACGCCTCTACCTCTAAACATGAGGACATATTTATTGTTATCGGCTTTCCGCTTGAGGACAAGCGAGGTCTAAGCTTGGGGGAGTTGATACGTCCATTTTGCATCATGCTTTTATATTTATATTTATCTCGTTATGGACTGTTATTTCACTTTATGTCACAATACTTATGGCTATTCTCTCTTATTTTACAAGGTTTACATAAGGAGGGAGAATGCCGGCAGCTGGAATTCTGGGCTGGAAAAGGAGCAAATATTAGAGACCTATTATGAGCAACTCCAAAAGTCCTGAAACTCCACAGAATGTCTTAAAAGAAATAAAGAAAAATCCACGCCAAAGACGAAGGCCAGGGGGCCCACACCCTGCTCACGAGGGTGCCCATCTCCCTACCTCGTGGGCCCCCTGGTGGCTCTCCGATGCCCATCTTCTCCTATATGAGGTGTTTCGATGAGAAAAAAAATAGGAAGGAACTTTTCGGGACGAGACTCCGCCGCCACGAAGCGGAACCTTGGCGGATCCAATCTAGAGCTCCAGCAGAGCTATTCTGCCCGGGAAACTTCCCTCCCGGAGGGGGAAATCATCACCATCGTCATCACCAACGCTCCTCTCATCAGGAGAGGGCAATCTCCATCAACATCTTCACCAGCACCATCTCATCTCCAAACCCTAGTTCATCTCTTGTATCCAATTCTTGTCTCAAAGTCCGGGATTGGTGCTAGTAGGTTGCTAGTAGTGTTGATTACTCATTGTAGTTGATGCTAGTTGGTTTAATTGGTGGAAGATCATATGTTCAGATCCTATATGCATATTATTACCCCTCTGATTATGAACATGAATATGCTTTGTGAGTAATTACGTTCGTTCCTGAGGACAAGGGAGAAGTCTTGCTATGAGTAGTCATGTGAATTTGGTATTCGTTTGATATTTTGATAAGATGTATGTTGTCTAGCCTCTAGTGGTGTTATGTGAACGTCGACTACATAACACTTCACCATTATTTGGGCCTAGAGGAAGGCATTGGGAAGTAATAAGTAGATGATGGGTTGCTAGAGTGACAGAACCTTAAACCCTAGTTTATGCGTTGCTTCGTAAGGGGCTGATTTGGATCCATATGTTTCATGCTATGGTTAGGTTTACCTTAATACTTTTGTTGTAGTTGCAGATGCTTGCAATAGAGGTTAATCATAAGTGGGATGCTTGTTCAAGTAAGAACAGCACCCAAGCACCGGTCCACCCACATATCAAATTATCAAAGTATCGAACGCGAGTCATATGAACGTGATGAAAACTAGCTTGACGATATTCCCATGTGTCCTCGGGAGCGCTTTTCCTATTATAAGAGTTTGTTCAGGCTTGTCCTTTGCTACAAAAGGATTGGGCTACCTTGCTGCACTTTGTTTACTTTTGTTACTTGTTGCTCGTTACAATTTATCCTATCACACAACTATCTGTTACCACTTATTTCAGTACTTGCAGAGAATACCTTGATGAAAACCACTTATCATTTCCTTCTGCTCCTCGTTGGGTTCGACACTCTTACTTATCGAAAGGACTACTATAGATCCCCTATGCTTGTGGGTCATCAGGGGGATTCAACCGGGAATGTTTTCTCGGTTCTGGACCTGTGTCAAACAGATGACCGGAGGGGGAAAGTTCCATGTTCAGATAGTTAGAGGCATCTGACATGTATGTGGGTAGCGTATTTGGGTTCGTCTCATTTTTCTGAGCAACTTTCATATATAAAACATTTCCATCCGAGTTACGGATTATTTTATATTAATTTTTAAAGTTTTAAATGATATTCTGAAATTTCTGGAATTAAATTAAATTCGAGAAAAAAACAGAACACGTATGTCACCTAGTACTACTCTCGCCAAGTCTATTACATGTGGGGCCAGAGGGGTGCTGACTCAGTAGTCAAGAGTCAAAGTGTTGACTGGTCAAAAGCGAACAGTGCCGTGGGTCCCATATGTCATTGACCGTAGTTAAAAGAAAAGGTTATTTAGATGGGGGCCCACTGTCATTGGGCCATTAGGCTAATTGAAAGCACAAGTGCTCCCTGGGTGGTTTTGGTAATTAATGTCAACATATCTCTTGTTGGACTAACACTCTTACCTAGTATGTTTCAGATAAGTTCAACAATGGAGTGGCATGGACTAGAGGATGTGGAACCCCTTCAAGATGCTAAGGACAAAGGATTGGCTCAAGCTTCAAGATCAAGACTCTACATTTTCTACTTTAGTGATCCAAGATCACATTGAGTCTATAGGAAAAGCCAATACTATCAAGAGGGGATGAGGTGTTGCTTAATGGTTTGCTTGCTCAAAGTGCTTAGTGATATGCTCCAAAACCCTCAACTACCTTCCCACATCCACATATGACCTAAACCAAAAGTCAAACTCGGCCCCACCGATTCTATCTATCCGGCGCCACCGAGTTTCAGATGTCATAGCCACTGCCACAAACCCCAGCAAATCGGTTTCACCGATAGGGATCTCGGTCTCACCGAGATGGGATTGTAATCTCTCTGTGTATGTCCATTACCAAAATCGGTCTCACCGAGTTTGAGCAATCGGTACTACCGAGATTACAATGCAAACCCTTTGGTTAGCTTATTACCAGAATCGGTCCCACCGAGTTTGTGTAATCGGTCTCACCGAGTTTTCCTGACCAACTCTCTAGTTAGCTTATTACCAAAATCACCCCCCCCCGAGTTTGTGTAATCGGTCACACCGAGATTGCGTTATGCCCTAACCCTAACCATTTTGGTCCTACCGAGTTGCATCTCAGTCCCACCGAAAATCCTAATGGTCACTAGGTTTGCTGAATCGGTCCGACCGAGTTTAACCATTCAGTCCCACCGAGTTTGGAAAATTGTGTGTAACGGTTAGATTTTGTGTGGAGGCTATATATACCCCTCCACCCACTCTTCATTCGTGGAGAGAGCCATCAGAACATACCTACACTTCCAATACACATTTTTTGAGAGAGAACCACCTACACTTGTGTTGAGGTCAAGATATTCCATTCCAACCATATGAATCTTGATCTCTAGCCTTCCCCAAGTTGCTTTCCACTCAAATCTTCTTTCCACCAAATCCAAATCCTGTGAGAGAGAGTTGAGTGTTGGGGAGACTATCATTTGAAGCACAAGAGCAAGGAGTTCATCATCAACACACCATTTGTTACCTCTTGGAGAGTGGTGTCTCCTAGATTGGCTAGGTGTCACTTGGGAGCCTCCAACAAGATTTTGGAGTTGAACCAAGGAGTTTGTAAGGGCAAGGAGATCGCCTACTTCGTGAAGATCTACCGCTAGTGAGGCAAGTCCTTCGTGGATGACGGTCGTGATGTAATAGACAAGGTTGCTTCTTCGTGGACCCTTTGTGGGTGGAGCCCTCCGTGGACTCGCACAACCGTTACCCTCCGTGGGTTGAAGTCTCCATCAACGTGGATGTACGATAGCACCACCTATCGAAACCACGACAAAAACATCCGTGTCTCCAATTGCGTTTGAATACTCCAAACCCTTCTTTTTACATTCTTGCAAGTTGCATGCTTTACTTTCCGCTGCTCATATACTCATTGCATGCTTGCTTGATATGTATTTGTTTGTTAAACTTGTGCTTAAACTCCACTTAAATTTAAGAATATTAAAAACTGCAACTTTTGGCACTTAGTGTCTAATCACCCCCCTCTAGACACCTCTTCTCGATCCTTTCAATTGGTATCAGAGCTTTGGTCTCCATTGCCTTGGCTTAAACACCATTGGAGGAAGATGGATGTGTCTACTTTGGGGAGTCTTAGACATAGAGTGCCTATTCTTGATGGAGACTATTTTCATGAGTGGAAAAATGAAATGCTTGAGATTTTCAATGAATATCATTTGAACAAGTACATTACTAGCCCTTGTGCACCTCATGTTAATCCTTTGCACCCTACCCTAGATGAATATATTAACATGATTCACAATCTTAGAACTGTTGAGCTCATCATTAGAGGCTTGCCTAGAAACTTGATTAGATGTTTGCCTACTCTCAAGTGTGCCTACACCATATGGAGATTTCTTGAGGAATGATTTCCAGATTATTCCTTGAAAAATTTAGATGAAATTCTCCATAAGTCTATTGCCTTGAGTAAGATGAACTCTAGTGATCCTAGCTTTGGTGATTGTCTATTTGAGCTTACCAATCTCATGTGTGCTAAAGGAAATGTTGGAATCATTAGCGATATCATATCCGAAGCTATTAGAATTCATAAAGGTAACCATTGTGATGATCATTTATCTAATGAATTACCCTCTCTAGGAATTGATCAATCATAAGATGATGTTGAACATGGATACTATGATGAAGATGATGATAGTGACTATGATCTTGATGATGCAATGAGGCATTTTGGTCTTATGGCAAATCTTCGCGGCTACATGGCTGGAGGAAAGGAATGGGTCCTTGATAGTGGATGTACTGATCATGTGACCGGAGATAAAGATATGTTCCATGAGCTTGCTGAAAATGACGACCCTCGAAAATATGTCACTTTTGGTGATAATTCAAAGGGTAAGGTGGTTGGCCTTGGTAAGGTGGCCATCTCACATGATAGCTCCATACAAAATGTCATGCTCGTTGAATCCCTTGGATACAATTTACTTTCAGTTTCTAGACTTGCGGATTTCGGTTTCAATGTCTTATTCACCGAAGTAGATTGCCAAGTGTTTCGTAGAGACAATCATAAAATGGTCTTTACCGGTATACGTAGAGGAGATCTTTACATTGTTGATTTCACTAAAAAGGCTCAACCTAGAACTTGCTTAATTACCAAATCTTCTAAAGGCTGGTTGTGGCATAGAAGACTAGGTCATGTTGGTATGCGAAATCTTGATAAGCTTATTAAAGGTGATCATATCCTTGGAATAAAAGATGTCATATTTGACAAGGATAGACTTTGTAGTGCTTGTCAAGCAGGGAAACAAGTTGGAGGAAGTCACCGCGCAAAGAACATCATGACCACAAGAAGACCACTCGAGCTACTTCACATGGATGTCTTTGGTCCAAATGCCTACAAGAGTCTCAGTGGTAACTCATTTGGTCTAGTCATAGTTGATGATTTTTCAAGATTTACGTGGGTGTTCTTTCTTGATGACAAATCGCAGGTCCAAAAGATCTTCAAAAACTTCGCTAGGAAGGCCCAAAATCAGTTTGACGTGAAGATCAAGAAGGTTCGGAGCGACAAGGGAAAGGAGTTCAAGAACGCAAATGTGGACACCTTTCTTGACGAAGAAGGGATTTCACACGAGTTCTCGGCTACGTACACACCTCAACAAAATGGAGTTGTTGAAAGGAAGAGCCGGACTCTTATCGAGATGGCAAGAACGATGCTTGATGAGTACAAAACGCCAAAGCACTTTTGGGCGGAAGCGGTTGAGACAGCTTGTCATGCAACAAATCGCTTGTATCTTCACAAGCTACTCGGCAAGACGACATACGAGCTCCTCACCGGTAACAAACCCCAAGTTGGATACTTTCGAGTATTCGGCTCAAAGTGCTACATTCTTGATAAGCATCGTCGTTCTAAATTTGCTCCTAAATCTCATGAAGGTTTCCTACTTGGTTATGGCTCAAACTCTCACACTTACCGTGTCTACAACAATTTCACCCGAAAGGTTGAAGAGACGGTAGATGTGAAATTTGATGAATCTAACGGCTCGCAAGTAGAGCAATTGCCAATTGATGTAGGAGACAAAGACCCTTCGGAAGCAATTCAAGACTTGTCCATTGGAAAGATTCGTCCAACGAAAGTGAAGGAGAGTACCTCGTCCGTCCAAGTGGAAGCTTCTACCTCACGACAAGGTGAACCAAGAGTTGATACGGAAGCATCCACAAGTGGGACACGCCAAGATGAAGAAAATGAGGAAGCGCACCAAGATGAACATCAACAACCTCCTTCTCCACCGCGACAAGAGAACGACAACGTCAAAAATGAAGAAGGCCAAGAAGAAGCACAAGATGAAGAGGATGTTCCACCCTGACCCAAGCAAAAGCTTTCACGAGTTCGAGCAAGAATTGCTAAGGATCATCCCGTCGAGCAAATCTACAATGATATCCAAACCGGGAGAATCACTCGCTCTAAAACTCGTTTAGCTAACTTTTGTGAACATTACTCATTCATCTCTAGCATTGAACCTATGAAGGTTGAAGAAGCATTGGAGGATCTGGACTGGATAAACGCTATGCATGAAGAGCTACACAACTTTGAGAGAAATCAAGTGTGGACATTGGTCGAGAAGCCCGACAACAACCACAACATCATTGGTACCAAATGGGTGTTTCGCAACAAGCAAGATGAAGATGGACAAGTGGTTCGCAACAAAGCACGTCTCGTCGCCCAAGGCTACACACAAGTTGAAGGTATGGACTATGGTGAGACATATGCTCCCGTTGCTAGACTTGAGTCCATTCGCATCTTACTTGCTTATGCTAATCACCATGATATCACCTTGTACCAAATGGACATTAAAAGTGCTTTTCTAAATGGCAAAATTGAGGAAGAAGTTTATGTTAAGCAACCTCCCGGCTTTGTCAATCCTAAGAAACCTAATAATGTTTACAAACTTCACAAAGCCCTTTATGGTCTTAAACAAGCTCCTAGAGCGTGGTATAAATGCTTGACCAAGTTCCTTATTGAAAAAGGCTTTGAAATTGGTAAAATTGATTCTAGTCTTTTTACTAAAAGCTATTTGTGTGCCAAATTTATGTTGATGATATCATATTTGGTTCAACTAACCCTCATTTTAGTGAGAAGTTTGGAAAGCTAATGTCGGAGAAGTTTGAGATGTCTATGATGAGTGAACTCAAATTCTTTCTCGGTTTGCAAATCAAGCAAACTAAGGAAGGTACCTTTGTCTCTCAAACGAAGTACACCAAGGACTTATTCAAGAAGTTCAATATGCAAGAATGCAAAGGTATGACTACACCCATGCCTACTAGTGGACATCTTGATTTAACCAAAGATGGTGAACCGGTTGATCAAAAGGTTTATCGCTCTATAATTGGTTCATTGTTATATATATGTGCCTCTCGTCCCGATATTATGCTAAGTGTGTGCATGTGTGCACGATATCAAGCTGCTCCTAAAGAGTGTCATCTTAAGGCTGTGAAAAGGATAGTGAGATACCTAATCCATACACCAAATTTTGGCATTTGGTATCCTAAGAGGTCCTCTTTTGATCTTGTTGGCTACTCCAATTCGGACTATGCCGGAGACAAGGTTGATAGAAAATCCACTTCGGGTACTTGTCAATTCCTTAGTAGATCTCTTGTGTCTTGGTCTTCCAAGAAACAAAACTCGGTATCCTTATCCACCGCCGAAGCGGAATACATTGCCGCTGGTTCATGTTGTGCTCAATTACTTTGGATGACCCAAACTCTTAAAGATTATGGGATATATGTGAAACATGTTCCATTGCTATGTGACAATGAAAGTGCTATTAAGATTGCTCACAATCCCGTGCAACATTCTCGAACTAAGCATATTGAAGTTCGTCATCATTTCATTCGAGATCATGTTGCAAAAGGGGACATTAACCTTAAGCATGTTCGCACCGATAAGCAATTGGCGGATATATTCACTAAACCACTTGATGAGAAAGTGTTTTGCAGGTTGAGAGGTGAATTGAACATCATTGATGCTTCAAACTTGGAGTAGGAACTCCATTTGATACATGCGGGGCATGAGCCTATGACTAATCCTCGATATTTCTCTTATGATGCTATTCATATGTCTTGGATATATTTGTACCTTGCATGGTATCTAACCCGTGTAGGTACTTGGATGAATCTAAATCTATGAGATTGCCACACACTCACATCTTGAGCAATTTCTACATCACCAAGTCTCTACACATTGGTGGTTGAAGACCAGGAAGCACAAAACCATTCAAACATATCCTTTGGCAAATTCTATGTTGAGTCTCATGATTGTCATTTTGGATACACAAGTGCTCTTCCTTGCAAAGCTAACCCATGTAGGTACATGAACTCAAACTCCAAGTGGTGCTCCCAACTCTTGATGAACTACATCAACCTTGAGCAACCCACACAAGTTCAACTACATGATCAAGATCAACACCACCACCCAAGGTATGTTATTCCATCTTAGAGAAGCTTTACTCCAAGTCATGAGCCAAAGCAACTCGACAAGATGTGAATACATCAAGATGCTTAAACGAAAAATGGTAACCCCATTTTGAGCTTAAACGGTGAGTATGACCTATGATCAAGTGCTCTCACTTGACTCCTAAGTCAATATACTCTAACATAGGTGACTTTGTCACCGACCATTTCTAGATGAAGTTCTCTAGTGTTTCTCTGTGCTTTTGCATTTGCATATTTGTTTCCCCTTTCACTTCATCTAGAACTTTTAGTTTCTTTTCTTTCCTTTTTGTTCTGCATTTTCTGCATCCAATTCATTGCAAATCTTTCAGTAAATTCCTTGCATATCCTTGTGAGATCTTACTTGTCTAGTGAGCTGAGGTGACAAGTGGTTTCACTCTAATGAACTCAGTCACACCGGTTTGTTCTCTTCGGCCCAACCGAAATCTTTCGGTGCAACCGAAGCACACAACTCGGAGTCACCGATTCCACCACAGGAAAACCAACTTTTCACTTATTCCTGATTTCTGTTTGCTCCAGCTCCACTCAATGATTCTTGTCCTCTACCAGCATCATATTAGACATGCTGCTTTGCTTTGTGACACGAGGACCAACCCATTTGTATCACATGTCCAGAAGAGCCCTTCTTGGAAATTGATGTCAAAGGGGGAGAGAGAGATCACATCGAAGCTTAATCCTTCCTATAGGGGGAGAAAGAGAGAATACTCAGGGGGAGAGAGTTTCTCAACTAGGAGAAAGTAATATCATCAAAGACCCCAGATGCTTGGTGTTCAAGAGGAGAGATGTCACATGTCTTTAAGAGGGGAAAGACATGTTTGGTTGCTTGCTTTAGCTCAAGCTCTGTTGTTTCCTTTTTTGTTTCTCTGATTTCTGTTCCCTATCTTCTCCCAATATCCCATGCAGATTCAAGGGGAGCAAGACATCTAAGGGAAGGAAATCTCTGATTTTATTGCATATCTTTACCTTTGGGGACATGTCTATATCCAATGTGGTACTTAGTACTCACTCTACATGTCATCCCAGTCTTGGTTCTCTTGTGTTTTCTCTTGCTTGCTCTGGTCAATAGGTGTATCTGTGTTATTTAACCTTGTTTGCGCAGGTTCATCTCATCCTAAGCCAACTCAAGACCACAAGGTAAGTATATGCATCACAGTCATGTGAATGAGAAGTTCTTGCTTATGTACATACTATTTGCAAGGACTCATGAGCATGAAGGTACATTTCTCACATTCACATCATTTGCTCTGATGCATATAGCCAAGATACATGTAACACATTGCTTACTCTGTCATGTTTACGCATTCACATGCTCCTATATTCAATATTCACATGATTGCATACATGTAGGGGGAGCCTATGCATGTTACATGTCTTTCCAAAGCTTTAATTGCTATTCTCTATATCTTTATCTAAAGCTTTGATGTATGTTGTCATCAATTACCAAAAAAGGAGATTGAAAGCACAAGTGCTCCCTGGGTAGTTTTGGTAATTAATGTCAAATTATCTCTTGTTGGACTAACACTCTTACCTAGTATGTTTCAGATAAGTTCAACAATGGAGTGGCATGGACTACAGGATGTGGAACCCCTTCAAGATGCTAAGGACAAACGATTGGCTCAAGCTTCAAGATCAAGACTCTACATTTTCTATTTTAGTGATCAAAGATCACATTGAGTCTATAGGAAAAGCCAATACTATCAAGAGGGGATGAGGTGTTGCTTAATGGCTTGCTTGCTCAAAGTGCTTAGTGATATGCTCCAAAACCCTCAACTACCTTCCCACATCCACATATGACCTAAACCAAAAGTCAAACTCGGCCCCACCGATTCTATCTATCCGACGCCACCGAGTTTCAGATGTCATAGCCACTGCCACAAACCCTAGCAAATCGGTTTCACTGATAGGGATCTCGGTCTCACCGAGATGGGATTGTAATCTCTCTGTGTATGTCCATTACCAAAATCGGTCTCACCGAGTTTGAGCAATCGGTACTACCGAGATTACAATGCAAAATCTCTGGTTAGCTTATTACCAAAATCGGTCCCACCGAGTTTGTGTAATCGGTCTCACCGAGTTTGCCTGACCAACTCTCTGGTTAGCTTATTACCAAAATTGATCCCACCGCGTTTGTGTAATCGGTCACACCGAGATTATGTTATGCCCTAACCCTAGCCATATCGGTCCTACCGAGTTGCATCTTAGTCCCACCGAAAATCCTAACGGTCACTAGGTTTGTTGAATCGGTCCGACCGAGTTTAACCATTCGGTCCCACCGAGTTTGGCAAATTGTGTGTAACGGTTAGATTTTGTGTGGAGGCTATATATACCCCTCCGCCCACTCTTCATTCGTGGAGAGAGCCATCAGAACATACCTACACTTCCAATACACATTTTCTGAGAGAGAACCACCTACACTTGTGTTGAGGTCAAGATATTCCATTCCAACCATATGAATCTTGATCTCTAGCCTTCCCCAAGTTGCTTTCCACTCAAATCTTCTTTCCACCAAATCCAAATCCTGTGAGAGAGAGTTGAGTGTTGGGGAGACTATCATTTGAAGCACAAGAGCAAGGAATTCATCATCAACACACCATTTGTTACCTCTTGGAGAGTGGTGTCTCCTAGATTGGCTAGGTGTCACTTGGGAGCCTCCAACAAGATTGTGGAGTTGACCAAGGAGTTTGTAAGGGCAAGGAGATCGCCTACTTTGTGAAGATCTATCGCTAGTGAGGCAAGTCCTTCGTGGGCGACGACCGTGATGGAATAGACAAGGTTGCTTCTTCGTGGGTGGAGCCCTCCGTGGACTCGCGCAACCGTTACCCTCCGTGGGTTGAAGTCTCCATCAACGTGGATGTACGATTGCACCACCTATCGGAACCACGACAAAAACATACGTGTCTCCAATTGCGTTTGAATACTCCAAACCCTTCTTTTTACATTCTTGCAAGTTGCATGCTTTACTTTCCGCTGCTCATATACTCATTGCATGCTTGCTTGATATGTATTGTGTTTGTTAAACCTGTGCTTAAACTCCACTTAAATTTAAGAATATTAAAAACTGCAACTTTTGGCACTTAGTCTCTAATCACCCCCCTCTAGACACCTCTTCTCGATCCTTTCACTAATTAGCACCTAGCTAACCTAATTAGTACTAGCTAATTAGAACGGGACGGCCTTAGTGGACAGAGCCCAGCCGGCCTCACTGTGGTTGTGCACACACGCACAAACGCACGGCGACTACGACCAGCCATGGCCAGTAGCTCGCACGGGAGCGGCCGGGGGTTCAGGACGACGATGGGAAGCGGCGCAGGCGGGCGCGGTGAGGCTGCGGCCGGCACAGGCGCGGTAGGGTGCAGGGCAAGCGGCAGCTGCGTACCGCAACAACAGGCAGTCGACAGCAGCGGCGCGAAGCAGCAGTAGCAGCTGCAGGCAACAAGGCATGGGGCGGCTACGGGCGCGCGCATCCAGTAGGCGCAGCGTGTGGGTGGCTGCAGGGGGCCGTGGGCGTGCGGGGTGGCTGGGGCAGGCGCACGCAGGAGCGTGGGTACGGCTACGGAGAGGTCCGGCCATTGCGGCCTTGGGTGGGCGCGGGTCTACAACACCGATTCGAAGGGGAAAGGGGGGGGGTCAAGGGAGATGCTCACCACGGGGTAGATGGTGCGCTCGGAGAGGCCGGGAAGGGCTTGACGATGATGGATTTGACGAAGGCATTAGGCGTTTCGAGGTTAAAGAAGACGAGCGGGTGGTGATGTGGTGCGGCTCCTGTCGAACGGGTGCCCGAAATCGACGCACACGAGGACGGCGCCACTCCTGGATGTACTCCTGGGCGCCGGGGAGGTCGGTGGCCACGACGGCGACGACGGCACATTGGCGATGGCGTCGGGTGGGTGTGGGGGAGAGCAAAGCGGCGCGAGGGGAGGGGAAGTGGGGATGCGCTAGGGTTCGGCCAGGGGGTCACGAGGGAGGTTTTGTAGGTGGCTAGGTGGGCGTCGATGGCCGCCATGCACGGCCATCGCCGGCGGATGGACGCCACGGTTCCCCTCTTGGCATTTACTTTTAGCAGCAAATGATCTTAGAGGTAGCTGAAGCTTGGCACATAAATACACGGTGTTATCCTAAGGCTGCACAAAAAGTTTTAGAGAATTTGGAAAATTTAGACCAATTGTTTAAAATCAAAAAAGGCTTATTTTAATGTTGTTGGACCATTTATTAAATCCTAGGAATTTATCTATGAGTCAAATGATGTTGGTTTCTACATGATAACTCCTTGGTGAATATTTGTAACCCAACCAACATTTTTTTATTTTTGAAGAAAAATAATTTGACATGCAAATTGAATATGAATTTGAAGTTGATTTGGAACAAAGTGATGATTAGCAAATAATTGTGATGACTTGACAGTCATTAACATGAGTTTACCGTACCATGATTATCGGGGTGTTACAAATCTCCTCCACTACAAGAAATCTCATCTCGAGATTTAAGAGGTGGAGTAAGGGGGAAGAGTTGGTTATGAAATTCTAACAAATGTTCTTTTTCGTGTTGCCCTTATCGAAGAGGTTGATCCATAACGTTGATGTCTTCAGTTCGCTGCATCAGGGCATCTTGATGATGTCCTCATCCTTTCTTGAGAAACTCCATCGTACTTACGAATAGGGTATAAGGGGAAAATTATAAGGACGGATATCTAAAAGGTTTGGCATCCGGTAATTATCTCAAGGAAGGAGAGTTTAGAAGCACCAGGAAATAAATCGAGAGTGCTACAAGGAGGTTCAACAAGTTTCAACTAGGTAGGCATCAAGCTGATGCATATATCAGGTGAGGAAGGGGGGGGGGTTCAGAGCAATGAAGAATAATGTTGTCGCTGGTACCGGAATGAATCATGGTAAGGAGGTTAGGTTGTGAATTACCTACGAAGCCAAGTGCAAAGAATATTTCGGAATCAAAGTTGTACAGAAGAGTCAGGTTTCGATCATGTGGAACTGTGGGTTATGGGCCCACCTTGTGTGTTGAAAAAGAAAGGGCGATGATGTTTTGCACAGACATGATAGCAAGGCATGTCAGAGGATAGCCTGCCCGTTATGTCGGCGACAACATCGGTACCAAGGGCGAGGGACGAAGAGAACCATTTTCCTGCTCGTTGAACGAGGCGGACCTATAGGCAAAGTTCTCGTCCATCGGTGGTTACCGAAATGTCATCAACAATAGTAACAGGGTCTTGCTGACAGAGTGGTATACTAGGGTGTTTTCCATAAGCAGGGAATTATTTCTGCTTATAACATATATAGGTCATAAGAAAGGTTAAACAAACCAATGGAAAGAAAATTGTGTTTATACACAAGATTTAGGAGTGTATCTTTTCCAAGGAAAAGTAGAGCATGATATACATGTTAGATCAACAAGTACATCACCATTTGGATAAAGGGGCAAGGGAATTCATGATGTTATCCATACAACAGTGTTTGGATAATAGAGCAAGAAACATATGGCAATGCACTTCCAATGTTCTTGTTGCTATTCGGAATACCTTAGTCATGCTTCGAGGTAACATTAACATGGTGTTCCAAGTAGGGGTTGGAGTTGAAGATCACAAGAAATACTCAAGGAACAATTCTAGGAATAGCAAGGAGTCCAAGGTATAACCTAGACATGATCAAACATGTCTTGGAAAGAAGACAAGGGGGGTTGTCGATGATAACTCACATCATCGAAGGTCAAGGATGGTATTTCTCACCGTGAATTCAATTGTCATCTCAACAGAAGTCAAAATGTTGATGCTGATCACGTCAAATTTTGTTGAGAGACTCTATGAAGATGCCATCGAGCAGAAAAGGAAGGATGAGGTGAAATGCTATGAGAACCACGGATTCGACACAAGCTCGAGGTTAAGCTTGTTGTTCGAGGTGAAATGATAAGATGAGGAAGATCTACGTAAGCTTAGCTCATCGTCGGAAGTTGCTCCGGGCATAATGACCAGGTAGCACAGTTAAAAGTTGGCACGATAAAAAAAATATAGCCGATCAGGTTAGGAATGATGCGATAGGGTATTAAACTTCCCAGCAACAAGTACTAGGGGTAATATCGGAAGGTAAATCGGAGTAGAGGTTGGACGGGTGAAATGATCTGCAAAGTGAAAGTATTTTAACTTATTCGGGAAATGGAATCAAGGAGGAACTATGGTCGGAACCACGATTGTAATGGATCAATTCACAGATACAAGATGAACTTGTACCATGGAAATAATTATTTTTACGAGCAGCTTCCATGATAAGTTCTACATAGGGTCCATGGGCATGAAAACAAATTTCAAGGTCGACTCCCACTTATTCAATGCATAACCTTTCATTCACTCCTTGTTTTTGAAGAAATTGTAACGCGAAAGATTTATCTGGCGAAGTACTAGAAGAGTAACACTCGTGAGAACTCTCGGGTTCACAGGGATTATGGAAGGCATAAGTTCAACCCATTGGGGCATCTTAGGAACATATAACGCAAACTTCAGGGGTAAATAACTCAAGCTCAGAAGTAGAGCCTGGCTGGAAAAAGGCAGATGACACAATTTACCAAAGGCATTATGTATCAGGGGAAGAACTCAAGGGTTTGAGAATAGGCAGGAACAATTAGATAATAATCCACCAACGGATATAGTGGACCACAAACAATCTGATGTGAGTATCGATGCTCAACCAGAAGAAGAAATAGTGCAAAGGCATCGGATTATAGAAATATCTGGATAATTTCAAAGATTAATTACAAAGGAATTATGATTTTTCATATCAGAAGATCAGAAGCAGAGGCTCTCATCAAAAGATAATTGAGTTGAATCGATATAGATCGACAATCAATCAAGGTTTCATTTGCCAAGAACAAGCCCATGTTCGGAGTGACGTCTGAGCCGGAAGGATGAATGCTAGGATCTGATTGAGGATTTCGAGCATTCACAAAAAATTGGATGAAGGGACTCGAAACAATAGAGACATAGGATGTCAACGGAGATTACTAGAAATATGGAATTAACCATAATGCCGGCACACAAGACTTTCCAAAGCAATAGGTTGCAAAGGATTCTCGGAAGGTCGAATAGCATTTCAAGATATTTTGTGAAACACATGAATAACTAGGAATGAACAAATCCTCGATAAGTGTGAGGAATTATTCGAACATGTATTCATTGCGGAAAAGGAGCTGCAAAGCAGCAGGCGCAACGGATTTTAAGAATATCAGGAAGTATTTCAGGGTATCTTGTAATAACAAGAGCAATTGGAAAAGAAGGTTTGGATGGCAAGTGTATGTGGCCATCCATAGGGATTCATCGATGGTAGGGAATTGCAACGGTGAAGGGCACAAGGGTCTCGGTAAAACATCAAAGAGTATCTTTGAAATCTTCTAGTGCACCAAGCGGCCATCTGGAATGAGGGGCTCTCCGGGAGGAAGTAGTAACGAGAACATAAGGTTAGAGTTAGTAAAATATTTAACCCGAATAGAAGAGAGATCAGAGTCCCAGAGTATAGACGAGGAGTAAAAGATCATATACCACCCATATGGTGACGTGGGCCCGTAAGCCACACAGCCATGTTAGTAAAAGTTTTTGTAGTGACTAGACTCAATTTCGGCCAAGGAGTTGGAAAGGGGGCTACCAACAGGCAGTCGGCTCTGATACCAACTTGTGACGCCCTCGATTCAACCATACACCAATCATACACGCAAATGTGTATGATTAAGATTAAGGACTCACGGGAAGATATCACAACACAATTCTAGACACAAATTAAAATAATACAAGCTTTATATTACAAGCCAGGGGCCTCGAGGGGTCGAATACATAAGGTTGAATACACAAGAGTCAGCGGAAGCAACAATATCTGAGTACAGACATGAGTTAGACAAGATTGCCTTAAGAAGGCTATCTCAAAAGCAACAATGATCGAAAAGGTAAGGCCTCCTGCCTAGGAGCCTCCTAACTACTCCTAGTCGTTGGCGGTCTTCACGTAGTAATAGGCCTCCTCAGGGTAGTAGTAGTAGTCATCAGTGGCGTCGTCTGGCTCCTGGGCTCCGTCATCTGGTCGCAACAATCGGGTATGGGGGAAAAGAAGTAGCAAAGCAACCGTGAGTACTCATCCAAAGTGATCACAAGACTTACATCAGATCTAAACTAGTATGCATCTATATCAAAGGAAAGGGTTGTATCTGTGGACTAAACTGCAGAATGCCAGAAGGGAAGGGGAAACCTAGCCTATCGAAGACTAGCATCTTCTGGAAACCACCATCTTGCAGCAACAGGAGGGAGTAGAGTAGCATAAAGTACAGTAGCAGTAGTGTTATCAACCTCGGCGAGAGATCATTTCTCGACTCCCTACGAGAAAGCAATCCCAGAGCCATACTATCCATTTCTCATCACCATCCATTTCTCATCACAATCCATTTCTCATCACAAGTATCCAATTCTAGTTGTATCGATCGGGATACAACTCCAAGTGTCCGTTACCGTAGGACAGGCTATCGATAGATGTTTTCTTCCCTACAGGGGTGCACCAACTTACCCACCACGCTCGATTAACTCCGGCCGGACACACTTTCCTGGGTCATGCCCGGCCTCGGCCAAACAATACGCCGCAACCCGACCTAGGCTTAATAGAGAGGTCAGCACACCGGACTAAACCTATGCCCCTAGGGGTCATGGGCCATCTCCCCGGGAACTCCTGCACGTTGCGTGGGCGGCCGGTGAGCAGACCTACCTACCTCCTTCAACAAGGCAGGTGCTTACGCAGTCCAACCCGGCGCGCGCCGCTCAGTCGCTGACGTCTATTAAGCTTCGGCTGATGTATACGACGTAGAACGCCCATACAATGCCCACGTGATGATTAGTGCTATCAGGCCAGAGTTCCCTCGGATCAAATATCCAAATCGTAGTGGATTAGGAACGCGCGATAACGAGCAGAGACTCACGATCGATGTGACCCCGTCGCCCCGTCTCGAGTACTTTCGACAAGAGCTAAGAATTCCCGGCCACGCCTCGTAAGTGTCTCGCAGGCAACTTCCAGGTAAACCCGACTCCACATCACTCGCAATTAAGCTCGCGCGGGTACCCCTCAAGGTCGACCCGTCTTTAGTAACATGGTTCAGTGTAAAGTCATAGTAACCGTGTGTCTAACACCAAGAGGAAAACCCTGAGGAATCACCCTTGATGGACTCCACTCAATGTATTCATCAAGGTGAACATAAGAGGAATCACCCTCGAAGTTCACACTTAAGGGGTTGCACGACAAAGTCGTATCGGAAGTGGTTAAGGCGGAATCACCCTCGATGACCACGACCGAATCGCTACACTACAGAGTAACATCAGAAGTGCTGATGAGGTCTCACCCCCGACACTCGATAGTAACATAGTAGTGTCGAGCAACTAAGGGGAAAGTGATGTGCGGTGTCGGGGCCTGGTCTTCGATCCCGTTGATCGGGTCTTCGTTGATGAAGCAGGGGCAGCAAGGACAAGGTGGGGGTCACTGATGGATCACTAACCAACCTATACTAAGCAGTTTAGGATAAGCAGGTAGGTAACAATAGCAGGTTACAATAAACAGGCTATGCATCAGAATAGGAGCAATCAATTACAGTAGCAAAATCTAATGCAAGCATGAGAGAATGGAATGGGCGATATCGGGATGATCAAAGGGGGGGGGGGCTTGCCTGGTTGCTCTGGCAAGGAGGGGTCGTCATCGACGTAGTAGATCACAGGGGCGGCATCGGTCTTGGGGTCTACCGGAGAGAAGAGGGGGAAGAAACAGTAAATATAAAGCAACATGGCACCACAAAGCATAAGATGTCAAAAAGCGGTGCCGGGTGTGACTAACGTATGGCTACACGATATAGGTGAAGGGGGGATTCAACCGGGAACGTTTTCTCGGTTCCGGACCTGTGTCAGACAGATGACCGGAGGGGGAAAGTTCCATGTTCAGATAGTTAGAGGCATCTGACATGTATGTGGGTAGCGTATTCGGGTTCGTCTCATTTTTCTGAGCAACTTTCATATATAAAAACTTTTTCATCTGAGTTACGGATTATTTTATATTAATTTTTAAAGTTTTAAATGATATTCTGAAATTTCTGGAATTAAATTAAATTTGAGAAAAAAACAGAACACGTATGTCACCTAGTACTACTCTGGCCAAGTCTATTACATGTGGGGCCAGAGGGGTGCTGACTCAGCAGTCAACAGTCAAAGTGTTGACTCGGTCAAAAGCGAACAGTGCCGTGGGTCCCATATGTCATTGACCGTAGTTAAAATAAAAAGGATATTTAGATGAGGGCCACTGTCATTGGGCCATTAGGCTAATTAGCACCAAACTAACCTAATTAGTACTAGCTAATTAGAACGGGACGGCCTTAGTGGACAGAGCCCAGCCGGCCTCACTGTGGCTGTGCACACACGCACAAACGCATGGCGACTACGGCCAGCCATGGCCAGTAGCTCGCACGGGAGCGGCCGGGGGTTCAGGACGGCGACGGGAAGCGGCGCAGGCGGGCGCAGCGAGGCTGCGGCCGGCACAGGCGCGGTAGGGCGCAGGGCAAGCGGCAGCTGCGTAACGCAACAGCAGGCAGTCGACAGCAGCGGCGCGAAGCAGCAGTAGCAGCGCAGCGGCAAGAGCAGCTGCAGGCGACAGGGCATGGGGCGGCTACGGGCGCGCGCATCCAGTAGGCGCGGCGTGTGGGTGGCTGCAGGGGGTCGTGGGCGTGCGGGGTGGCTGGGGCAGGCGCAGGCAGGAGCGTGGGTGCGGCTACGGCGAGGTCCGGCCATGGCGGCCTCGGGTGGGCGCGGGTCTACAACGCCGATTCGAAGGGGAAAAGGGGGGGGGGGGGGGGGATCGAGGGAGATGCTCACCACGGGGTAGATGGTGCGCTCGGAGAGGCCGGGAAGGGCTTGACGGCGATGGATTTGACGAAGGCGTCAGGCGTTCCGAGGTTGAAGAAGACGAGCGGGTGGTGATGCGGTGCGGCTCCTGTCGAACGGGTGCCCGAAATCGACGCACACGAGGACGGCGCAACTCCTGGATGTACTCCTGGGCGCCGGGGAGGTCGGTGGCCGCGACGGTGACGACGGCACAGTGGCGATGGCGTCGGGTGGGTGTGGGGGAGAGCAAAGCGGCGCGAGGGGAGGGGAAGTGGGGAGGCGCTAGGGTTCGGCCAGGGGGTCACGAGGGAGGTTTTGTAGGCGGCTAGGTGGGCGTGGATGGCCGCCACGCACGGCCACCGCCGGCGGATGGACGCCACGGTTCCCCTCCGCTCCTGTAGCGAGAAGGGAGAAGAGGTGAGGTGGGTTGGGCTGTCCACTATGGACTAGAGCCCAGTCTGCCTAGCTCTTTCCTTTTCTTTATGTATGTTATTTAATTATTTGGCATTTACTTTTAGCAGCAAATGATCTTAGAGGTAGCTGAAGCTTGGCACATAAATACACGGTGTTATCCTAAGGCTGCACAAAAAGTTTTAGAGAATTTGGAAAATTTAGACCAATTTTTTAAAATTAAAAAAGGCTTATTTTAATGTTGTTGGACCATTTATTAAATCCTAGGAATTTATCTACGAGTCAAATGATGTTGGTTTCTACATGATAACTCCTTGGTGAATATTTGTAACCCAACCAACATTTTTGTTTTATTTTTTAAGAAAAATAATTTGACATGCAAATTGAATATGAATTTGAAGTTGATTTGGAACAAAGTGATGATTAGCAAAATAATTGTGATGACTTGACAGTCATTAACAGGAGTTTACTGTACCATGATTATCGGGGTGTTACATCTTGTCTAGTGCGTCGATTTGTGGAGGAGGCTACATAATATTTGGCTTCCGGATGGGCATGATGAGTTGCAGTGGCGGTGGATCGACTCCGGTCAATAGTTGGCAGGATCATGCTACCTTGCACTCTTTCAGGGATCAATCATGGACCTTTTCGGGCGGCTAACCTGGAAGACATGGGCTGCTTTGCGCATTAAAGCTTTCTCCTAGCTTGCCATCCAGGATTGATGTTGGACGGTCGATCGACTTAGTCGTCGTGGTCTACGTAGGAACATTGTGTGTTATGTGATAAGGTACTGGAATCTATGCACCATCACTTTGTGGTCTACCCCTTCTCTGACAGGTGGAGCACGAAGTCCTGTCTTGGTGCCGATCCACTGCAATGCTCCCAGACGCTAGGGCTAACTTCCCGAATTAGTGTGCTTGCACATACTCTCAGGCTCCTGCCTCGCTTCGACGTGGGATCTCCTCTGTCATCAGTATCACGGCGTGGTGGCTTTGGAAGCACCACAACGACTGCACTTTCATGGTATGCGCCCCTCCACCTCCTGCCTCGTGCATGCCATCCAGGACGATGCGCACACCTGGGCTAGGGCCGGTGCCATAGGGCTGGATAGAATCTTGCCTGAGACATAGCCATCTGTACTTGGGTTGAGCACCCCATTTCTATTGCTCCGGGCATCATACTCGCGCCTTCCTGCACATGTGTTGTGTGATGTCACCCACTTTGTAATTTTTCACTCCTTTTATCAATGAAAATATACACAAGCTCTTGCGTATTCCAAAAAAAAAACTACACAAATTAAACAAATAAATGATTAACTAACCGCATGATCTCAGAGAGTTAAAGAGAATGCATAAACTCCATGTAGTTAAACAACAAATGATCTCAATTAAAACAATGAACAATATTGAATCTCAACCAATACATCATCCAAATTAACAATATTGGCCTTCACCGTCTGAGCATAAGAGTGTGTCGTCGCGAACACTGGGTCATGCCTCCGGTACTTGGGCGGGTCGAAACTTCCGCAATGCTCGTCCATAGCAAGGCCTCCGTCTTCACCATTTGTTACGCTGCATCTGTCTCCGCCGCCACGTTGTCGCCATTGCCAGAGAGAATAGAGGATGATGAGGAGAGCGGGAGACAGTTACCTTTTTGTGGGTCTCGGGTGGGAGAAGGAGGGGACCAGTGAATCACGCGGTTAAAGGCCGTCGGGTGCCATTCATCACCCCCTAAAAGCGGGCTTTACCTATCAATTTAGAGGTTAACCAGGCCAAACAAGCGATCAGTGCGATTTGCAAGAAAAAGTGTGTTAGCGTGCAGTAAAAATTGCAGAAAAAAATATTGTCTCAGTTGTGGTGGTTATGTGTTATTCACTGTTGTGCAAAGTGTTTTCCTCAATGACTTCTAAAAAAATAGAGGCAAAAGATTTTCCTCATCTATATTAATTAATAAGGATTTTACAGAGTTAATGGTACATGGTGATACAAGCCTTACACCGTCACATGAAAACCACATGGGGTCTACTCTCACGACATCAATAAACTCAGGAAGTCAGGTGCTTCACCCCAGCGGCGATCCGAATCTTGGCTTCCTCCTTAATGCTTTGCATGATGTAATGCGCCAACGTCGATTTTTGCGGAAAACACGGGCATTTCTTTCGTTCCATATTGTCCAAGTCACAAGCATGGCCAGAGAGACCACTGCCTTCAGGTTGGATATGCTTGGGCCCGACATATTCGTCCAAGGATCTAACACTTCTCTAAACCAAGCCATGCCGAATGGGATAGGTCCAAGGCAGCTAAACCAAGCCATGCCTCGACCAACCTCCAAATCCTCACAGTGAAACGACACCCAAAGAAGAGACGAGCAGTCGTCTCATTGCCCTCTTGCACAAGGAGTAAAGCCCACAGTTTTCCCAACCTCTTTTAGCGAGAGGATCCGCGTAAACTCAGTTTTGTATACCAAGTCATGAGAAAAATTTAACCTTTGCTGGGGCACATGCCTTCCAAATGGCCTTGTTCATTATAGTTAGCGTGGCTCCAAAGAACTGTGCTTTGTAAGCCAACTTTGTCGAGATGTCGTTGACCGTGAACTTCCATGGTGTCCTCCACCTCGTCCTCAAGATGGACAAACGAGAGCTTAGTGCAAAGGTCGATGTATTCACGAATGTGCCTCACAGAGAAGTTTGTGTTAAGTTTAATCCGTCGAATCCAGGCATTGTCGGCCAAGGCCCGGCGAACAGTTCATTTTTTGCTGCTTGAGGCGGCAAAAACATGGGGGCAATATCTAATGGCCGCTTGCCATCCAAGCATGGCGAGTTTCAGAAAGGCGTCTTGGCTCCATTACCCATAGAAATGGCCGTGCAAGCATAAAAAAGTTTCATATAAATCTCTTGTCGCATGGGTTTTCAATACCAATCCACAACTTAGAGGAAGATGTGGATAATAGGGTAGCGACGCAATCTCTCAATCTAGACATATACTTCTTTCGTCTCAAAATTCTTGTTTTAGATATGTCTAGATACGGATGTATTTGGAACGGAGAGAGTACTTCATTTGATCACCGAACCAGACAACCAGTGTGTCACGAAATGTGTCACTGATGGAAAACACTCATATGACGTGTATCGCGTATAAACCCTAAATTGTGGCCGACCAAAGAAGCCAAACAGAGCCAATCATCCATCGTTACGTGTCGCAAACCAACCACAACAGTCCAGCGATTCTTTTCAGTGGCCATCTCTGGTCACCTAGTGTCGTGTTTAAAAAGGATCGACAAAATCCATTCGTCCAGACAATCAGTCATAAACTCATGTTCCCATCCAGCAAAAGACATCATCCACAGTTCTACTAGTATGCATTATGCACACGAAAAAAGACCTCAAACTGAAAGGCCGCTTGATCTTCTCACCAGAACTACTTAAAAGGAGCCATGGAAAAATCGGTCTCATTTCCACCGCTGGATGATACAGTAAGAGACATCATAGTACAAGTCGGTCTGTACACCAAACGAATCAACAGAATGAACCCAAAGAGGCAAAACAAACGATCCGGATGGACCTATCGGATCGGATGAGGCTTAGCAGAGAGGCAGCCGGGTGGATCGATCAGCCTCGGGTGGTGACGCGGAGAGCGTGCGGCGGCGGCGGCGGCGCGAGCGGCGGGGCCACGAAGGGGAGGCTCCGCAGCATGAGCGTGCGCATCCGGCGGGGGAACGGCGCGCCGTTGAGCAGCTGCTCCAGCACCTCCGCCAGCAGCATCGTGTAGTCCTCCAGCAGCTCCGCCACTATCCCCACCAGGAACATCGCCGATGATGGGTTCGCCTTCGCCTTCGCCTCGGCTTCGCGGTGCGGTAAGAAAACGAATCGGTTTTCGCTAGCTCGGGATTTGTGTGTAGTACTTTGGATGTGGATGCGGATGTGGTGTTGACTTGTTACCGTCCGAGAGGGGAGCAGGCGTCCGCGGCTTTTAAAAGGGAACGGGTTCCGGCGCGTCGTGTCCTGTGGGCAGTGGACGCTGGTTTCGGATGTGACGGGATGGCGGCCCGCCTGTGGTATGTGCTAGAATCCGGCAGAAGGAACGGCTACGTTCCCGCGGCGATGGTGTGCTGCGGCGGAGAAACGGCCCACATCAGCTGCGGCGGAGTGGGTGCTGCTGCCGTGAACTTGGTCGATAGCCTAGCCGCCGTGTCTCGCGCTGCGGTTCCCGAAACCGGCAAACCGGTATCGCTCGCTCGTAGGTTATACGACGACCACCGCTGGAATTCTGACACGGGCTGTGGCTCACGAGGTAAATGGGACGCTTGGTCCACATCGTGGGACTTGCGGCCACATCGGCCATCACTTTTTTTTGTTAGAGGCAAGAGCAGACCCACAAACTTGTAATGTATGTGATGGTTTACTTCACAAATTTGCAAAAGATGATCAACCCACCCTTAAACTCACATTGTGAGCAAAGTTTTAATCCACATCCAATCAGGAGTGGACAAATGGTGCCTCCTCGCTGGCCGCGTCGTGGCACAGCCGCTCACCCCTGGCAATTTGCAAAAGGGCCCTCCTCTTTCCAAAAATCACGCATGCGTACATGCCTGGGCCGCCCTTTGTGAACTGATTGTGCACCGTATATTGGCTGACCATATTGATAGAAGAATGTACACAAATAGCTGAGGCAAGCTAAAAATTTCTCATAATCTTCGTAGCATTGGCAGGATAGAACACAGGGGATGGTCACAGGTCACAAGTCGCTATTTGGCACAAAACTAAGAACATAACAGAAGAGTAAAGATAAACTGTTCACATTATTTGATGGGCAACGCGCGTGCTGTTGCTGCTGCTACTACTGACGCAGGAAAGCTTTGCTTGGTTTAAGGCATCTCTACCGGCAATCCGCAAATTTTCTCCCACATCTGTCCGTGGGCACAGATGCAGAAGACTGTCATCCAATCGTAGCCGCATATATTTTGAACCAACTGGACGAAATTCATGCAAATACGATCGGATTTCATATAAACATCATGGATTTCATACAAACCGGACTAAAACATTTACATTTTGAATATATTTTAACTAAAGAAGGTAAAACAATGTGCACGTATGGTCGCGCGGAGCTTCACTCCCACGACACGGTACACTAGTCTACGGCCAGCCGCGGCAGATCCCTTTGTCTTCCCCATCTCCGACAGCCCGCTCAAAGGACTGTCGGGAGCCCTGGAGGTATATGCTTCAGTGCATAGGGTGGCTTGCTTCCCCACCGCTCATCGGAGTGGAACCGTCGGCTGATGCTTCAGCCGGAGGAGAAGGGGGGGGGGGGGCGCCTCCGCTTTCGTCGAGCCCAGGCGGGGGGTCGACGATGGTCTGCGTTGAAGAACCGGACAAGAAGACACCGACTATGTACGTCGGCGTCGCCTCGGCGGTGGCCTTCATGGGACCCAAGCAGTGGCGGCCTCCCGTGTTCTAATTCTCCTTGATGATGGCGGCGAGCACAGACGTGCTGACCGCCACCTCGTTAATGTCCGTGCAGCTGGCTTCTTTCTCCGCCGGCATGGTGCGACTACGCGCGCGTCGACGAGGGATGGCGCGGTTCCGGAGATATGCATTCCTACACGCCGACGTTCGGGATATAGTAGACAACGGTGGCGTCACAAGTTGCGAGATAAGGCAAAACCTTAGGTATTTTCGTTATGTCTTTGGACGTGGCAGATAACGGCATATATAATAGGACCAGGGACGGTATCGTGTCGTGATCACGATCTCAAACTGACTTTATATAATAGGACCAGGGACAGTATCGTGTCGTGATCACGATCTCAAACTGACTTTATATAATAGGACCAGAGACGGTATCGTGTCACGATCACGATCTCAAACCTACTTACCGAAATAAATAATTAACTTGTGTGCCAAGATATCAAAAAATAAAACGGCAAAAGGAAGCAGCAGTTCTGCAAGCTCACTTCGTTCTTCTTTGATGCTTGTGCAATGGACAAAATGTGCTTACCTTGCAGTCCAACATTTGCCCTCCCCGTTGTGGATCGCCTCCACAAGGGCGGTGTAGTTCCAGTTCTTGATGACATTGTAAGGTCCGTCGTGGATCTCCACCTCGATGGTGTACCCGCCATTGTTGACCAGGAAGATTATGTTGATCTGTCCGCACCACAACATAGTCGACACATCATGTGTTGTCACCTGCAGACGATGGAATTACCCGAACATTGTTGTTGCAAAACCCTAAACCCTAGCCTGCCCTAGCTCGTCCTCTCTCTCACACAGCTCGCTCCTCTCTGCAACAGACCGCGGAGGAAGAAGAAGGGAGATGAGGTGGACATAGGGGTTGCCGGCGCACGAACGCCCCGCCGCACGGACGGCTTTTTTTTTCCTCGAGCACGAACTCGATGCCCCAGACTACACCGTTACAACGATCGACCCGAGGCTTATATAGCCGGGCTTGTGCTGGGCACGACCCACACGCTCCCACCCTGTCGGCGCCCCGATCGGCCCGCTCCGCTCGCGGCCACCTCGCGCACGCACACGCGCAGCTCGCGGTGAGCCCGCAACGATCACGCCCACCTCACGACCCCGTAACCTCCTGGTCTACACCACGCACGCCCGCTGGGTGCACACACACGCACACTCTAGCCTAACTCACGCACGCACGCACACACACCCTGAGCCACGGACCCGGCGCAGTCCAGTCCGCGCCCGCCGCGCCTGGCGCGTGCACACGCAAAGCGCGGTGGCTCTTATTCCCAACAAACATCATATTAGAAACAGCACGCGGTGCAAACAAATTGCAGCACACGTCAGCAGAGATCGGATCGAGGGATGTTTCACTTAAAAGCTCCCATCACCAATGCACTCTATGGCATGCTTGTCACTCGCCCCTTGCGTGTACCCCGTGTCGGTGTCAAAACCGGCGGATCTCGGGTAGGGGGTCCCAAACTGTGCGTCTAGGGTTGGTGGTAACAGGAGACAGGGGACACGATGTTTACCCAGGTTCGGGCCCTCTTTATGGAGGTAATACCCTACGTCCTGCTTGATTGATCTTGATGAATATGAGGCTTACAAGAGTTGATCTACCACGAGATCGTAATGGGTAAACCCTAGATGTCTAGCCTGTATGATTGTGATTGCCTCTAAGGACTAAACCCTCCGGTTTATATAGACACCGGAGGGGCCTAGGGTTGTACAGAGTCGGTTTACAAAGGAAGTAATCTACATATCGGAACGCCAAGCTTGCCATCCATGCAAAGGAGAGTCCCATCCGGACATGGGAGGAAGTCTTCTGTCTTGTATCTTCATAGCCCATTAGTCGGGCCCATGTTACATAGTCTCGATGCCCGAGGACCCCTTAATCTAGGACTCCCTCAGTAGCCCATAAACCAGGCTTCAATGACGATGTGTCCGGCGCGTAGATTGTCTTCAACATTGCAAGGCGGGTTCCTCCTTCGAATACTCCAAAACAGTCTTCGAACACAGAAAACGTGTCCAGCTCTGCAAAACGAGTACCACACACACACACACACACACACAGAGTATAATATTCTATGAGTCCAATCCACTGACAACTTTTGTAGCGTGACATCACGTCACTGCCCGGCCATTATTTCGAACCGTTTTTAGCCTCCCGCTCCATGTTTCAAGATGCGGTTTTATTGGCACGTCTTGTCAAAGCAGAGATCGTGTCCCCTTATTGCGGGATTCTCATCAATATGGACGTGGGTAATCCAACCGCGCTGTCTGCACGACCCTTGGGGAATAGGCGAGTTTTAAGGCGAGTGGGGAGGCGCTTGATATTCGCAGCCTTTATAAAGGTATAAGGATTTCACCTTTTCACTCACGCCCTCTTCCTCTCTGCCCATCCATTCTCGAGCTCCAACGCCCAAGCTTCCATCCTTTCCACCTCAAAAAAGCACTCCGGCCATGTCCGGATCTGGAGCGCAGGACAAGTGGATGGTTTACTTCGTCAAGGAGAAGGACATCACCAAGCTCCGGGAGGCCGGGTACTTAGCCAAGGAAATCACCCACCGGCTTCCAGCAACGGGGCAGATCATCCCCACCCCGGAGCCCCATGAGAGGGTGGTATTCATCCCCCACTTCGTCCGTGGATTGGGATACCCTCTCCACCCATTCGTCCGCGGACTCATGTTCTACTACGGGCTAGATTTCCATGATCTGGCCCCCAACTCCTTCCTCAACATCTCGGCATTTATCGTCGTGTGTGAGGCCTTCCTCCGCATCCCACCCCACTTCGGATTGTGGTTAAAGATCTTCAATGTGAAGCCAAAGGTGGTGGGCGGTCAACACGCAGAGTGCGGAGGTGCCATGGTGAGCAAGATGCCCAATGTCTCATGGCCCAAAGGTACCTTCGTGGAGACCGTCAAAGGGTGGCAACAGTAGTGGTTCTACGTCATAGAGCCTCGCGATGCCACCTGGGCCACGACTCCCCAATTCCAGTCCGGAGCCCCGATGCGGCTCACCTCCTAGCTAGAGAAGGGCCTGGACTGGTCTTCGTGGGATGAGCTGACAGCGCTTCACACGTGCATCAGAAGCATGGTAGACAAGAACATCAAGCTTGTCAATGTGATCCAGGTGATGCTCGTTCGCCGGATCCTTCCGTGCCAAAGTCGGGCTTGCCATTTGTGGGAGTTCGATCCGGCCGAGCACCAGACCTTGCAACAGTTCTTCGGCACTACGCATGAAGACATCTGGAAGGTGCTCTTTAAGGCCAACGAGACGTGGCCAGCGACGACCGAGGACCGCGGGCACGACCTGGCCCATCCCGCCAGTCCGGTAAGTTTTTCGTATTTTAAGGTGTATCCTTTACTTGCATACTCAAGGAAGACGCCTAAGCTTCCCCATTTATTTTTTCAGGGCTGGACAAGGAAGGCGGAGCGGATCCAGTGTCCGGCTCCGCTGCCCGAAAACCCAGCAATCCCTCTTCTGACAAAGATGCTGGTTCCGGCGCCCTACCAAGCAACGGAGAAGAAGACCAAGGAGACCAGGAGTGGTCTCCGCCGTAAGGGCACTTTGGATGTGACGTCCGAAGACGCCGAGACCCACTCCTCCCACACCGAGGACGACGAGGAGGAGGAAAGCAACTCTCCCCCAGAGAGGGGAGGAAGAAAAGGGCGACCTTCACGCATCTGGAGGCAGAGGCGTCCAAGAAGGGGAAGGTCTCCCCCGCGGACAACTCCGCGTGGGACATCGATAGCAGTTCCGAGTGGCGCCCCAGGGATAAGCCCCTAGCCAAATCGTAAGTACTCAAAGATGCACACATATACCCAGCTCCTTTACTTTATGGTTTTAACATGTTGATTTATGCGCTGTAGTCCAGCTCGTTCCGACCTCCAGTGATCCTCATCTTCGGGGAATTCGCTGGATCCGAAGGTGATGGACAGCGGGTCCCTTCTGGTGGCCTCTTCTCCCAAGGCCATGGATGACACCGAGGTGTTGTCCCGAAGGACCTTCCCAGGCCAGGGAGAGACGCAGGAGGCCGTCAGGGTGGTGCCAGAGGACGAACCCTCGGTCGCCGGACTCATGGGGGAGCAAATCCCCATGGAGACTGGTGATGGGGGCCATATCCAATCCGGCCCCCAGCCGAATATAATTCTGGAGATGTATACGGCTCCGAAATCCGGCAAGCAGCCTCCTTCGAAAGAAGGAGGTGCACCGATCCCACCAGTGACCTCTATCCATCCAGAGGCACCGGATACTCTACTAGAAGCGTTGCGAAGTGCTTCCGTTGTTGAGGAACACCGTACCCTCATGGGTACGGTGGTTGAGAGGATTCAGTCCACAAAGAGCCGACTGACCGAAGCTTGCACAAGCCTTCTAACAGGCTTTATGATATGAAAACACAATTTATGCAAAAGGAATGTCATAGTATAGACAGTAGCCCCTGAGACACTGTCCGGTGTTCGAAAAGAAAAGCCGGACAGAGGATCAAATAATTTTCGCAAGAGACTAACCATACGTGTCTATGTGAATAAGCAGGCGTCTTTGCTCGCTGCGACCTTTCATGCTGTTGAGGTCTCCGGACTGAAGTGGAGTCTAGAGCGGACCGAGGAAGAGCTCGGCCGTGTGAAAAAACAGCTGGAGGACCATCATGGTATGCAATGACCTTGTGTAGATTCAGAAAGGATGAATGATTTGTGTTGACCATACTTCCATGATATTTTGTAGGAGCGGCGACCGAGGTGGAGACCCTCAAGAAGGTGCTGGCCGAAGCCCAGGAGAGAGCGGCAAAGGAACAAGCCGCTCGCGATAAACACGAGGCCAGGTTTGGTGAGGTCCAGCAGGAGCTCCAGGACGCCATGAGGAAGTGCGAGTCCTTGGAGCGCAATATTGCGGATCAAGAGTCCGAACTTGCCAAGGCCCGCCAAAGCGCACACGATGCCCGGGTTGAAGCCAAGGGTGCCCTCCAGGAAATCCAGGAGGCCAGAAAAATTGCGGCGGGTAAGGCCTTTATTATGCAGAGCAAGTATGTGAAGAAAAGGTTCCTCTTACTGACCCGGATTTGGAGTTCTCCAGGGGCGTTTGCGGATCTGCCGCGCAGTGTTTCCGACGCTGCGGAATTCTTCCAAGCCGAAGAGGGGAGCTCAACGGAGAAGCTGTTCTGGTCGTAATACCTTGCGCCAGAGCATCCGGTGCCCTTTAGCAATCAGCTGAAACAGCTGACCGAACTGCATAGGGTAGCCAAACTGGCCATGAAGGATTTTGATAATCCGTCTATGGCCCACCAAAGCCATACCCATCAGCTACTTCGAGCTTGTGAAGCGGCTGGTCAATGCCTGCCCTCGGCTTGATGCCATCAAGCGGTCGGTCTGCATTGAAGGTGCGTGGATGGCCTTCACCCGTGTCAAGGTGCAGTGGGCGAAGATGGACGCTGTCAAGCTCGCGACCAAGGGACCGCCCGCGGGCAAGGAGCACCGCATGCCCGAGCTGTATTTTGATGATGTCCTGAAGGGATCCCGCATTGTAGAGGGTCAGTGTTCAAAAGACATTATCTTTGAATGAAGTCATTCATGTTATCCCTTCATGTATTATGAAATAGAGCCGTTATGTAATATAATGTTTGTTGTTTGAAAATTTTACCTCCTGTGCGGCCGTTTTGTTAAATCTGAGAGTTGGCCAGTCGTCGGCTTCAGCCCCCACGTAGGTAGTATGGGGGTGTTCGGGATGGAATCTAAACACTCTTAATCCAAGAGTTTGGTCCTTGAAGGAGGTGTTTAGCGCAACGAACCAGGCAATCGGACTATGTGGCTTTATCACCCTCACTTAGCCATAGGAGTTTGACAATAGAAAAGTAGGCGCAACCCCTAGTGAGTATATAATCCGGACTAGGGTGTTGTAGACACCTGATCGGGTAGAGGCCGATTCGTCGCATAATGCGGAAAAAAATCGCAAAAGATTTTTAACCTCCGAATAGCTGACCAGCTCTTGCCGTATCATGACAGTCAGTTTTCAGCTTTCTCTACTGAGGTGTTTGCTCGGATAAACCAGAAACACAATCGCAGTAGTTCTCCCTTTACTACCCTAGTCGATAGGACGGAACGTAAGGTAGCAAGCACAGGAGCCGGGAAACCCAACTATTGACCAAAGACATGATTCGGAGTCGATGCATATAATGCTAAAATTCAGGGTGTCGAACTATACTGTAAAAAGTGTTCAGACTTTGTTGCCATAGTATGGAGCACAATGAAGCCCCTCGCAAATTAAAGCGTACCCAAGTGTACGGGTGCAATCGATAAGAATAGCGAAATAAAATGAAGTAGTAAGCTAGTGCCACGTAGGTGGGGCCGCAAACTGTTTCCATTATAATTTGATTAATACATCAAAGCATATTTGTACAAATAGTGCGATAAGCAACATGGCTATTTAACATGCCAAGACCAAGGGGGAGCTGCGCGCGGTCCTGAAAACAGGTAGAATGATCGTCAAGAAGAACATCTAGAGATTCCCCCACACGTCTGTGCTGCTTGCCACCTTGGTATGTCCGTCCTTCGAAAGGACCGATGATCAGGCCGTCGAGAGGGGCCTATAGAGAAGAGACCAAAAAATGGTAAAAAAGAAAAAGGAAAAGTATGTGTGGGAGCCGTATGATGGACCACAATCAAGTTACAACTCCGTCTATGCCCATGGTATTTTGAGTGCGTAGTTATGTACGCGCGGTACGTACGCCGCCATTTGGTCAGGACTGAGACGGAGGCCGAATTGCTAGTCGAGCTCCTGACGAGCTGGACTGTCCTACTGTAGAGTAGTCTGGACTCATTTGACAATGTCTGGGAGCTTGGCCGCCGAATTAAGGTTCTGCTTGGTAAGGCCGCTCTGTACTTCTACTGCCAGGGCCGCGGTATGCTCCTTAGTACGGAGGGAGTGCTTCGTGTTTCCATTGACTATTATGACACTGCGTGGTCCGGGCATCTTAAGTTTGAGATAAGCATAATGTGGCACTGCATTGAATCAGGCAAATGGAGTTCGTCCAAGCAGTGTGTGATACCCAGTGCGGAAGGGGACGATGTCGAAGATCAATTCTTCGCTTCGGAAGTTGTTCAGAGATCCGAAGACAACTTCCAATGTGATTGAACCCGTGCAGCAGTCCTCTACACCTGATATTACTCCTTTAAAGGTAGTTTTTGTGGGCTTGATCCTTGATGGATCGATGCCCATTTTGCGGACTGTATCCTGATAGAGCAGGTTGAGGCTGCTGCCATCGTCCATGAGGACTCGCTTGAGGTGGAATTCATCAATAATTGGGTCAAGGACCAGTGCGGCTGAACTGCCATGACGGATACTGGTCAGATGGTCCCTGTGATCGAAGGTGATCGGGTAGGACGACCATGGGTTGAATTTTGTGGCGACTGGCTCTATCGCATAGACGTCCCTGAGCGCACGTTTGCGCTCCCTCTTGGGGATATGGGTAACGTATATCATGTTCACCGTTTTAACCTGGGGGGAAACTTCTTCTGTCCCCCTATGTTCAGCGAACGGGGCTCCTCGTCGTCATTCTCGCTTTGATACCCTTTCTCCTTGTCTTCGGCATTTAACTTGCTGGCCTATTTAAAGACCCAACAACTCCGATGGGTATGATTGGCTGGTTTATCAGGGGTGTCCTGGATCTCACATGGACGATCGAGTATGCGGTCCAAACTGGAAGAGCCCGGATTGTTCCTTTTATATGGCTTCTTCCACTGACCAGACTTGGAGCCACTGAATCCGGCGTTGACTGCCATGTCATCAGTTTTGTCACCATTGTTTCGACGCTTATGCCTGTTGCGTCGGGGCTTGCCATTGCTATTCTTGGCTTCGGAGGTGCCAGGTTCGCTTGCATTATGATTGCTACGGGCTAGCCAACTATCTTTGCCCGCACAAAAGCGGGTCATAAGTGTCGTGAGGGCCGCCATGGACTTCGACTTTTCTTGGCCGAGTTATCGGGCAAGCCATTCGTCGCGGATGCTGTGCTTAAAGGCCGCTAGGGCTTCGGCATCCGGGAAGTCGACGATCTGGTTCTTTTTAGTTAAGAACCTTCTCCAGAATTTCCTAGCTAACTCTCTGGGCTGTTGAACTATGTGACTTAAGTCGTCGGCATCCGGGGCTCAGACGTATGTGCCTTGGAAGTTGTCGCGGAAGGCGTCTTCCAAGTCCTCCCAGCTGCCAATGGAGTTTTCGGGCAGGCTGTTCAACCAGTGTCGAGCTGGCCCCTTGAGTTTTAGCGGGAGGTATCTGATGGCATGAAGATCATCACCGCGGGCCATATGAATATGGAGAAGGAAGTCCTCAATCCATACCGCGAGATCTATTGTTCCATCATATGATTCGATATTTATGGGTTTAAACCCTTCTGGGAATTCATGCTCCATTACTTCATCAGTGAAGCAGAGGGGGTGTGCGACGCCTCTATATCGGGCCAGGTCGCGACGTAGTTCGGATGGAGTCCGTCTGCGGCTTTCGGCCCAGGCGTGATTATGCTTGTCATGTTTGGCTTGATAGTCGTCATCGCGCGTCGGGGCACGCCCCCGCGATCCGTAGATCGACCTGGCCGTACCTGCTCTATTCTTCAGGTCCTGCCACAGGTCATATGTGTATCCTCGAGCCGTTGTGTCTCTACCTTTACGACGACATAGTATGGGCCGGTGATCGGCTTGAGTTGTCATTTTGTCCTGGCCATGTGGTGGTCGGTCAGCCGCATTACATGTCGCTGGTACGGGCTCAAGTGCCTCGTCATCGAATTGAGGTAGCAGTTTACGCTTGGGAACTTTTGGTTGGGCACATGAGGTCGTATTCCTCGGCTGCCAGGACATTAGTCCATCTGTCGTTGAGTAGATCTTGATCAGCTTGAAGTTGTTGTTGTTTCTTTTTCAGACTCCTTGCAGTGGCTATTAGCAGTTGCTTAAAGCGCTCCTGCTCGAGAGGTTCCTCGGGCACGATAAAGTCTTCGTCGCCGAGGCTCACTGTCGGTGTCAAAACCGGCGGATCTCGGGTAGGGGGTCCTGAACTGTGCGTCTAAGGCGGATGGTAACAGGAGGCAGGGGACACGATGTTTTACCCAGGTTCAGGCCCTCTTGATGGAGGTAAAACCCTATGTCCTGCTTGATTATTCTTGATAATATGAGTAGTACAAGAGTTGATCTACCACGAGATCAGAGAGGCTAAACCCTAGAAGCTAGCCTATGGTATGATTGTATGTTGTCCTATGGATTAAAACCCTCCAGTTTATATAGACACCGGAGGGGGCTAGGGTTACACAGAGTCGGTTACAAGGAAGGAGATCTACATATCCGTATTGCCAAGCTTGCCTTCCACGCCAAGGAGAGTCCCATCCGGACACGGGATGAAGTTTTCAATCTTGTATTTTCATAGTCCAACAGTCCAGCCAAAGGATATAATCCGGCTGTTCGGATACCCCCTAATCCAGGACTCCCTCAGTAGCCCCTAAACCAGGCTTCAATGATGATGAGTCCGGCGCGCAGATTGTCTTCAGCATTGCAAGGCGGGTTCCTCCTTCGTATACTTCATAGAAGATTTTGAACACGAGGATTGTGTCCGGCTCTGCAAAATAAGTTCCACATATCACCGTAGAGGGAATAATATTTACACAAGTCTAATCTGTTGACGTTCCCCGTAGTGTGACATCACACCACAACCAGGTCTTTATTCAAATCGTTTCTCATAACCTGTCTCAGTGTGTTTCGCGAGGCAGTTTCCTTGGCACGTCTTGTCGAAGCAGAGATTGTGTCCCCTTATTATGGGATTCCCATTAATACGGATGTAGGTAACCCAACCGCGCCATCAATTACAACGCTTGGGGGATAAGCAAGTTTTACCAGGCTGGTGGGGGCGTATAGTTTTGTCCGCCCTTATAAAGGGATAAGGTCTCACCTTTTTCTACCCACGCCTTTTTCCTCCTCGCTCATCCATTCTCGCGCACTTGAGCTCCAGCGCCCAAGTCCACATCCTTCTCCTCAACTCTCTCCAAACATGTCCGGAGTGGGAGGCAAGTGGATGGCCTCCTCCGTCACGGAGGGACACATAAAAAACTACGTGGAGCCGGATACTTAGCCGCGGATATCGCGCACCGGCTGCCAGCCGCGGGGCAGATCGTCCCTACCCCGGAACCTCACGAAAGGGTGGTTTTCCTCCCCCACTTCGTCCGCGGACTGGAGTTTCCCCTCCATCCATTCGTCCGCAGCCTTATGTTCTATTATGGGTTGGACTTTCATGATCTGGCCCTGAATTTCATCCTCAACATCTCGGCGTTCATCTTCGTGTGCGAGTCCTTTCTCCGCATCCGGCCCCACTTCGGCATATGGCTGAAGACTTTCAATATCAAGCCGAAAGTAGTAGGCGGCCAACAAGAGGAATGCGGCGGAGCCATGGTGGGCAAAATGCCCAACGTTACATGGCTCGAGGGCTCCTTCATGGAGACCATAAAGGGGTGGCAATCGGGGTGGTTCTACATCACCGAGCCGTGCGACACCAACTGGGTGGCGGCCCCCGAGTTTCGATCCGGAATCCCCACGCAGCTCACTTCCTGGAAGGAGAAGGGCCTGTCTTGGGGCTCATTGGTGGAGCTGGACGGACTCCAGAAGTGTATCCGGAACATGACAAGCAAGAAACTTAAGCTTGTCAACATAGTCCAGGTCATGCTCTTCCGCCGGATCCTCCCGTGTCAACAACGTGCTTTCAACTTATGGGAGTTCGACCCGGCCCAGCACCATACTCTATGCGAGCTCTTCAACATGACGCATAAGGACGTCTGGAAGGTGCTGTTCAAAGGCGCCGAGGTCCCCCCTTCTCTTACCGAGGACCGTGGGCTAAGTGCGAAGCGCCCTGCAAATCCGGTAAGCTCTGTACACCGGGTAGGGTATTTATTTCTCATAGCTTAACCATGTGCGGGGTCTGAGCTCCCATGCCTTTGACAGGACTGGGTGGAGACATCGGAGCAGATTAACTGTCCGGCCCCTCTGCCCTAAGACCCTGCAGACGCTCTCCTGACGGAGATGCGGACTCCGGCTCCTTATGAGGTGCTGGAGAAGACCAAGAAGAAGGCCACGGGAACCCGAAAGAGTTCCCGACGCCAGGTGGTATCAGACACATCGTCCGATAACTCCGAGACGCACTCCTCCCGTGAAAACGAGGGGAAGGAAGATGATGATTCTCCCCCTCCAGCTGGGAGAGACAAGAAAAGGAAGGCCGCCCCAACCGGGGAGGCCGAAGGGTCCAAGAAGGGAAGGACTCTCCTTTCGGACTGCTCCACCACCGCCGCCGACGGCGAAGACGAGTGGCTGCTCAGGGCCAAGCCCCTGGCGAAGTCGTAAGTATTCGGATACCAGAGTAACTCATAGCATACTTTTGTTGCACTGCTTCTCCTAATGTCGAATATGATTATGCAGTCCGCCCCAAGCCCGTATCGACGTATCCTCGTCGGACGGTTCCTTGGACTCGTCAGACATGAATAGTGATACACTTCCAACGCCTCCTCTCCTTGCCCTACGGACAATGCCGAGGTATTGTCTCAAGGGGCACCGAGCCGAGGGGAGATAGTCCCGGAGGTGCCTCAAGGCGACCTTCCGGACTCCAGGAGCAAAGGGAGAAAGGCTCCCAGGGGCTCCAAGTTCGGCCCTCAGCCGAACACCATGCCGGAACCTCCAGTGGTTCCGGACTCGGGCAGGCGGCCCCTTCCAAGAGGGGCAAGCCGTCCGTGCCGGTGACCTCTGTCCATCCAGAGGCACCGGATGACCTGCTGGGAGCGCTTCGCGACGCTTCCATCAACGAAGAGCACCGCACTATTATGAGTGCGGTGATCAAGAAGGTTCAGTCCGCCAAGACCGGACTGACTGAAGCCTGTGCCAGCCTTCTAACAGGCTTTGAGGTAAGTATTTAAAATATAGGAAAAAATATTACCGCATAGACAGTAGCCCCTGATGCTCTGTTTGGTGTTCACAAAGAAAAGCCGAATAGAGGATCAAATAATATCTGCAGGAGTCTAATATAAGTATGTCTGTATGCGTATGCAGGCTTCGCTGCTGACCTCTGCCGCACTGACTGCGGAGGTCACCGCACTGAAGCAAAACCTTGAGTGGTCCGAGAAAGAGCTCGGCCTTGCCAAGAGGCAGCTCAAGGAGAACAAAGGTAAGTAATACCTTGTCTATATAAAAAAGAAAATGTGGTTGCGAAATGATAGGATCATCATGAATGTGCTAGGGGCCACGACCGAAGTGGCGACCCTGAAGCAAGCGTTGCTTGAGGCCAAAAACAAAGTGGCCAAGGAGCGCACCGAGCGGGAGAAACAAGAGGCATGGGTGGGTGAGGTGCAGCAAGAGCTCCAGGCTCTCATGAAGAAACACGAGACTTTGGAGCTTGACTCGAAGACGCGAGAGTCCGAGCTTGCTACGGCCCTCGAGAGCACAAAGCATGCCAAGGCGAAGCCCAAAAGGCCCTCTAGGAAATTGAGGCGATGAGGAAGATGGCAGCGGGTAAGGCATTCAATATGCAAAGCAAGCATGTGAAAGTAAATTACTTGTTACTTACCCGAGTCTGGAGCTCTCCAGGAGCATTCGCAGATTTGCCCCGCAGCATGTCGGATGCCGCGAAATATTACCTGGCCGAGGAGGGAAGCTCGATGGAGAAGTTGTTCTGGTCTCAGTATACTGGGACCAAACACCCGATGCCTGTGAGCGACCAGCTGAAGCAACTAGTCGAGCTGCACAAGGCGGCCGAACAGGCCATGAGGGGCCTTATAGTCCGAATGTGGCCTGGCGACTCCCTTCCCAATAGCTACTTCGGCCTGGTGAGGCGGCTTGTGGACGCCTACCCCCGGCTGGAAGTCATCAAGCGGTCCGTCTGCATCGAAGGTGCCCGCTGGGCTTTTGCCCGTGCGAAGGTGCACTGGGCCAAGATGGACACCGAAAAGCCGGTGAAGGAGGGGCCGCCGTAGGGCAAGGAGCATCGCCACCCTGAAATGTATTATGAGGGTGTCCTGAAGGGTGCCCGTCTTGTGGCGGACGAGTGTGCGAAGGATGTAATTTTTGAATGAACTTGCTCGTGTGATCATGTATTATGAAAACTTGTTCATATGCGCTATGCAACGCTTGTTTGAATTTAAAATATTACCTTCTGTGCGGCTGTTTATTAAATTTGAGAGATGGCTAGTCGTCGGCTTCTGCCCCCATGCCCTGAGTGCTGGGGTGTTCAGGATAAATCTGAGCACTCTTTTTCCCATTGTTGGGTCCTTCGAGGGAGGTGCTCAGCACAACAAGCAAGGCAATAGGACTATAATGCTTTATCACTCTCACTTAGCCATAGAAGTCTACAATTTTAAATTTTGGCCAAGCCCCTAGTATTCGGAAGGCCAAATTCAGGGCGCTATACATGCCTTAAGCCAGACAAAGCCGATGCCTCACTCTAAGCGGCATAAGTCTTTAGGGACTCGAGACCTCTCGAACAGCGACCAACTCTCGCCTTATCATGTCAGTCAGTTTTAGCTTTCTCTACTGAGGTGCTTGCCCAGATGAACCGGGGCACAATCGCAGTAGTTCTCCTAGTGCTACCTTAGTCGATATAGCGGAACGTAAGGTACCAAAACATGGGAGCCGGGCAAACCCAACTATTGACCCAAGACATGATTCGGAGAAGATGCATATAATGCTATAAGTTCGGGGTGCCGCACTATTGAAAGTGTTCGGACTTCTCACGCTGTATTATGGGGTACGCTTAAGCCCCTGGCATATTGGCCGTACCAAAGTGTACGGGTGCTGAATGTTGTGAATGAACATATATATATATATATATATATATATATATATATATAGAATAGAGAATGCGGTAATAGTCTAGTGCTATGCATTGTTTATGCAAAAAGGTGCGTCGAAGCAGAATGATACAAGTAGTGCGATAAGTAAAAATTAGGACTATTTGACATGTCCTCTCCAAGGGCAACCTGAGGAATGGTATTTAAAGCAATTATTTCACTCGTTATCAGAGACCACCTGGGAGTTCCGTGGTGTGACGTAGCTTTCTGCCTCCTTGGTTGTTGCATTGTGTGTCCGGCAATCGTATTGCCGGACGGGGTTTCCAGAGATTAAAGTCTTGAAAGAGAGAAAAATAACAAAGCGGGAAGCCCCTAGTGCGGTTGAGCCGCATCTTGGGGTGTGCCGTTATCGTGCCCCCCTCCCCACCTATGCCCATGGTATTTTCAATGCGTAATTATGTACGCGTGCCACGGATTTCGCCGTTTGGCTGGGACTGGGGTGGGGGCCGCATTGCTATGCGAGATCGAAACGTGCCAGGCGGTCTTGTTGCCGATTACTCCGAGCGCGCTTGAAGGTGTCCGGGTCTTTTATCGCCGAACTGGTGGATTGCCTTCAGAGGCTGCTTTGCGCTTCTGCTGCGAGGGTCGCAGTGTGCTCCTCCGTGCGGAGAGAGCGCTCTGTGTTTCCATTGACTGTGATGACCCCTCGAGGTCCTGACATCTTGAACTTGAGATATGGATAGTGTGGTACCGCGTTGAATCTCGCAAATGCGGTTCGCCCGAGCAGTGCATGATAGCCGCTGCGGAACGGGACTATATTGAAGATTAACTCCTCGCTTCAGAAGTTATTCGGGGATTCGAAGACCACTTCTAGTGTGACTGAGCCTTGCAATGGGCCTCTACACCTGGTATGACGGCTTTGAAAGTCGTTTTTGTGGGTTTGATCCTTGAGGAGTCTATACCCATTTTGCACACTGTGTCCTGATAAAGCAGGTTCAGGCTGCTGCCGCCATCCATAAGGACTCGAGTGAGGTGAAATCCATCGATGATTGGGTCTAGGACCAGTATGGCGAATCCGCCATGACGGATACTAGTGGGATGGTCCCTGCGATCGAAGGTGATTGGATAGGAGGACCATGGGTTGAACTTTGGGGCGACTGGCTCCAACGCATATACATCCCTTAACGCACGCTTCCGCTCCCTCTTGGGGATGTGGGTTGCGTATATCATGTTCACCATCCGCACTTGTTGGGTGAACCTCTTCTACCCTCTGGTGTTCGGCTGCCGGTGCTCCTCCTCTTCATCGCTATGTAGCCCCTTATCTTTGTTTTCGGCGTTTAACTTGCCTGCCTGCTTGAACACCCAACATTCCCTGTTGGTGTGGTTGGCTGGCTTGTCGGGGGTGCCATGTATTTGGCACGAGCAATCGAGTATACGGTCCAAACTGGACGGGCCCAGAGTGCTTCTTTTGAATGGCTTTTTCCGCTGACCGGGTTTAGAGCCTCTGAATCTGGCATTGACTGTCGTATCCTCGGTATTGTCGCTATTGACATGGCGCTTATGTTTGTTGCGACGTGACCTGCCATTGCTATCCTTGGTATCTGAAGTACCGTGGTTCTTTGATATGTTATTGCTGCGAGCCAGCCAACTGTCTTCTCCCGTGCAAAAGCGGGTCATGAGTGTCGTGAGGGCTGCCATAGATTTCGGCTTTTCCTGGCCAAGGTGCCGGGCGAGCCACTCGTTGCGGATGTTGTGCTTAAAAGCTGCTAGGGCCTCTGCATTAGGACAGTCGATGATTTAACTTTTCTTTGTCAGGAACCATGTCCAGAATTGCCTGGCTGATTCCTCTTGCTGCTGAATTATGTGGCTCAAGTCATCGGCATCTGGTGGTCGCACATAAGTGCCCTGGAAGTTATCGAGGAATGCGGCTTCTAGATCTTCCCAATAGCCAATGGATTCTGCTGGTAGGCTGTTGAGCCAATGCCGAGCTGGTCCTTTGAGCTTGAGTGGGAGGTATTTGATGGCGTGTAGATCGTCACCACGGGCCATGTGGATGTGCAGGAGGAAGTCCTCGATCCATACCGCAGGATCTGTTGTGTCGTCGTATGATTCGATATTTACGGGTTTGAAACCCTCTGGGATGTGGTGATCCATTACTTGGTCTGTGAAGCATATGGGGTGTGCGTGTGACGCCCCGAGACCGATGTGCCAGGTGTCTTTCAGTTATTCGCTGTCGTTGCCATGTCTTTTGCTTGCGTGTTGCATCTTGCCATGTCATCATGTGCATTGCATCATCATGTTTTCAAAACTTGCATTAGCCCGGGTTCTCCCAGTTCCGTCCGTTGTCCGTTCTGAGCCCAGAAACACTTGCACGCGCCCGCGGCACATCTGAAATATTATTTTATAAGTGGCCAGAAAATGTTATCGGAATGGGTTGAAAGTTGGTGTGTGGTCTTATTATAGTGTAGATAGACCGCCTGTCAAGTTTCATCGCGTTCGGAGTTCGTTTGATAGCCCAACGGATAAATATAGGGGCAATAGTAGCCGGTCAAAACGTCGGACGTTTTCGGTCTCCGGAAACAGTCACCGGATCTCTCTCTCTTCTCTTCTCTCAGCTCGAGACCGTCTATACAGTCCACTACTCACCGCCAGGCCCTTCCTAACCTCTCTCGTCAGCCCGCGGCCCCCCTTGCCGCGTCCGAAAGCTGTACCGGACCCGACCCGGATAGTCGTCACCATTGGGTCTGGAACATCCCCAAACATCTGCAAAATATCCTCGTTTTATTTATTGGACTCTTTAGCATATTTTTCTCGTCCGTCCGGTTATGATCGGAGGGGCCAGATAGCCCATAACCTTACCCACGTGATGTATATATATACATTATCCAACCCTAGATCCTAGGCGCCTTGTCCCATCCTTCCTTTCCCCCGCTGCCACCAGACCAACTCCCTTCGCTCATCGGGGTCCTCCCATTCCTCCTCCCACCAACCAGAACTCGAGCCCGAGCCCTTGGATTCGAAGTCATCTGAGATGAGCACCGCCGCCTCCCTTCTTCTTGTCTTTCCCGGTGCTCCGTCGTTCCTCTCGATCTCTCTCTCACGATCTCCCTCTCTCTCTGTTTTTCATCAGCTGTAGGTCGCCACCGCCTTGGTCGACCCTTGCCGGAGCTCCGTCGACGCCCCGTTGGCCGGATCCGGCCCGGAAACAGGTGGATCCATCCATCCCCGCCTGAGCCCGGTGCCCTTCGCCGCCTCCCATACGCCTCTGCTCGTGCCTGAGCACGGACGCCTCACCGGACGCATCCCGCAGCAGTCCCGCATCAAGCCTCGCGCCGTCGTCCTTGTCCTTGTAGCCTCCCCGCTCTCCTCGTCGGCGCAGGGAGATGAGCCCCTCTCGAACTCCAGCAACGGCGCCGCCCCTCGCAGCGACTACCGTCGTTGCCATGGCCTACTTCGCCTCGACGCCATGGCCGCCCGAAGCTTCTCCACCACTGCTGCTGTCGCATGGATCTCTGCCACCGGCCGCCACATCCACGACGCCCTTGTCTAGGTTCCCGGCCTCGTCCACCTCCTGCAGACGAGCACCGGTCGGCCACCAGAGCTCCTCCGAGCACCTCCTCTGCTTCGAACGGCAAGGACGAGAGGCATGTTCCCTTCTCCATCGCGGTGCCCGCACGCCAAGTCCCTCGCGCCTCCACCGGAGTCTGGTCCTCGCCGGCCTTTCCCTGCACGCCCGCTGCCGCCGCCCTGATTCTTCCCGGCGAGAGCCTGGCCGCTGCTTCTGCTCTGGGGGAATTCATTGACCCGCCTCTGCAACCGAGACGAGAGCTGCTCGTCATGGTCGCGTTGACCGCGTGGCCACCGCAGCACCTCAAGGCCTGGGTCTGCCTCCACCGGTTTCCTCTTCCAGGCCCAGTTGCGCGCCCCTGCAGGCCTCCCCTCTCCACAATTCCGGGCCGAGGCCCAATGTGAGGAACTTCCCCAGCCCAACTCGGTTCTGTTTCAGCCCATGTTTATTTTTTTCCCTCTCTACGAATTTAGTTATTTATCCTGAGACTGTAGTTTTACAGAAAAGACCCTCATGTTCATGCATATAATAACTCACAATTCGTGCATCGGATTAAAATGATTTATATATGAAACTTGCTCAGAATTTTGTCTAGTTTAATAATATGCAACTTTCATCCATGTTAAAATGTTTAAAATGTTGTTTGTTTAAATTTGTGCTCCTATGCCATGCTAAAATGATTTAATTCATAACTATTCAACCGTAGCTCCGAATTAAATAAACTTTATATGTAAATGGGGTAGAAAAATGCCTAGTTTAACATGGTGACCTTTATTTGCATGTTAAATAACTCTAAAATTGTGTTTAGGGCAGAACAGTACCAAATATATAATATTCTCATGAGGAGTTTCCGGAATTGTTGTTCGTTGCTTCCGGCCTCGTTTAAACTTGACTAGATAGGTAGTTTTCTTTTGCTTCACCTCTTGCCATGCTAACAACATTTAATCTTGTTGGGTACATAAACGAGAGAGAACTAAATGAGTCATGTGGTTTTTCGTCAATATGCAACTCGTTGCATATTGTGCTCCACTTAATTTGTAGGATTGTTTGTGCACTTTGCCATGCCATGCTTCTTTAAACCGGTCATGCATCATACTTGGTTGTGCATCATGCCATGATTTTGTGGTGGTTGTTTACTATGTTGTTTGCTTCTTTACGGTGTTGCTTCTTCGGGTTGGTTTCGATAACATCGCGTTGTGAGGACCCGTTCGTCTACGTTCCGTTTGTCTTCTTCATGGACTCGTTCTTCTTCCTCGCGGGATTTCAGGCAAGATGATCATACCCTCGAAATCACTACTATCTTTGCTTTGCTAGATGCTCGCTCTTTTGCTATGCCTATGCTGCGATACCTACCACTTGCTTATCATGCCTCCTATATTGTTGAACCAAGCCTCTAACCCACCTTGTCCTAGCAAACCGTTGATTGGCTATGTTACCGCTTTGCTCAGCCCCTCTTATAGCGTTGTTAGTTGCAGGTGAAGATTGAAGTTTGTTCCTTGTTGGAACATGGAGTTGTTGTTCCTTGTTGGAACATGTTTACTTGTTAGGATATCACATTATATCTTATTTAATTAATGCATCTATATACTTGGTAAAGGGTGGAAGGCTTGGCCTTATGCCTGGTGTTTTGTTCCACTCTTTCCGCCCTAGTTTCCGTCATATCGGTGTTATGTTCTCGGATTTTGCGTCCCTTACGCGGTTGGTTAATAATGGGAACCCCTTGACAGTTCGCCTTGAGTAAAACTCTTCCAGCAATGCCCAACATTGGTTTTACCATTCGCCACCCAGCCTTTTTCTTTTCCCTTGGGGGTCGCGCGCCCAAGGGTCATCATTATTTTAAATGCCTGGGCCAGTGCTCCTCTGAGTGTTGGTCCAACTTGTCAGCCGCCGGTGGCCACCAGGGGCAACTCTGGGCTGGCCTACCGGAAGTTTAGACAATCCGGTGTGCCCTGAGAAAGAGATATGTGCGGCTCCTATCGGGATTTGTCGGCACATTCGGGTGGTGTTGCTGGATTTGTTTTTAACCTGTCGAAATGTCTTCTTGTACCGGGATACCGAGTCTAATCGGAATGTCTCGGGAGGAGGTCTATTCCTTCGTTGACCATGAGAGCTTGTCATGGGCTAAGTTGGGACACCCCTGCAGGGTTTTGAACTTTCGAAAGCCGTGCCTGCGGTTATGGGCAGATGGGAATTTGTTAACGTCCGGTTGTAGAAAACCTAAACTTGACCTTAATTAAAATGAATTAACAGCGTGTGTTACTGTGATGGTCTCTTTCCGGCGGAGTCCGGGAAGTGAACACGGTGTTGGAGTTATGTTTGACGTAGGTTGTTCTAGGATCACTTCTTGATCATAGTTTATCGATCGTGCCTTGCCTTCTCTTCTCGCTCTCATTTGCGATATGTTAGCCACCATATATGCTAGTCGCTTGCTGCAGCTCCACCTCATACCTTTTACCTTACCCATAAGCTTAAATAGTCTTGATCGCGAGGGTGCGAGATTGCTGAGTCCCCGTGGCTCACAGATACTTCCAAAACCAGCTTGCAGGTGCCGATGAGTCCGTGCAGATGACGCAACCAAGCTCAGGAGGAGCTCGATGAAGATCTTGTCCTTTGTGTTGTTTCGTTCTAGTTGATCAGTAGTGGAGCCCAGTTGGGGTCGATCGGGGACCTTTGTCGCATTTGGGGTTCTTCTTTTATTTTGGTTCCGTAGTCGGACCTTGATTGTATTTGGATGTTGTAATGCTTTATTCATGTATTGTGTGAAGTGGCGATTGTAAGCCAACTATGTATCTCTGTCCTTTATATATTACATGGGTTGTGTGAAGATTACCTCACTTGCGACATTGCTTTCAATGCGGTTATGCCTCTAAGTCGTGCTTCGACACGTGGGAGATATAGCCGCATCGAGGGCGTTACAAGTTGGTATCAGAGCCTTCCCCGACCTTAGGAGCCCCATTGCTTGATCGTTTTTAGCGGCCGAGTTGTGTCTAGAAAAAATGTTTTGAGTCATTTAGGAATTATATATCGGAGAGTTTAGGAATTCTTTTTACTTCCCAGTCTCCTCATCGCTCTGGTAAGGCATCCTGACGTAGAGTTTTGACTCTTCTCTTCTCAAATTTCACTAAATTTTTTTAGGATCACGCGGGTATCTTGGAATCGTTCCGATGGTTTTGTGACGAGAACATTGTCTTGGTGCCTCCTGTCAGGGGTTTTGTGGAAGTGTCCCGGGGAGTTGAGCTCTGAGGTGTTGTCGTCATAATTTTATCGTTGCAGTTCTGGAATACCTGAGTTTAGTACGCCGACATCGAAAATCTCTTTTATGCAGTTCGTTGGTGAGATAACCTCGACGCCACCCAGTACTGGGGCGGGAGTTCGGGAGTATCGCCATAACTTGTATAACAGATGCTTTTCGAAGGTTGAGGTAGATGATTTCCGAAGGTTTCTTGGTTATGTGTTGAAGGATGGATACAGCTGGATGTAGGATTTGTTAGTTTGGGTGAGATATTATACTTCCCCTGTATCCCCAACACCTGATTGCATAACCGGAAAGGTTCGGGAGTTTCATAGGTGGGAATTCAAGTAGTTCTTAGGATATCTTTCCGACAGATGTATGATATGAAATTGGGGTTCGACGTCTAGTGGTCCGCCTATTCACGGTCGATTTTACAGTGGTCTCGTTGTGTCTTAAAGAGTCCTTGGCTTTGCCAACTCGGGGACGCTTCATATGTCATGTGCACTGCCTTGTACATGATGGTGCTGTACGATCGAGCCCATGTAGGCCCCACCACGAAAACTTCGGATGAAATCTCTATCATATGTTTGTTCCGGCTTATTCTGCAAGCCAATCCTTTGTTTTGTTTTCAGTTGTGGTATTCGAGTTGCTTCGAAGTCAAATGTTGATTCCATACCTTTCCTAAACGGTGTTCTCATACTCCTATGGGAATACTAATCCTTCTTGATCATCAAGATTGTTTTTGTCAATCCTTTTCACCGGTGTGTTTCTCTTCAAGTGGATCCGATCATTTCAACGACCGCAAGATCAAGTATCAGTTCTTCTCAACGGTGTTTGTTTCATCCGTCTCCAAGTTACCTTTGTTTTCCCGCCCTCCCTCCCTTGTTTTCTTCAAGGACTCAGATTTCTTAATCGAGTAATCATCTTATTGATGTGAAGCCTCTCCATTCTTTTCCTTCAATGTTCTTATCCGGTGATTCTCATGAAGATACTAACGGAGCTTCTAGTTCATCATTCTTCTTTCTTTTATCTTCTCCGGTGGTTTCAAGTCAAGCTTTGTTGATCTTACCCCTTTCCTCATCTCAATGCCTTCTCATACCGGTGCCCCTCATATTCATTCACTTCTCGTTATTCATTTGTTCCGGAGTGCTCAAGATATGTCGAAGATTCGTGTTTCCACTCTGTTTTCGTAATCCTTTCAAGCTCTTTCGAGGTTGTTATCTCATTCTAGCCATTTAATTCAACCGGTGCAACCTCTCTTTTAAATCGTTCAACGGTGTTTCTTTTGAGTGGGCCCTAACCCATAGGTCTATTCCCAGGATCTTACCTGACTCTTCTTATTTCCCGGAGATATCCTAAATTCCTTTTGAAGTTTGACGCAAGAATGAATTATCATCAGTCAAATGTCCTTCTCCAAGATCTTTCAAATTCATTTCATCGTTGATTCAACTTTTATATTCTTCTTTATTCCGGTGCCTTAACAATTCATGGTGGTGTTTCTCGTCGTAATTCTCAGATTTTGGAGACCGAAGAAGATTTTCTCTCAATCTTGCTCCATTCTCTTCAAGATTCGTGATTCTAGCTTGTTGCCATCCTCTCGTAATTGTTTTGATCGCGAGAATTCTTTTCACCTATCCGGAGCATTTCAAGATTCTTTTCAGTTTGCTTCTCCGGAGTCCATCATCTCAGAGTTTATTCATTCTCAGCTTTCAGCTATCATTCTCAAATTTTACCGGAGCATCAAGTGATCTCTAATCAGCTCGTGATCTCTTCGCTCTCATGTATCTAAATTCTCTCAAGCGTCTTCGTTCATTTGCTTAATTCTTCCCGGTGTTTCTTTAGGTTTTATTCGTTCTTTTTCAATTCTTACGGTGGTTCTCCAAAGATTTCTTTTCCTTCATTATCATATCAATTTATTCGTTGTTTCAATCCTTCCAGTGGTTCATGGAAGACTTTCTCAAGTTTGCGCTGTATCTATCTTAATCCTTTCTAGGAGAATAAGTAATATGTCAAATCCGTTGATTGTCATCAATTTAATTGGTGAAGGATAAGCATCATGTAATTCTTATTCTTGTTTCATCGAGTAAATTCAATTCCTTATTCCAGAGCCTCATCAAAATTCTCGGTCGAACTTGTTTCATCTTTTCTTTTCTGGAGTTCCAAGCTTTTCCGCATTATCTCGTCGAGAAGCTCCATCTATATCATTGCAAGGCTTCACCTTGTGTTTTCAACTACCCTTTCTTTCCGTTTGATCATTCTTTTGTTTTACCGGAATTCTTCATGAAGGTTTTACATGATGGTTCATCAAGGATTTTATCCCTTCTTGAAGTTTTCATCGTGATTCTTTTCCGAGGAGCTCAAGTTTTCTTCATCTTGCTAACCGGAGTTCAATTCTTCCTTCCGTATCAATAGAGGTGGTATTATGTCATTCTTCATAATTTGAGTTCAGGTCTCATGATTCACAGGTTGTTAAGAATGAGATATTTTAAATCCATCAACCTCTTCGTTGGAGTTATCTTGGGTTATATTTCTCCTAAAGCCTTCCCTAAGGATCCTTGCTATCTATGGTGCTTATAAAGGACCCAAGATCTTCTTTATCCTCCCGGTGAAATATTTTCTCGTCTCCTTGTTCATTCCAATCCAATTCTTTTCCCGTGAGTGGCAGGTTGTCACCCCATAATTTCGAGATGTTTTCCATAAGCCCACTTCAAGCTTATTCTTTTCGTTGTTGGTTTTCCAACAACTCCGTTCTAGCTGTTGTTGTAAGCGTGCTCCCTCGAGATCTTGTTTCACTTCGTTCATTCCATTCCACTCTTTCTTTTGTTCCAGAGGCATTGTGATGGTGCTATCTTCAACATTTCTTCTTGTTCTTGTCAGGACCTTGTTCTTTTCATGCCTATCCATTTAACCGGAGAGTTGTGCCCTCTGCTCAGTTCTTTTCATCTTATCAAGTCTTGTATCACTTTTCAACTGGAGTGGTGTCCGACTTTGTTCTTCCTCGTTCCTCTTTCCTAATGGAGTGTTTTCAACTTTGTTTATCTCTGTTGTTTTTCTTTCTTTCAAGTTATTCAACCTTTCAAGGTTCTTTGGTTTCACTCGTTTGTCAAAGAAGCAATTTGTTTTTACCTCTTCTCTTATCTCTTCTGTTGTCCCTCCGGTGCCATTCTAGATCTCGGGACGAGATCCTCTCGTAGTGGTGGAGTGTTGTGATGCCCCGAGACCGATGTGCCAGGTGTCTTTCAGTTATTCGCTGTCGTTTCCATGTCTTTTGCTTGCGTGTTGCATCTTGCCATGTCATCATGTGCATTGCATCATCATGTTTTCAAAACTTGCATTAGCCCGGGTTCTCCCAGTTCCGTCTGTTGTCCGTTCTGATCCCAAACACACTTGCACGCGCCCGCGGCACGTCCGAAATATTATTTTATAAGTGGCCAGAAAATGTTATCAGAATGGGTTGAAAGTTGGCGTGTGGTCTTATTATAGTGTAGATAGACCACCTGTCAAGTTTCATCGCGTTCGGAGTTCGTTCGATAGCCCAACGGATAAATATAGCGGCAATAGTAGCCGGTCAAAATGTCGGACGTTTTCGGTCTCCGGAAACAGTCACCGGGTCTCTCTATCTTCTCTTCTCTCAGCTCGAGACCGTCTATACAGTCCACTACTCACCGCCAGGCCCTTCCTAACCTCTCTCGTCAGCCCGCGGCCCCCGTCGCTGCGTCCGAAAGCTGTACCGGACCCGACCCGGATAGTCGTCACCGTTGGGTCCGGAACATCCCCAAACATCTGCAAAATATCCTCGTTTTATTTATTGGACTCTTTAGCATATTTTTCTCGTCCGTCCGGTTATGATCGGAGGGGCCAGATAACCCCTAACCTTACCCACGTGATGTATATATATACATTATCCAATCCTAGATCCTAGGCGCCTTGTCCCATCCTTCCTTTCCCCCGCCGCCACCAGACCAACTCCCTTCGCTCATCGGGATCCTCCCATTCCTCCTCCCACCAACCAGAACTCGAGCCCGAGCCCTTGGATTCGAAGTCATCTGAGATGAGCACCGCCGCCTCCCTTCTTCTTCTCTTTCCCGGTGCTCCGTCGTTCCTCTCGATCTCTCTCTCACGATCTCCCTCTCTCTCTGTTTTTCATCAGTTGCAAGTCGCCGCCGCCTTGGTCGACCCTCGCCGGAGCTCCGTCGACGCCTCGTTGGCCGGATCCGGCCTGAAAATAGGTGGATCCATCCATCCCCGCCTGAGCCCCGTGCCCTTCGCCGCCTCTCATACGCCTCTGCTCGTGCCTGAGCATGGACGCCTCACCGGACGCATCCCGCAGCAGTCCTGCATCAAGCTTCGCGCCGTCGTCCTTGTCCTCGTAGCCTCCCCGCTCTCCTCGTCGGCGCAGGGAGATGAGCCCCTCTCGAACTCCAGCAACGGCGCCGCCCCTCACAGCGACTGCCATCGTCGCCATGACCTACTTCGCCTCGACGCCATGGCCGCCCGAAGCTTCTCCACTACTGCTGCTGTCGCATGGATCTCTGCCACCGGCCGCCACATCCACGACGCCCTTGTCTAGGTTCCTGGCCTCGTCCACCTCCTGCAGACGAGGACCGGTCGGCCACCAGAGCTCCTCCGAGCGCATCCTCTGCTTCGAACGGCGAGGACGAGAGGCATGTTCCCTTCTCCATCGCGGTGCCCGCACGCCAAGTCCCTTGCGCCTCCACCGGAGTCTGGTCCTCGCCGGCCTTTCCCTGCACGCCCGCTGCCGCCGCCCTGATTCTTCCCGGCGAGAGCCTCGCCGCTGCTTCTGCTCTGGGGGAATTCATTGACCCGCCTCTGCAACCGAGACAAGCGCTGCTCGTCATGGTCGCGTTGACCGCATGGCCACCGCAGCACCTCAAGGCCTGGGTCTGCCTCCACCGGTCTCCTCTTCCAGGCCCAGTTGCGCGCCCCTGCAGGCCTCCCCTCTCAACAGTTTCGGGCCGAGGCCCAATGTGAGGAACTTCCCCAGCCCAACTCGGTTCCGTTTCAGCCCATGTTTATTTTTTTCCCTCTCTACGAATTTAGTTATTTATCCTGAGACTGCAGTTTTACAGAAAAGACCCTCATGTTCATGCATATAATAACTCACAATTCGTGCATCGGATTAAAATGATTTATATATGAAACTTGCTCAGAATTTTGTCTAGTTTAATAATATGCAACTTTCATCCATGTTAAAATGTTTAAAATGTTGTTTGTTTAAATTTGTGCTCCTATGCCATGCTAAAATGATTTAATTCATAACTATTCAACCGTAGCTCCGAATTAAATAAACTTTATATGCAAATGGGGTAGGAAAATGCCTAGTTTAACATGGTGACCTTTATTTGCATGTTAAACAACTCTAAAATTGTGTTTAGGGCAGAACAGTACCAAATCTATAATATGCTCATGAGGAGTTTCCGGAATTGTTGTTCGTTGCTTCCAGCCTTGTTTAAACTTGACTAGATAGGTAGTTTTCTTTTGCTTCACCTCTTGCCATGCTAACAACATTTAATCTTGTTGGGTACATAAACGAGAGAGAACTAAATGAGTCATGTGGTTTTTCATCAATATGCAACTCATTGCATATTGTGCTCCACTTAATTTGTAGGATTGTTTGTGCACTTTGCCATGCCATGCTTCTTTAAACCGGTCATGCATCATACTTGGTTGTGCATCATGCCATGATTTTGTGGTGGTTGTTTACTATGGTGTTTGCTTCTTTACGGTGTTGTTTCTTCGCGTTGGTTCCGATAACATCGCGTTGTGAGGACCCGTTCGTCTATGTTTCGTTTGTCTTCTTCATGGACTCGTTCTTCTTCCTTGCGTGATTTCAGGCAAGATGATCATACCCTCGAAATCACTACTATCTTTGCTTTGCTAGATGCTCGCTCTTTTGCTATGCCTATGCTGCGATACCTACCACTTGCTTATCATGCCTCCTATATTGTTGAACCAAGCCTCTAACCCACCTTGTCCTAGCAAACCGTTGATTGGCTATGTTACCACTTTGCTCAACCCCTCTTATAGCGTTGTTAGTTGCAGGTGAAGATTGAAGTTTGTTCCTTGTTGGAACATGGAGTTGTTGTTCCTTGTTGGAACATGTTTGCTTGTTGGGATATCACATTATATCTTATTTAATTAATGCATCTATATACTTGGTAAAGGGTGCAAGGCTCGGCCTTATGCCTGGTGTTTTGTTCCACTCTTGCCGCCCTAGTTTCCGTCATATCGGTGTTATGTTCCCGGATTTTGCGTCCCTTACGTGGTTGGGTAATAATGGGAACCCCTTGACAGTTCGCCTTGAGTAAAACTCTTCCAGCAATGCCCAACATTGGTTTTACCATTCGCCACCCAGACTTTTTCTTTTCCCTTGGGGGTCGCGCGCCCAAGGGTCATCATTATTTTAAACCCCCGGGCCAGTGCTCCTCTGAGTGTTGGTCCAACTTGTCAGCCGCCGGTGGCCATCAAGGGCAACTCTGGGCTGGCCTACCAGAAGTTTAGACAATCCGGTGTGCCCTGAGAAAGAGATATGTGCAGCTCCTATCGGGATTTGTCGGCACATTCGGGCGGTGTTGCTGGATTTTTTTTTAACCTGTCGAAATGTCTTGTTGTACCGGGATACCGAGTCTGATTGGAATGTCTCGGGAGGAGGTCTATTCCTTCGTTGACCGTGAGAGCTTGTAATGGGCTAAGTTGGGACACCCCTGCAGGGTTTTGAACTTTCGAAAGACGTGCCCGCGGTAATGGGCAGATGGGAATTTGTTAACGTCCGGTTGTAGAAAACCTGAACTTGACCTTAATTAAAATGAATCAACAGCGTGTGTTACCGTGATGGTCTCTTTCCGGCGGTGTCCGGGAAGTGAACACGGTGTTGGAGTTATGTTTGACGTAGGTTGTTCTAGGATCACTTCTTGATCATAGTTTCTCGATCGTGCATTGCCTTCTCTTCTCGCTCTCTTTTGCGAATATGTTAGCCACCATATATGCTAGTTGCTTGCTGCAGCTCCACCTCATACTTTTACCTTACCCATAAGCTTAAATAGTCTTGATCGCGAGGGTGCGAGATTGCTGAGTCCCCGTGGCTCATAGATACTTCCAAAACCAGCTTGCAGGTGCCGATGAGTCCGTGCAGATGACGCAACCAATCTCAAGGAGGAGATCGATGAAGATCTTGTCCTTTGTGTTGTTTCGTTCTAGTTGATCAGTAGTGGAGCCCAGTTGGGGTCGATCGGGGACCTTTGTCGCATTTGGGGTTCTTCTTTTATTTTGGTTCCGTAGTCGGACCTTGATTGTATTTGGATGTTGTAATGCTTTATTCATGTATTGTGTGAAGTGGCGATTGTAAGCCAACTATGTATCTCTGTCCTTTATATATTACATGGGTTGTGTGAAGATTACCTCACTTGTGTCATTGCTTTCAATGCGGTTATGCCTCTAAGTCGTGCTTCAACACGTGGGAGATATAGCCGCATCGAGGGCGTTACAGTGCGGTGCCTCTTTAGTGGGCTATGTCACGACGCAGGTCGAATGAGTCTTGTCCGTTGTGTTCGGCCCGGCCAGATTTACTTTTACTGTATCTGGCGTGACGGTTATCGTCTCGCGTAGTGGCGCGCCCTCGTGATCCGTAGATCGATCTTGCGTGTTTTGCTTTGTCAATACGTCTCGCAGGTCTAGCGTGTTTCCCCGTGCCTTGTCATTTTTATTTGAGTGGCGTCGGGGTGCGGGCTGAGTTTTTGGCTGAAATGCCTCTCTGTCACGGCCACGAGGTGGCCGATCAGCCGCGTCATATGCTGGAGATGTAGGTTTTAATGCTTCCTCCTCCAGTCGGGGTAGCAACCTGCGCTTTGGGTAACTCTTGGAGGGGCGTTTGAGTTCATATTCCTCAGCCGCAAGGACTTCAGTCCATCTGTCAGCTAGCAAATCTTGATCGACTTGAAGCTGCTGCTGCTTTTTCTTAAGGCCATTTGTCGTGGCTATAGGCCGGCACTTGAAGCGCTCTTGCTCGGCGGGATCCTCCGGCACGGCAAATTCGTCATCGTCGAGGCTTGCCTCGTCTTCGGAGGGATGCATGTAATTATCATCCTCCGCGTCTCCATCTGCTGCTCTCTCGGGAGGGCTGGCTTCTCCATCCTCCTGCTCTAAATCTTGCTGGAGGGGATTGTTGTCGTCTTCGGCACTGTCCGGAGTGCTATTATCTCCTGTGCCGGTGTCACCGCTTGAGCTTTGGCGAGACTTAGAGCGGCGCCGCTGACGTTGGCGCTTGGGTTGCTTCTTGGAGGGGTCATCCTCCGTTGTCCCGTCGCCATTGCCTTCTTTGGGTGTGTCCACCATGTATATATCATATGATGAGGTGGTTGTCCAATGCCCTGTGGGCAGTGGTTCCTCTTCGTCTCCCGCATCGTCGTCCATACCGTCGATGTCTTCGGAGTCGAAGTCGAGCATGTTGGTCAAATTGTCGACAGTGGCTACTAAGTGGGTGGTGGGTGGGCGGTGAATTTCTTCGTCATCCGCATCCCAATCCTGTCGAACATAGTTCGGCAAGGACTCTCCTGACAGGGAGAGAGACCTTAATGAGTTCAGCATGTCGCCGAAGGGCGAGTGCCGAAAGATATCCGCGGAGGTGAACTCCATGATCGGCGCCCAGTCGGATTCGATAGGCACGGGCGCAGGCGGTTTGGAGTCCGTGGCCGGGGAATAATCCAGCAATTTGGCATCATGGCTCTCGTGAAGGGTAAGGTCGATACTCGGCTCGATCGCCGCTGAGAATGCGGCCTCTGTGGCGGGGTCTATCCCTCCATCCGTGGATGGCGCAATCGGCTCCGAATTGAGGGTCGTAGCGGTTGCCGGTGCGATATCCTGCACACTGTCCGATGGTAGAGCTAAATCATGCTCATCGTGACCGTGCGGCATACTCGGTAGGGGCTCCAATCCATCGAAGATCAAGTCTCCGCGGATGTCGGCTGTGTAATTTAAGCTTCCAAACCTGACCTGGTGGCCAGGGGCGTAACTCTCGATTTGCTCCAGATGGCCAAGCGAGTTGGCCCGCAGTGCAAAGCCGCCGAATACAAAGATCTGTTTGGGGAGAAAAGTCTCACCCTGGACTGCATCGCTATCGATGATCGAAGGAGCCATCAAGCCTAATGATGATGACACAGAGGAACTCTCAATGAAAGCACCAATGTCGGTGTCAAAACCGGCGGATCTTGGGTAGGGGGTCCCGAACTGTGCGTCTAAGGCGGATGGTAATAGGAGGCAGAGGACACGATGTTTTACCCAGGTTCAGGCCCTCTTGATGGAGGTAAAACCCTACGTCCTGCTTGATTATTCTTGATAATATGAGTAGTACAAGAGTTGATCTACCACGAGATCAGAGAGGCTAAACCCTAGAAGCTAGCCTATGGTATGATTCTATGTTGTCTTATGGACTAAAACTCTCCGGTTTATATAGACACCGGAGGGGGCTAGGGTTACACAGAGCCGGTTACAAGGAAGGAGATCTACATATCCGTATTGCCAAGCTTGCCTTCCATGCCAAGGAGAGTCCCATCCGGACATGGGACGAAGTCTTCAATCTTGTATTTTCATAGTCCAACAGTCCGGCCAAAGGATATAATCCGTCTGTCCGGATACCCCCTAATCCAGGACTCCCTCACTCACCTCATCCTCGGAGAGTGGAAGGTAATTACTATCCTCCGAGTCTTCATTTGCGGCCTGTTCCTCAGGGCTAACTTGCCCACCCCCCGATCGTCTTGTTCAAAGTTTTGCTCGACGGGGTTTTCTTGGTCTTTGGCATCGTCCGGAGTATTGTTGTCTCCTGTGCCGGTATTGCTGTCTTTGCTGTGGCTTGATTTAGAGCGGCGCCGTCGGTGTTTTGGTTGTACCTCGGGAGGTTTATCCTCTACTGGATTTTTCTCATTATCACCGTCACCCTCCTTGGGTGTATCCACCATGTACACATCTACGAAGAGGTGACCGTCCAGCGTCTGGTAAATGGCGGGTTTTGGGCCTGCTCTTCTCCGGCTTCATCGTCCATACCGTCGATGTCTTCGGAGCCGTGATCGAGCATGTCCATTAAGTCCTCGACAGTGGCGATGAAGTGGGTGGTGGGTGGGACGTAAAATTCCCCATTCTCAGCCCCTAGTCCTAGCTGGGCGTAGTTCGGACATTGATCCTTCGTAATGATGAGGGATCGCATCAAGTCCAGAGCCTCGCTTAAAGGCGAGGTTTGGCCAGGGAGAAGAGAATCTGTGGAGTACGGCGGGAAGGGGATTCTGTAACATCCCAAATTATCAATTTGGAATGGCATACATAGGTCATTCATGCATATCATATTTTGTTGCATTTCGTTTCGCGATCCTCGAAATTCTAAGCAACTCAAGGACCCTCGGAGAGAGTTGGGGATTTCACCGTTTTCGAAACGAGGATCATTGGTTTTACTATTTTTCTCTCCAAAATATTTTCATACTAAAAGATATGAGAGGAGATAATATGACTTCTCCAAAATGAATGAAATACTGGAGGAAAAAATTAAAATCAAATATTTGATTTTATTTCTATTTTATTTGCATAGGAAAAATACGCGATTTTCAAAATTGCATTTTAGGCCCAAATAAATGTTCACCTTGTCTGGCATATTTTTAGAGGACGGGGAAATTTTATTTCTGGATTTTTAGAGTCCGTTTATTACTTCTTTTCTTTCTTTTTCTGCACGACGGAATTATTTTAAAAAAAAGTCAACCGACCTACGGGCGTGTCCGACCCGGACTCCCTAGGCCAGGCCGCCTTATAAGCCGCCCCGAGCCGTAGCCCACCCCGCTGCCCGCCCGCCCGTGCCTTCCAAACCCTAGCCGCGCGCCACGCCGCCTCGCCGTGCCGCCAACGTTTTTTTTCGTCAGTTTTTCGGTAAACCCTAGATCTAGATCCGTTTTTTTTAATTATCGGTTTATTTCTTTAGATCGGTTTTTTCCGGTTCAGTTAAATAGAGGACGTTCGTCCGTACGTTCGTTTTAATGAACGGTTTTCGCCCGTTAGCCGCAGGCAACGAACTTCGTTCATTAGCCTGTTCGTCAGTTTTTCTTTTTCTTGGGTTTTTCACGATTATTTTCGATCGCGATTTCTGATTCGATTTCCGTTTTAGTTTATCTTTTCGCTCATTTATCAGAATCAGGCGATTCAAGCGCCTAGATCTTCGTCTCGAAACCCTCTTTCCGTTTAACCAACTTGAACAAGATTTTGGTACTGTAAAATTTGACTTTAGTTCATATTAGTAAACAGATCTTGTTTTCTTCGCAGTTTGAGTTTCGTTGCTCCGTTTGATTTGATTCTTTTTGCAAACGGGAGTTCTTAAGTTGAACTTTCTGGTTAGATCTTCTTATTTGAGTTTTACCCGTGCATCTTTGCTTGATTGCTTATGTGTGCTATTGTTTGTTTGTGATAGAACATCCGGAGTGCGAAGCGTGCCACTATGAGTCCTTAGGTTTTGCGGATCATCAGCAAGGCAAGTAACACATTGATCATACTCTTTTCATACCCAGTTTTTATGCATTAGTTCAAATCCTCAAACACTGCATGATTAGGAAGTGATTAACTTGTGGGTATTGGGAAGTAGATGATGAGTGGGGGAGTCCTGGATTAGGGGGGTCTCTGGACATCCGGACTATATCCTTTGGTCGGACTGTTGGACTATGAAGATACAAGATTGAAGACTTCGTCCCGTGTCTGGATGGGACTCTCCTTGGCGTGGAAGGCAAGCTTGGCAATACGGATATGTAGATCTCCTCCCTTGTAACTGACTCTGTGTAACCCTAGCCCCCTCCGGTGTCTATATAAACAAGAGGGTTTAGTCCGTAGGACAACACACAATCATACCATAGGCTAGCTTCTAGGGTTTAGCCTCTACGATCTCGTGGTAGATCAACTCTTTTAATACTCATATCATCAAGATCAATCAAGCAGGAAGTAGGGTATTACCTCCATCAAGAGGGCCCGAACCTGGGTAAACATCGTGTCCCCTGCCTCCTGTTACCATCCGCCTTAGACGCACAGTTCGGGACCCCCTACCCGAGATCTGCCGGGTTTGACACCGACATTAGTGCTTTCATTGAGAGTTCCACTATGCCGTCACCGTAAGGCTTGATGGCTCCTTCGATCATCGGTAATGATTTGGTCCAGGGTGAGGTTTTCCTCCCCGGACAGATCTTCGTATTCAGCGTCTTCGCACTGCGGGCCAACTCGCTTGGCCATCTGAAGCAGATCGAGAGCTGCGCCCTTGGCCATCAGGTCAGATTCGGAAACTCAAACTACACTGCCGACATCCGCGGAGACTTGATCTTCGACGGATTCGAGCCTATACCAGGTGCGCCGCACGATCACGACGAGCATGATTTAGCTCTGCCATCGGACAGTGTTCGGGAGATCACACCTGCAACTACTCTGGCCTTCAATCCGGAGCAAATTGCGCCATCCGAGGACGGGTGGATAGACCTCGCCATGGAAGCCGCACTCTCAGTGTCGATAGAGCTGGATACTGACTTCACCCCTGACGAGAGCAGCGTTGCCGAACCACTGGATTTGTCTCTGGGCACGGACTCCGAGCCACCTACGTCCATGCCTATCGAATCCGATTGGGCGCCGATCATGGAGTTCACCTCCGCGGATATATTTCAGCACTCACCTTTTGGCGACGTGCTAAATTCATTAAGGTATCTCTCCTTGTCAGGAGAACCTTGGCCGAACTATGTCCGGCTAGAATGGGATGCGGACGACAAAGAAATTCGCTCCCCACCCACCACCCACTTAGTAGCCACTGTCGATGATTTAACCGACATGCTCGACTTCGACTCCGAAGACATCGATGGTATGGACGACGATGCAGGAGACGAACAGGAACCACCGCCCACAGGGCGCTGGACCGCCACCTCGTCATATGATATATACATGGTGGACACCCCCAAAGAAGGCAATGGCGATGAGACAGCGGAGGATGACCCCTCCAAGAAGCAACCCAAGCGCCAACGTTAGCGGCGCCGCTCTAAGTCCCGCCATAGCAAAAGTAGTGATACCGGCACAAGAGACAATAACACTCCGGATAGTGCCGAAGATGACAACAATCCCCTCCAGCACGATTTAGAGCGGGAGGGTGAACAAGCTAGCTAGCCCTCTAGAGCGCGCAGCAGATGGAGAATCAGAGGAGGACAATTACATGCCTCTCTCCGAAGATGAGGTGAGCCTCGGCGACAAAGAATTTATCGTGCCTGAGGATCCCGTCAAGCAGGAGCGCTTCAAGCACCGGCTTATGGCCACAACAAATAGCTTGAAGCAAAAGCAACAACAGCTTCAAGCTGATCAATATTTGCTAGCAGACAGATGGACTGAAGTCCTTGCGGCCGAGGAATACGAACTCGAGCGCCCCTCCAAGAGTTACCCAAAGCGCAGGTTGCTACCTCACCTCGAAGAGGAAGCATTGAAACCTACATCACCAGCGTATGATGCAGATGACGGGCCACCTCGTGGCCGAGACAGAGAGGCATTTCAGCCCGAAGTCCAGCCCGCACCCCGATGGCAATCAAACAAAAATGCCAAGACCCGGGGCAACACGCGGGACCTGCGAGACATATTGGAAAACAAGGCAAAACATGCAAGATCGATCTATGGATCACGGGGGCGTGCACCAACACGCGACGATGATCGTCACGCCGGATACACTAAAAGCAAATCCGGCCGAGCCGAACACGGCAGACAAGACTCGTATGAACCGCGTCGTGATATAGCCCGGCACAGAGGCACCGCACACCCCTTATGCTTCACTGATTAAGTAATGGATCATGAATTCCCAGAAGGGTTTAAACCCATAAACATTGAATCATACGATGGTACTACAGACCTCACGGTATGAGAAGACTTCTTCCTCCACATTCACATGGCCCGCAGGGATGACCTACATGCCATCAAGTATCTCCCACTAAAACTCAAAGGGCCGGCTCGGCATTGGCTCAATAGCTTGCCAGCAAACTCCATCGGAAGTTGGGAGAACCTGGTAGAGGCATTCCTGGACAATTTCTAGGGCACTTATGTGCGACCGCCGGACGCTGACGATTTAAGTCATATAACTCAGCAGCCAGGGGAATCGGCCAGGAAATTCTGGACCCGGTTCCTAACCAAGAAGAACCAAATTCTCGACTGTCCGGATGCAGAGGCCTTAGCGGCATTTAAGCATAATATCCGTGACGAATGGCTCGCCCGGAACCTCGGCCAAGAGAAGCCAAAATCCATGGCAGCCCTCACGACACTTATGACCCGCTTTTGTGCGGGCGAGGATAGATGGTTGGCTCGTAGTACCAATACAACAAGCAAACCTGGCATATCAGAAGCCAGGGATAGCAATGGCAAACCACGAGGCAACAAACACAAGCGCCGCAAATATGGTGAAAACGCCGAAAATACGGCAGTTAATGCCGGGTTCAGGGGCTCAAAGTCTGGTCAGCGGAAAGGGCCACCCAAAAATAAAAATCCGGGTCCATCCAGTCTGGACCGCATACTCGATCGCCAATGCCAAATTCTTGGCACCCCAGAAATGCCAGCCACCCATACCAACAGAGAATGCTGGGTCTTCAAACAAGCTGGCAAGGCTGGCGCCAAAGACGAAGAGGGATCTCAAAGCGACGACAGCGATGAAGAGCCCAGATCATCGAACACAGGAGGGCAAAAGAAACTCCCCCCCCCATATTCAATCGGTGAATGTGGTAAATACCACCCAAATTGCCAACTCGGACCAGATATGCACCCTTAGGGATGGCGACTCAACGGAACTAGTTGTCCCACAATATAAACTAGGGCCGGTCACCTTCAACCGCACGGATCGTCCGGTTAACGCCAATCAGGGTAATCCAGCCGCACTAATCCTCTTGGACCCAATAGTAGACGGGTTCCACCTCACTCGAGTCCTTATGGATGGAGGTAGCAGTTTAAATCTGCTTTACCAGGACACAATGCGCAGGATGGGCATCGATCATTCGGCGACCAAACCCACTAAAGCCACTTTTAGAGGCATCATACCGGGTATGGAGGTTAGCTGTACAGGCTCCATTGCCCCTGAGGTAATCTTTGGATCACCAGAAAATTACCGTATCGAAGAGTTAATCTTCGAAATCACCCCCTTTCCGCAGTGATTATCAAGCACTGCTCGGACGATTTCGAAAGGGGGCGATTTCTTATATTTCCTTCGCAGGTTCACCTTTGCACCGACCAGGACAGACTACACGGAGGCAGCTTGAACGCGTTAGGGAATCCTTAGACATTCCCCGCAGTGACCGTCCGGCTATATTACGGATCCGCACTCAACCTCTTCCCCCTGGTCACAGCAGTGGCATCCGTACACAGCGATATGCCTTAAATATGCTAGGGGCTTCGTTTTTCCCGTAACACGGCAATAAAAGTCCGAACACCTTCATGGAAGTTTGGCACCCTGAACCTATAGCATTATATGCATCAGCTCCGAATCATGTCTTGGGTCAATAGTTGGGTTTGCCCGGCTCCCATGTTTTGGTATCTTACGTTCCGCTATATCGGCTAAGGTAGCACTGGGAGAACTACTGCGATTGTGCCCCGGTTCTTCCGGATGAGCACCTCAGTAGAGAAAGCCAAAAACAGACTGTCATGATACGGCGAGAGCTGGTCAGCTATTCGAGCGGTTACAAAATCTTTAAGGATTTCTCCCGCATAATGCCATAACCAATGCAGCGTGTGATGGATCGGTTTTTTCTCCGATTAGGCGCTTATAGAGCCCCTAGTACGGTCTTCCAAACACAAGGGGCTGCACCGACCATACTAAAGCTCCTATGGCTAAGTGAGAGTGATAAAGCCCTATAGTCCGACTGTCTGGTTCGTTGTGCTGAGCACCTCCTTCGAAGGACCCAAAACTGGGATAAAGAGTGCTCAGGTTTATCCCGAACACCCCCGTACTTCTTACGTGGGGGCAGAAGCCGATGACTATCCAACTCTCAGGTTTAATATAAAAACGGCCACACAGGAGGGTAAACTTTTATATAACAAGCGACAAATAAATGACCTTGTTCAAACATTACAAAGGACAACGTGATTGGCATTCATGGAAATATAATGTCCTTGGTGCATAGCTCCGCTTCAAGGTAGGATCCTTTCAGGACACTCTCATAATATAATTCGGGCTTGCGGTGCTCCTTCCCCTCTGGCGGTCCTCCAGTCATCAGCTTTTCGGCATCCATCTTCCCCCAGTGCACCTTTGCACGGGCGAAGGCCATTCGCACTCCTTCTATACAGACCGACCGCTTGATGACGTCAAGTCGAGGGCAAGTGCTTACAAGCCGCCTCACGAGCCCGAAGTAGCTGCTTGGAATCGGCTCGGCAGGCCATAGCCGGACAACCATATCTTTCATGGCTAGTTCCGCTGCCTTATGCAGTTCGATCAGCTGTTTCAGTTGATTGGCAAAAGGTACCGGATAATTCGGCGCCAAATACTACGACCAGAAGAGCTTATCTGCGATGTTCCTTTCTTCGGCTCGGTAGAATTGGGCGGCATCTAATATGCTGCAAGGTAGCTTGGCAAATACACTTGAGAAATCCGGATTCAAAATCGGAAACATAGTTTTCCCTTCAAATACTTGCTTTACATGGGAAAAGCCTTGCCCGCCGCGATCTTTCTCGCCTCTTGGATCCCCTGCAGGGCGCTTTGGGTTTCCCCCCGGGCATCGCTTGTGGCTTGACACGCCTTGGTGAGTTCGGTCTCTTCCTCCATTAAACTCTTCTCCAAGGTTTCACATTTACTTATGGCCTCTTGCAACTCTTGTTCATCTTTAATAACTCTGGCCTCGTGTTTCTCATGAAGAGTCCGCTCTGTGGCCACCTTTTTCTGGCCTCGGCAACGGCCCTTTTGAGAGCCTCGACTTCGGTCATAACCCCTAGCACAAATTATGCGGCTTATTTCATACTGAACATTTATTTCACAATAAATGCGCGCAATGCTTGTGCATACCTTGTTTATCCCTCAACTGCATTTTCAATTGGCCAAGTTCTTCTATGGCCCGCTCCATACTTTGATTCAGTCCGGAGATCTCCGCGGTACGAGAGGCAGCAGCCGCTACAGGTACCTGCTTGAAACAGAAGAGAAATCAATGTCATTCAATGAGTCTTCCTGCGATCATCAATTCGATCCCCTGTCCGGTTCTTTCACCGAACAGTTTATCAGGGGATACTATCTATACTATGACACTCTTCGACAACTCATAAAACATACCTCAAAGCCTCTTATAAGGCTGATACAGGCTTCGTTTAGTCCACTCTCAGTTAACTGAATCTTCTCAATCACCGCACCCATAAGGGCACGGTGTTCATCAACGATGGAGGCGTCTTGCAACGCCACCAACAAAGTATCCAACACTTCTGGATGGACAGAGGTCGCCGGCGGAACAGGCATGCCCCCTCCAGCCGAAGGAGGCTGCCTTCTTGATTCTGGAGCCGTATAGGTCTCTGGAATCGCATCCGGTGGGGAGCCGAACTTAGGATCTCCCCCGCCATTAGACCCCATGGGAATCTTTCCCCCCACGTGTCCGGCCCCTGTGGTTTGACCTCCAGACGCCGCCTTCATGATTTCTTCCTTTCCTCCTTGGCCGGGGTCCTTCTGGGATGAAGCCTCGGTGTTATGCACCTGTTTGGAGGAAGGGGCCTTTGGGGGCGTCCTGCTCTCCATAGCATTTGAGCTCAGCAGGTCCTCTGATGAGGATTGTTTGGTACGAGACCTCGCCAGATTACAAAAAATATATGCTCAGGCTAAAATACTAAGCCACGATGAGGTCCGGATGCTTAAACGTACTCGGATTTTATATACTTACGAGTTCACCAGGGGCTGGGCCCTGGGATCCCATGCCAGGTCGCTGTCGGCGGCGACAGTGGACTCCTCCGAAAGAGGAGCCTTTCCCCTTTTGGGCAGTTCGGCCTCCAAGGGTGCGGAGGCCGTCCTCTTCCTTCTTCCCCCTGCAGGGGATTCATCTTCCTTGTCCTCTTCGTCCTCCTCGGAGGCGGCATGGGCATCAGAACCTTCGGATATTGTGTCCGAAGTGCCGCGGCGACAAAGGCTGCCCCAGGTCTTTTTGGCCTCCTTCTCGGCCGTCTTCTTTGGCACCTTGTAAGGCGCCAGGACCAGTATCTTCGTAAGAAGTGGGATGGCCGGGTCTTTGGGCAGCGGGGCCGGACAATGGATCCACTCCGCCTTCTTCGTCCAGCCCTGGGAGAGTTGAATAACACGCATTAAGCGCTTTCTTTGGGTCATGCGGATAGAAAAGTTGGATAAACTCACCGAACTTGCAGGGCGGGACAGTTGGTACATGCGGTCCTCAGTGGAGTCCGGCCATGATTTGCTGGACTTGAAAAGCACCTTCCAAATGTCCTTGTGCGAGGAGTCGAAGAACCCTCGCAAGGTTTGGTGCCTGGCCGGATCGAATTCCCATAGATTGGAAGTCTGGTGTCGACAAGGTAGTACCCGGCGGACTAACATCACCTGGATTACGTTGACAAGTTCAATGTTCTTATCTCCCATATCTTTAACACGTGTCCGGAGCGCCGACAGTTCGTCGGACGAGGACCAGTACAGGCCTTTCTTAACCCAGGATGTAAGCCGCAGAGGGGCGCCGGATCGAAACTCGGGAGAGGCGGCCCATTCCTTGCCGCACGGCTCAGTGATGTAAAACCACTGCTGTTGCCACTCCTTGACAGAATCATTAAAGGTTCCCGTTGGCCATATGACGTTGGGCATCTTGCTCACCATAGCGCCCCCGCACTCGGCTTGCTCGCCGCCCACCACCTTGGGCTTCACATTAAAAACCTTCAGCCATAAACCAAAGTGCGGTGAAATGCGGAGAAAAGCCTCACACATGACAATGAATGTCGAGATGTTGAGGAAGGAATTAGGGGACAGATCGTGAAGATCGATCCCATAATAATACATGATGCCACGAACTAATGGGTGGAGGGGAAACCCTAGCCCGCAGATAAAGTGAGGGAGGAATACAACCCTCTCATGGGGTTCCGGAGTGGGGACGATCTGTCCCGCCGTTAGGAGACGGTGGCTGATTTTCTTGGCCAGATACACGGCCTCCCGAAGCTTTTTGATATCCTTCTCTCGGACGGTAGAGGCCATCCATTTGCCTCCTGCTCTGGATCCGGACATCTTTGGAAGACCTTTTGTGGGCAGAGAAGGTGAACGCTTGGGCACTAGAGCCTGAGCAGAAGGGTATGAATCGGGAAGAAGGCGTGGGTGAAAAGAGTGAATCCTTGTCCCTTTATAAGGGCGGAAGAGGCGATGCGCCTCCCCACTCACCTGGAAAAACCTCTCATTCCCCAAGCGCTGTAATTGATGGCACGGTTGGGTTACCCACATCCGTATTGATGAGAATCCTGTGATAAGGGGACACGATCTCTGCTTCGACAAAGACGTGCCAAGGAAACCACCTCGCGATAAGTGCAGTAGCTGGTTGAGAAAAAACGGTTCGAATAATGACCGGGCCGTGGTATGATGTCATGCTGTCAAACGTGTCAGCAGATTAGATTTGTGGAAATATTATTCTCTCTACGGTGGTATGTGGAACTTGTTTTGCAGAGCCGGACACTATCCTTGTGTTCAAAATCTTCTATGGAGTATTCGGAGGAAGAACCCGCCTCGCAATGCCGAAGACAAATCTGCATGCCGGACTCATCGTCATTGAAGCCTGGTTCAGGGGCTACTGAGGGAGTCCTGGATTAGGGGGGTCTCCGGACAGCCGGACTATATCCTTTGGCCGGACTGTTGGACTATGAAGATACAAGATTGAAGACTTCGTCCTGTGTCCGCATGGGACTCTCCTTGGCGTGGAAGGCAAGCTTGGCAATACAGATATGTAGATCTCCTCCCTTGTAACCGACTCTGTGTAACCCTAGCCCCCTCTGATGTCTATATAAACCGGAGGGTTTAGTCCGTAGGACAACACACAATCATACCATAGGCTAGCTTCTAGGGTTTAGCCTCTACGATCTCGTGGTAGATCAACTCTTGTAATACTCATATCATCAAGATCAATCAAGCAGGAAGTAGGGTATTACCTCCATCAAGAGGGCCCAAACCTGGGTAAACATCGTGTCCCCTGCCTCCTGTTACCATCCGCCTTAGATGCACAGTTCGGGACCCCCTACCCGAGATCCGCCGATTTTGACACCGACAATGAGGTAGAACCTATTACCTGTTTTATTATCAAACCCTCGGGAGTTACTTCTGCGTTATGTCTTCATTGCTATGTTATGCTCGTAGACGTGGATTGAGTTCGAGTGTATCCATGACAGATGTGAGATTGTTAATTAATGGTTCAACTTAAGGTGGCAACTTTAATACACATCTGGGTGGATTGCTTGTTTGGGCACCTAGAGAATCCAGTGTTGTCCTAGGATATCCCGGAGTACCCGTGTGATCATCCTAGAGTCCGCCACCCAGGCTCAAAGGGATCATAAGACTATTCATGCTAGAAACTTCCGTGTGCAGCCACAAGCCATTATGGGCTCTGGCATAGTTTGAATAAGTTGTGTGACCTCTTTCAGTGGTGGGATAACATATGTAGAGGGAAAGTAGGTGTAACTATCCACCCAGAGTAAAGAGTTAATGCTTCTGAAAGACTGTGTCTCGGTCATCCGTATCTCAAACATCATGAAGTGTGAGAAATCCAACGGAGGAGATCGAGTCTTGTGGGGAAAAGTGCGCAAACCTCTCTAGAGTGTACAATCTAATCATGGTTAGCCGTGTCCCCGTTTATGGACATCTTGAGTATCTAATATTTGGATTATCCTATTGTATCTCATCACCCTAACTCAATTGGATGGGTTAATGAATTACTTTAATTGGGATTGAGTTGGAGGAACCTTCTCAATGATGTTTCAACTACCATGATAGTTAAAATAAAACTTATTCCTTTGTTGTAGGAAAAAATGGCTTTTCGCATAAAACATATTAACCATACAGCCTCCACCAACCATATTGCATATAGTGTTAGCATTATTATGTGCATTGCTCTACTGTGTTACATTGCCAGCATATTCCATGTGCTGACCTGTTTTCGGGCTGCAACGTATCATGTTGTAGACTTTTCGGACGAGGAGTAAGGTTCGCTAGGTCGTTGTCGTGTAGCTCAGCTATGCCGTTGGAGTTGATGCACTCACTTTATTTTCCAAGCCTTCCGTTGTTATCGTATTAGATGGCCTTAAGCCATATTATTGTAATAAGTTCTCTTTTGGAGACATTCGATGTAATAAGTGTGTGATTGCTACTCTGTTATAAATCGTTTGAGTACTTTGTGTGTCAGCATTACCGATCCAGGGATGACACAGAAACACAGAGACTTTACCGTTTGAGGTCGGGTCGCTACAAGATGGTATCAGAGCACACGCTGAGTGTAGGACACGACCACTAAGCTAAGCCCTAGATCACTACTCTCTTCTCATTTCTGACTCCTCTCCATTTTCTACTCTTTAGGATGGCGGGCGCAAGGAACAAGTTTGCACAACCGGATGAAGAAGCACCTTTTGGACGACACTTGAAGGAAGTCACTAAGTATCTGAACATTGGAATACCAAGCTTCACCGGGACTTACAATGCCACTTTACCAGAAGATGAGCGATGGATGATTCGAGTTCAAGTTCCAAGAAGGACATTCATGCCAGTCACTGAGCCCATAGAGTTTTCCTTCGATGCACCAACCTGGAGTTTAGGAAAGAGTATGGCAACCCACATCATCATGGGACACATTGGAGAAGTCTACAAGAAGGATCTTAAGGATACTATCTACCAGATTTGTGGGCGCCGAGATGAGCAATGGGAGATGATCAGCATCAGGAAGGATAGATCAATTGCCGCTTTCATCCAGGAGTTAAACCAACACATACATCGTTAGGAGAACCAGATGTGCGCAGGCATGATAGACCTGAAGAAGGCCATGACAAGGATCATCGAGCTGGAAGAAGAACTCAAGTCTACACGCGACGGATACGAGGAGGAGATGACGGTACTAGTGGAGATGAATGACGACCTGACAAAGAAGCTAGGAGTATTCATGGGAGACCCCGCGCCGGGAGGAGAAGACGACGAACCCAAGGAGATTCATTCTGAAGACTACATCCTCGTCGACGACACCGACTCGGACCCCGACGATAGTGATGATGACTATGTTGATGAAGCTGGCGCAGATATCATGGAGTCTTCTACCGATCAACTTTTCTAGACGACCACCATATCAGTAGTAGAATTCCACCATGTATATAGTATAGTCCGAGCACTTTTGTAATGATAGTTCTAGACCGATTGTATGCCCTTGCTTGATTGATTGAGTGTTATGATTGTGTTTGCCTCATGTGCATATGGGTAGTGTTTTCTCAGTAGACCTCATTCTATTCTATTTCTCTTCCCTCTAAACCCTCAGATGCCTCCGAGACGTGACCCCAGATTTACCTTTCCACCGGAGCTCACTCAGTTGATCCAGCAACAGAATACCTTGATGCAGTTGTTAGCTCAGAATTAGGGCAACAACAACAACAACAACAACAACCCACCGCCACCACCACCAGTTGACAACTTAGCCCATTTTCTGAGGCTGCAGCCACCGGTGTTTTCTAGCAGCAGCGAACTGATAGTGGCAGATGATTGGCTCCGCAGGATTGGAAGGGAGTTAACCACTGCAGGATGCACAGATGCTGAGAAGGTGCATTTTGCCACACAACAGTTGGATGCACCAGCAGCCTCATGGTGGGAGAATTACACTGTCACCTATCCTATAGCCACTGTTACATGGGACATGTTTCAGCAGGCTTTTCGCACAGCCCATGTATCAACAGGAGCTATGAGCATGAAGAAGCGTGAGTTTCGCAACTTACGCCAAGGGAACCGTACTGTGGGGCAGTACATGGATGAATTTAGTAAGCTATCTTGTTATGCCCCTGATGATGTGGCCACCAATGCCGCAAAACAGGAGAAGTTTATGGAAGGGCCGAATGATGAGATGAGCATGTAATTGATGGTGGCAACATTCAACAACTACCAGGAGTTGGTAGACAAGGCTCTTATGATTGAAGGGAAGTAGCAGCAGATTGAGAGTCGCAAAAGGAAGTATGGACAAGGGAGGTACAACTCAGAAGCTCAGCAAAAGCCTCGTTTAACCCCGAACTCGGGAGGACTTGTCCATAACCATGGAGATCACACCCACAATGGAGGGAGTTCTCACAACCACAGTGGCCCCAAGAATGGAAACGGGAACGGAGCAGGTAGTAATCAGAACCGCACTAACCCAGCCACACTCGCCAAGAAGGACCTGATAACCCACAAGTATAGGGGATCGCAACAGTTTTCGAGGGTAGAGTATTCAACCCAAATTTATTGATTCGACACAAGGGGAGCCAAAGAATATTCTCAAGTATTAGCAGCTGAGTTGTCAATTCAACCACACCTGGAAACTTAATATCTGCAGCAAAGTATTTAGTAGCAAAGTAATATGATAGTAGTGGTAACGGTAGCAAAAGGTAATGATAGTAAAAGTAATGTTTTTGGTATTTTGTAGTGATGATAGCAATAGCAACGGAAAAGTAAATACGCGTAGAAAAATATATGGAAAGCCCGTAGGCAATGGATCGGTGATAGAGAATTATGCCGGATGCGGTTCATCATGTAACAGACATAACCTAGCGTGACACAGATCTAGCTCCAATTCATCAATGTAATGTAGGCATGTATTCCGAATATAGTCATACGCGCTTATGGAAAAGAACTTGCATGACATCTTTTGTCCTACCCTCCCGTGGCAGCGGGGTCCTAGCGGAAACTAAGGGATATTAAGGCCTCCTTTTAATAGAGTACCGGACCAAAGCATTAACACATAGTGAATACATGAACTCCTCAAACTACGTTCATCACCGGTAAGTATCCCGATTATTGTCACTTCGGGGTTAACGGATCATAACACATAATAGGTGACTATAGACTTGCAAGATAGGATCAAGAACTCTCATATATTGATGAAAACATAATAGGTTCAGATCTGAAATCATGGCACTCGGGCCCTAGTGACAAGCATTAAGCATAGCAAAGTCATAGCAACATCAATCTCAGAACATAGTGGATACTAGGGATCAAACCCTAACAAAACTAACTCAATTACATGATAAATCTCATCCAACCCATCACCGTCCAGCAAGCCTACGATGGAATTACTCATGCACGGTGGTGAGCATCATGAAATTGGTGATGGAGGAAGGTTGATGATGACAATGGCGAAGGATTCCCCTCTCTGGAGCCCCGAACGGACTCCAGATCAGCCCTCCCGAGAGGTTTTAGGGCTTGGCGGCGTCTCCATATCGTAAAACGCGATGAATCCTTCTCCTTGATTTTTTCTCTCCGAAACCAAATATATAGGGTTGGAGTTGAGGTCGGAGGAGCTTTAGGGGGCCCATGAGGTAGGGGGCGCGCCCCCACCCTCGTGGCTAGGGTGTGGGCCCCCTGGTCTTCATCTTTTGCAGGGATTTTTTATTATTTCCGAAAAGATGTTCCGTGAAGTTTCAGGTCATTCCGAGAACTTTTGTTTCTGCACATAAATAACACCATGGTAATTCTGCTGAAAATAGTGTCAGTCCGGGTTAGTTCCATTCAAATCATGCAAGTTAGAGTCCAAAACAAGGGCAAAAGTGTTTGGAAAAGTAGATACGACGGAGACGTATCAACTCCCCCATGCTTAAACCTTTGCTTGTCCTCAAGCAATTCAGTTGATAAACTGAAAGTGATAAAGAAAAACTTTTACAAACTATGTTTGCTCTTGTTGTTGTAAATATATAAAGCCAGCATTCAAGTTTTCAGCAAAGATTATGAACTAGCCATATTCACAATAACGCTTAGGTCTCATGTTTACTCATATCAATGGCATAATCAACTAGCAAGCAATAATAATAAATCTCGGATGACAACACTTTCTCAAAACAATCATAATATGATATAACAAGATGGTATCTCGCTAGCCCTTTCTGAGACCGCAAAACATAAATGCAGAGCACCTTTAAAGATCAAGGACTGACTAGACATTGTAATTCATGGTAAAAGAGATCCAGTCAAGTCATACTCAATGTAAACTAACAGTAATGAATGCAAATGATAGCGGTGCTCTCCAACTGGTTCTTTGTAATAAGAGGATGATGACTCAACATAAAAGTAAATAGATAGGCCCTTCACAGAGGGAAGCAGGGATTTGTAGAGGTGCCAGAGCTCGGTTTTGAAATAGAGGTGAATAATATTTTGAGCGGTATACTTTCATTGTCAACATAACAACCAAGAGATGGCGATTTCTTCCATGCTACACACATTATAGGCGGTTCCCAAACAGAATGGTAAAGTTTATACTCCCCCTCCACCAACAAGCATCAATCCATGGCTTGCTCGAAACAACGAGTGCCTCCAACTAACAAGAGTCCTAGGGGGAGTTTTGTTTGCAATTATTTTGATTTAGTTTGCATAAAGCATGGGACTGGGCATCCCGGTGACCAGCCCTTTTCTCGTGAGTGAGGAGCGGAGTCCACTCCTCTTGAGAATAACCCGCCTAACATGGAAGATACGGACAGCCCTAGTTGATACATGAGCTATTCAAGTATACAAAACATGATATTTATTTGAAGGTTTAGAGTTTGGCACATACAAATTTACTTGGAACGGCAGGTAGATACCGTATATAGGTAGGTATGGTGGACTCATATGAAATAACTTTGGGGTTTATGGAGTTGGATGCACAAGAAGTATTCCTGATTAGTACAAGTGAAGGCTAGCAAAAGACTGGGAAGCGACCAGCTAGAGAGCGACAACAGTCATGAACATGCATTAAAATTAATCAACACCGAATGCAAGCATGAGTAGGATATAATCCACCATGAACATAAATATCATGAAGGCTATGTTGATTTTGTTTCAACTACCTGCGTGAACATGCGCCAAGTCAAGTCACTTAAATCATTCAGAGGAGGATACCACCCTATCATACCACATCACAACCATTTTAATAGCATGTTGGCACGCAAGGTAAACCATTATAATCTCCTAGCTAATCAAGCATGGCACAAGAAACTATGATCTCTAGTTGTCATTGCAAGCATGTTTATTCATAATAGACTGAATCGGGAACGATGAACTAATCATATTTACGAAAAAAGAGGTCAAGTTCGTACCAGCTTTTCTCATCTCAATCAGTCATCATATATCGTCATAATTGCCTTTCACTTGCACGAGCGAATTATGTGAATAATATTAAGTGTGCGTGTGCATTGGACTAAGCTGGAATCTGCAAGCATTCAATAAACAGGAGAAGACAAGGCAATATGGGCTCTTTTGTCATATCAACAATTATGCATATAAGAGCCACTTCAACAATTTAATCATGGTCTTCTCCTATCGACCCCAAATAAAAGAAAGGAAATAAAACTATTTACACGGGAAAGCTCCCAACAACCAAAAGAAGAAAAGGAAATCTTTTTGGGTTTTCTTTTTAATTACTACTACAAGCATGGAAAGTAAACTAATTAAAAACTACAACTATTTTTTTTGGTTTTTCTTAAGGTTTATTAAACACACAAGAAGAAAGCATAAAAAGGAAAATAAACTAGCATGGATGATACAATGAAAAAGTATGAGCACTGACATCTAGCAATGAGTGTGTGAACATGAATGTAATGTCAGTGAGAAATACGTACTCGCCCAAGCTTAGGCTTTTGGCCTAAGTGTTGGGGAACGTTGCAGAAAACAAAAATTTTCCTACGGTTGCACCAAGATCCATCTATGAGTTCATCTAGCAACGAGTGATCGGATGCATCTACATACCTTTGTAGATCGCGAGCGGAAGCGTTCAAAGAACGGGGATGAGGTAGTCGAACACGACGTGATCCAAATCACCGGAGATCCTAGCACCGAACGGACGGCACCTCTGCGTTCAACACACGTACGGTCAGCGTAACGTCTCCTTCTTCTTGATCCAGCAAGAGGGAAGGAGAGGTTGAGGAAGATGGCTCCAGCAGAAGCATGACGGCGTGGTGGTGATGGAGCTGCAGTACTCCGTCAGGGCTCGCCAAGCGCTATGGAGGAGGAGGAGGTGTTGGAGAGGGAGAAGGAGGCAACCAAAGGCATGGATGAAAAGCCCTCCTTCCCCCACTATATATAGGAGGGCCAAGGGGGGGGGCGCCGGCCCTAGGAGATCCAATCTCCTAGGGGGGCGGCGGCCAAGGGAGGTTTCCCTCCCCCCCAAGGCACCTAGGAGGTGCCTTCCACTAGTGGGACTCTTCCCTTTTGTGAACCCTAGCCACATGGGCCTCTTGGGGCTGGTGCCCTTGGCCCATGTAGGCCAAGGCGCACCCCCTACAGACCATGTGCCCCCCCGGGGCAGGTGGACCCACCCGGTGGACCCCCGGGACCCTTCCGGTGGTCCCGGTACAATACCGATGACCCCGAAACTTGTCCCGATGGCCGAAACAGGACTTCCCATATATAATATTTACCTCCGGACCATTCCGGAACTCCTCGTGACGTCCGGGATCTCATCCGGGACTCCGAACAACATTCGGGTTACTGCATATACATATCCCTACAACCCTAGCGTCACCGAACCTTAAGTGTGTAGACCCTACGGGTTCGGGAGACATGTAGACATGACCGAGATCGCTCTCCGGTCAATAACCAACAGCGGGATCTGGATACCCATGTTGGCTCCCACATGCTCCTCGATGATCTCATCGGATGAACCACGATGTCGAGGATTCAAGCAACCCCGTATACAATTCCCTTTGTCAATCGGTATGTTACTTGCCCGAGATTCGATCGTCGGTATCCCAATACCTCGTTCAATCTCGTTACCGGCAAGTCACTTTACTCGTACCGTAATGCATGATCCCGTGACCAGACACTTGGTCACTTTGAGCTCATTATGATGATGCATTACCGAGTGGGCCCAGTGATACCTCTCCGTCATACGGAGTGACAAATCCCAGTCTTGATCCGTGTCAACCCAACAGACACTTTCGGAGATACCCGTAGTATACCTTTATAGTCACCCAGTTACGTTGTGACGTTTGGTACACCCAAAGCACTCCTACGGTATCCGGGAGTTACACGATCTCATGGTCTAAGGAAAAGATACTTGACATTGGAAAACTCTAGCAAACGAACTATACGATCTTGTGCTATGTTTAGGATTGGGTCTTGTCCATCACATCATTCTCCTAATGATGTGATCTCGTTATCAATGACATCCAATGTCCATAGTCAGGAAACCATGACTATCTGTTGATCAACGAGCTAGTCAACTAGAGGCTTACTAGGGACATGTTGGTGTCTATTATTCACACATGTATTACGATTTCCGGATAACACAATTATAGCATGAATAAAGACAATTATCATGAACAAGGAAATATAATAATAATGCTTTTATTATTGCCTCTAGGGCATATTTCCAACAGTCTCCCACTTGCACTAGAGTCAATAATCTAGTTACATTGTGATGAATCGAACACCCATGGAATTCTGGTGTTGATCATGTTTTGCCCTAGGGAGAGGTTTAGTCAACGGATCTGCTACATTCAGGTCCGTATGCACTTTACAAATATCTATGTCTCCATCTTGAACATTTTCACGAATGGAGTTGAAGCGACGCTTGATGTGCCTTGTCTTCTTGTGAAACCTGGGCTCCTTGGCAAGTGCAATAGCTCCAGTGTTGTCACAAAAGAGTTTGATTGGCCCCGACGCATTGGGTATGACTCCTAGGTCGGTGATGAACTCCTTCACCCAAATTGCTTCATGCGCTGCCTCCGAGGCTGCCATGTACTCCGCTTCACATGTAGATCCCGCCACGACGCTCTGCTTGCAACTGCACCAGCTTACTGCCCCACCATTCAAAATATACACGTATCCGGTTTGTGACTTAGAGTCATCCAGATCTGTGTCGAAGCTAGCGTCGACGTAACCCTTTACGACGAGCTCTTCGTCACCTCCATAAACGAGAAACATTTCCTTAGTCCTTTTCAGGTACTTCAGGATATTCTTGACCGCTGTCCAGTGTTCCTTGCCGGGATTACTTTGGTACCTTCCTACCAAACTTACGGCAAGGTTTACATCAGGTCTGGTACACAGCATGGCATACATAATAGAACCTATGGCTGAGGCATAGGGGATGACACTCATCTCTTCTATATCTTCTGCCGTGGTCGGACATTGAGCTGAGCTCAATTTCACACCTTGTAACACAGGCAAGAACCCCTTCTTAGACTGATCCATATTGAACTTCTTCAATATCTTATCAAGGTATGTGCTTTGTGAAAGACCTATGAGGCGTCTTGATCTATCTCTATAGATCTTGATGCCTAATATATAAGCAGCTTCTCCAAGGTCCTTCATTGAAAAACTCTTATTCAAGTAGGCCTTGATGCTGTCCAAGAGTTCTATATCATTTCCCATCAAAAGTATGTCATCTACATATAATATGAGAAATGCTACAGAGCTCCCACTCACTTTCTTGTAAACGCAGGCTTCTCCATAAGTCTGCGTAAACCCAAACGCTTTGATCATCTCATCAAAGCGAATGTTCCAACTCCGAGATGCTTGCACCAGCCCATAAATCGAGCGTTGGAGCTTGCACACCTTGTCAGCATTCTTAGGATCGACAAAACCTTCCGGCTGCATCATATACAATTCTTCCTTAAGGAAACCATTAAGGAATGCCGTTTTGACGTCCATTTGCCATATTTCATAATCATAGAATGCGGCAATTGCTAACATGATTCGGACGGACTTCAGCTTCGCTACCGGTGAGAAAGTCTCATCGTAGTCAACCCCTTGAACTTGTCGATAACCCTTAGCGACAAGCCGAGCTTTATAGATGGTCGCATTACCATCCGCGTCTGTCTTCTTCTTAAAGATCCATTTATTTTCTATGGCTCGCCGCTCAACGGGCAAGTCAGTCAAAGTCCATACTTCATTTTCATACATGGATCCTATCTCAGATTTCATGGCTTCTAGCCATTTGTCAGAATCCGGGCCCGCCATCGCTTCTTCATAGTTCGAAGGTTCACCGTTGTCTAACAACATGATTTCCAAGACAGGGTTGCCGTACCACTCTGGTGCGGAACGTGTCCTTGTGGACCTTCGAATTTCAGTAGGAGCTTGATCAGAAGTATCTTGATCATCATCATTAACTTCCTCTCTAGTCGGTGCAGGCACCTCAGGAACATTTTCTTGAGTTGTGCCATTTTCCGTTCAAGAGGTAATACTTCATCAAGTTCTACTTTCCTCCCACTTACTTCTTTCGAGAGAAACTCCTTCTCTAGAAAGGATCCATTCTTGGCAACAAAGATCTTGCCTTCGGATCTGAGGTAGAAGGTATACCCAATAGTTTCTTTAGGGTATCCTATGAAGACGCATTTTTCCGACTTGGGTTCGAGCTTTCAGTTGAAGTTTCTTGACATAAGCATCGCATCCCCAAACTTTTAGAAACGACAACTTAGGTTTCTTACCAAACCATAATTCAAACGGTGTCGTCTCAACGGATTTCGACGGAGCCCTATTTAAAGTGAATGCGGCAGTCTCTAAAGCATAGCCCCAAAAAGATAGCGGTAAATCGGTAAGAGACATCATAGATCGCACCATATCTAATAGAGTGCGATTACGACGTTCGGACACACCATTACGCTGAGGTGTTCCAGGCGGCGTGAGTTGTGAAACTATTCCACATTTTCTTAAGTGTGTGCCAAACTCGTGACTCAAGTATTCTCCTCCACGATCTGATCGCAGGAACTTGATTTTCCTGTCACGTTGATTCTCAACTTCACTCTGAAATTCCTTGAACTTTTCAAAGGTTTCAGACTTGTGTTTCATTAAGTAGACATACCCATATCTACTCAAGTCATCAGTGAGGGTGAGAACATAACGATAGCCACCGCGAGCCTCAACACTCATTGGACCGCACACATCAGTATGTATGATTTCCAATAAGTTGGTTGCTCGCTCCATTGTTCCTGAGAACGGAGTCTTGGTCATTTTACCCATGAGGCATGGTTCGCACGTGTCAAATGATTCGTAATCAAGAGACTCTAAAAGTCCATCTGCATGGAGCTTCTTCATGCGTTTGACACCTATGTGACCAAGGCGGCAGTGCCACAAGTATGTGGGACTATCATTATCAACTTTACATCTTTTGGTACTCACACTATGAATATGTGTAGCATTACGCTCGAGATTCATTAAGAATAAACCATTCACCATAGGAGCATGACCATAAAACATATCTCTCATATAAATAGAACAACCATTATTCTCGGATTTAAATGAGTAGCCATCTCGAATTAAACGAGATCCCGATACAATGTTCATGCTCAAAGCTGGCACTAAATAACAATTATTAAGGTTTAAAACTAATCCCGAAGGTAAATGTAGAGGTAGCGTGCCGACGGCGATCACATTGACCTTGGAACCATTCCCGACGCGCATCGTCACCTCGTCCTTTGCCAATCTCCGCTTATTCCGCAGCCCCTGCTTTGAGTTACAAATGTGAGCAACTGCACCGGTATCAAATACCCAGGAGCTACTACGGGTACTAGTAAGGTACACATCAATTACATGTATATCATATATACCTTTTGTTTTGCCGGCCTTCTTGTCTGCTAAGTATTTGGGGCAGTTCCGCTTCCAGTGACCACTTCCCTTGCAATAAAAGCACTCAGTCTCGGGCTTGGGTCCATTCTTTGGCTTCTTCCCAGCAGCTTGCTTGCCGGGCGCGGCAACTCCCTTGCCGTCCTTCTTGAAGTTCTTTTTACCCTTGCCCTTCTTGAACTTAGTGGTTTTATTCACCATCAACACTTGATGTTCCTTCTTGACTTCTACCTCTGCTGATTTCAGCATTGCAAATACTTCAGGAATGGTCTTTTCCATCCCCTGCATATTGAAGTTCATCACAAAGCTCTTGTAGCTCGGTGGAAGCGACTGGAGGATTCTGTCAATGACCGCGTCATCCGGGAGATTAACTCCCAGCTGAGCCAAGCGGTTATGTAACCCAGACATAGTGAGTATGTGCTCACTGACAGAACTATTTTCCTCCATCTTACAGCTGAAGAATTTGTCGGAGACTTCATATCTCTCGACCCGGGCATGAGCTTGGAAAACCATTTTCAGCTCTTCGAACATCTCATATGCTCCGTGTCTCTCAAAACGCTTTTGGAGCCCCGGCTCTAAGCTGTAAAGCATGCCGCACTGAACGAGGGAGTAGTCATCGGTACGTGCCTGCCAAGCGTTCATAACGTCTTGTTCTGCAGGGAGAACAGGTGCGTCACCTAGCGGTGCTTGTAGGACATAATCTTTCTTGGCAGCTATGAGGATGATCCTCAGGTTCCGGACCCAGTCCGTGTAGTTGCTGCCATCGTCTTTCAGCTTGGTTTTCTCTAGGAACGCGTTGAAGTTGAGGACTACGTTGGCCATTTGATCTACAAGACATATTGTAAATATTTTAGACTAGGTTCATGATAATTAAGTTCATCTAATCAAATTATTCAATGAACTCCCACTTAGATAGACATCCCTCTTCTAGTCATCTAAGTATAACATGATCCGAGTCAACTAGGCCGTGTCCGATCATCACGTGAGACGGACTAGTCAACATCGGTGAACATCTTCATGTTGATCGTATCTTCTATACGACTCATGCTCGACCTTTCGGTCTTCTGTGTTCCGAGGCCATGTCTGTACATGCTAGGCTCGTCAAGTCAACCTAAGTGTTTGCATGTGTAAATCTGTCTTACACCCGTTGTATGTGAACGTTAGAATCTAACACCCGATCATCACGTGGTGCTTCGAAACAACGAACTGTCGCAACGGTGCACAGTTAGGGGGAACACTTTCTTGAAATTATTATGAGGGATCATCTTATTTACTACCGTCGTTCTAAGTAAACAAGATGCAAAACATGATAAACATCACATGCAATCAAATAATAATAGTGACATGATATGGCCAATATCACATAGCTCCTTTGATCTCCATCTTGGGGCTCCATGATCATCTTGTCACCGGCATGACACCATGATCTCCATCATCATGATCTCCATCATTGTGTCTCCATGAAGTTGCTCGCCAACTATTACTTCTACTACTATGGCTAACGCGTTTAGCAATAAAGTAAAGTAATTTACATGGCGTTTCTCAATGACACGCAGGTCATACAAAAAATAAAGACAACTCCTATGGCTCCTGCCGGTTGTCATACTCATCGACATGCAAGTCGTGATTCCTATTACAATAGCATGAACATCTCATACATCACATATAGATCATTCATCATTCATCACAACTTTGGCCATATCATATCACAAAGCACTTGCTGCAAAAACAAGTTAGACGTCCTCTAATTGTTGTTGCAAGTTTTACGTGGCTGAAGTAGGGTTCTAGCAAGAACGTTTTCTTACCTACGTGAAAGCCACAACGTGATTTGTCAACTTCTATTTACCCTTCATAAGGACCCTTTTCATCGAATCCGCTCCAACTAAAGTAGGAGAGACAGACACCCGCCAGCCACCTTATGCAACTTGTGCATGTTAGTCGGTGGAACCGGTCTCACGTAAGCGTACGTGTAAGGTTGGTCCGGGCCGCTTCATCCCACAATACCGTTGAAGCAAGATAAGACTAGTAGCGGCAAGAAAGTTGACAACATCTACGCCCACAACAAATTGTGTTCTACTCGCGCAAGAAGAACTACGCATAGACCTAGCTCATGATGCCACTGTTGGGGAACGTTGCAGAAAACAAAAAATTTCCTACGGTTTCACCAAGATCCATCTATGAGTTCATCTAGCAACGAGTGATCGGATGCATCTACATACCTTTGTAGATCGCGAGCGGAAGCGTTCAAAGAACGGGGATGAGGTAGTCGAACACGACGTGATCCAAATCACCGGAGATCCTAGCACCGAACGGACGGCACCTCCGCGTTCAACACACGTACGGTCAGCGTAACGTCTCCTTCTTCTTGATCCAGCAAGAGGGAAGGAGAGGTTGAGGAAGATGGCTCCAGCAGCAGCACGACGGCGTGGTGGTGATGGAGCTGCAGTACTCCGTCAGGGCTTCGCCAAGCGCTATGGAGGAGGAGGAGGTGTTGGAGAGGGAGAAGGAGGCAACCAAAGGCGTGGATGAAAAGCCCTCCTTCCCCCACTATATATAGGAGGGCCAAGGGGGGGGGCGCCGGCCCTAGGAGATCCAATCTCCTAGGGGGGCGGCGGCCAAGGGAGGTTTCCCTCCCCCCCAAGGCACCTAGGAGGTGCCTTCCACTAGTGGGACTCTTCCCTTTGTGAACCCTAGGCGCATGGGCCTCTTGGGGCTGGTGCCCTTGGCCCATGTAGGCCAAGGCGCACCCCCTACAGCCCATGTGGCCCCCCGGGGCAGGTGGACCCACCCGGTGGACCCCCGGGACCCTTCCGGTGGTCCCGGTACAATACCGATGACCCCGAAACTTGTCCCGATGGCCGAAACAGGACTTCCCATATATAAATTCTTTACCTCCGGACCATTCCGGAACTCCTCGTGACGTCCGGGATCTCATCCGGGACTCCGAACAACATTCGGGTTACTGCATATACATATCCCTACAACCCTAGCGTCACCGAACCTTAAGTGTGTAGACCCTACGGGTTCGGGAGACATGTAGACATGACCGAGATCGCTCTCCGGTCAATAACCAACAGCGGGATCTGGATACCCATGTTGGCTCCCACATGCTCCTCGATGATCTCATCGGATGAACCACGATGTCGAGGATTCAAGCAACCCCGTATACAATTCCCTTTGTCAATCGGTATGTTACTTGCCCGAGATTCGATCGTCGGTATCCCAATACCTCGTTCAATCTCGTTACCGGCAAGTCACTTTACTCGTACCGTAATGCATGATCCCGTGACCAGACACTTGGTCACTTTGAGCTCATTATGATGATGCATTACCGAGTGGGCCCAGTGATACCTCTCCGTCATACGGAGTGACAAATCCCAGTCTTGATCCGTGTCAACCCAACAGACACTTTCGGAGATACCCGTAGTATACCTTTATAGTCACCCAGTTACGTTGTGACGTTTGGTATACCCAAAGCACTCCTACGGTATCCGGGAGTTACACGATCTCATGGTCTAAGGAAAAGATACTTGACATTGGAAAACTCTAGCAAACGAACTATACGATCTTGTGCTATGTTTAGGATTGGGTCTTGTCCATCACATCATTCTCCTAATGATGTGATCTCGTTATCAATGACATCCAATGTCCATAGTAAGGAAACCATGACTATCCGTTGATCAACGAGCTAGTCAACTAGAGGCTTACTAGGGACATGTTGGTGTCTATTATTCACACGTGTATTACGATTTCCGGATAATACAATTATAGCATGAATAAAGACAATTATCATGAACAAGGAAATATAATAATAATGATTTTATTATTGCCTCTAGGGCATATTTCCAACACTAAGTTGGTCTATGGCCATGGTTGGCCTGGCAGATATCCATATTAATAGTTGGGGTCGTACTGCGAAGAAGAAGACTGATTGCCACTGGTTGGCAATCATCTCCGGATCCCACTGGTAATTAGACTGTCATGGAGGATCACCTTGTGGTTCCGACTCTGGCTTTGCGGCCGATGCAGTGTTCCGGTAGGCATGAATATCCTCCGGCGAGACGAGGTACTGGCCTGCAGATAAATCAAACAAGGAAGGAGGAGGCAAGGTAATAGTCTCAGGATGATGTTTATCAAAGAACAATTTGTATTTAAGCTCCCCTTCCCTATTCTTTATAATGAAATCATGTGCTACCATACTCTTATAATCTAAATAAACAGTAGGCAGCAATTTTTCTTCTTTTTCATAGTGCCTAATAGGTATGTTATAATATGCAGCAAGGCATGAAGCATAGATACCGCCAAAGATGGGGCCCTTTGTACGGTACAGACTCAACCATTTAGCAATAATACCGCACATACTCACAGAGTTATCACAGAATAAACTGTGGAACAAAATAATAATATCAGGAACACTAAGGTTTCCACAGTTTCCGCGACCAATTAAGCAACGACTAGCAAATATTGCAAAGTAGCGTAAAACAGGAAAATGTATGCTAGTGATTCGTGCATCGGAAACCTTACTCGTTTCCCCTACATTGATGGTATCAATAAACCCATCCACATCGTCACGATGTGGTTCCTCTATTTTGCCCTCGAAAGGGATCAAACAAACTCGACAAAAATCATAAAGTGACATCTTCTTAACCACATCATATAAATGAAACTCTACTGAAGGAGGTGATTCCCTAGGATAATAGTATAAGTTTTGCACAAAAGTATTGGTGAGTAAGAGATACTGTTCGCGTTGGTCGCGGAGGAAGTCAGTGAGGCCTGCATTCTTAGCTAATTCATAAAAATCCTCATAAATCTCGGTTGCTCTCAAGAATTCATCGGAGGGCCATTCACACGGCCTAACCTCCGCGGTGCGAGGCAATTTATATTTGGGCTTCATTGCTTCTTCATTTTTCTTTTCCTTCGAGCTTCGGCTCGATGAGCCCCTCAAAAATCTCTTCATTATTCTCTGAAAAATTCTGGAATTTTTTTTAGTAACTTCAAAATAAAAGTAAGCCAAACTCAGTATTATTGATAGCAACTACTCATACAAGTGCCTAGAGCCTATATCATGCATCAAAACTACTTGGAACCATAAAAATTTGACATGCAAGCTCAAGAACATGGTCACCTAGGCAGCACAAATTTGCAATGAATAAAGCACTAGAACAAAAACTAATTGGACCAATGGAGGAGTCACATCCCAAGGAACAATCTCCCCAAGCAGTTTTGTGAGAGGTGCTTTGAGCAAGGAGATCGAAAATGGCAGCAAAATGAGCTTGGACTCGGGTTTGAGCTGGATATTCGTGTTTGTGGGAGGAAGGAGTGTGTGGGTGCAAGGATAAGTGGAGGAGGGCCACCGTAGGCCCACGAGGCAGGGGGCACACCCAGGGGGTAAGGCGCGCCCCTGACCCTCGTGGCCAGGTGCCAGCTCCTCCTGCTGTGTTCTCAGTGCCAAAAATACTCAAATATTCAAGAAAAAATCATATTTAAATTTCAGGGCATTTGGTGAACTTTTATTTTCGGGGTATTTTTATATTGCACGGATAATTTAGATAACAGACAGAAAATACCATTTTTATTTTATTTAATATAAATAACAGAAAGTAAAAGTGGGGTACAGAAGGTTGTGCCTTCTAGTTTCATCCATCTCATGCTCATCAAAAGGAATCCACTAACAAGGTTGATCAAGTCTTATTAACGAACTCATTCCGAATAACATGGAACCGGAGAAATTTTGAATAACACTATGTTACCTCTACGGGGATATGCACATCCCCAATAATAAGAATATCATATTTATTCTTGACAGTAGGAAGAGGAAATTCAAAACCTCCAAATATAATCGATGGAATTTTTTCAATAGAGTTGATACTTGAACTTGAGGTTGTTTCCTCGGAAAGTGTACCATATGCTCATTACGTTAACATGAAAAGTGACATTGCCTTTAGTGCAATCAATAACAGCCCCTGCAGTATTCAAAAAGGGTCTTCCAAGAATAATAGACATACTATCATCCTCGGGAATATCAAGAATAACAAAGTCCGTTAAAATAGTAACGTTTGCAACTACAACAGGCACATCCTCACAAATACCGACAGGTATAGCAGTTGATTTATCAGCCATTTGCAAAGATATTTCAGTAGGTGTCAACTTATTCAAATCAATTCTACGATATAAGGAGAGAGGCATAACACTAACACCGGCTCCAAGATCACATAAAGCAGTTTTAACATATTTTCTTTTAATGGAGCATGGTATAGTGGGTACTCCTGGATCTCCAAGTTTCTTTGGTATTCCAACCTTAAAAGTATAATTAGCAAGCATGGTGGAAATTTTAGCTTCCGGTATCTTTCTTTTATAGTGACAATTTCTTTCATGTACTTAGCACAAGGATTCATTTTGAGCATATCAGTTAACTGCATACGCAAAAAGATAGGTCTAATCATTTCAGCAAAGCGCTCGAAATCCTCATCATCCTTTTTCTTGGATGGTTTGGGAGGAAAAGGCATGGGTTTCTGAACCCAAGGCTCTCTTTCCTTTCCGTGTTTCCTAGCAACAAAGTCTCTCTTATCATAACGTTGATTCTTTGATTGTGGGTTATCAAGATCAACAACAGGTTCAATTTCTACATCATTATCATTACTAGGTTGAGCATCATCATGAACATTTTTATTAACATTATCACTAGTTTTAGGTTCATTACCAGATTGTGTTTCAGCATCAGAAATAGAAATATCATTTGGATTCTCAGGTGTTTCAGTAATAGGTTCACTAGTAGCATGCAAAGTCCTATCATTTTTTGTTTTCTTCCTTTTAAAAGGACTAGGTGCATCTATATTATTTCTCTGAGAATCTTGCTCAATTCTCTTAGGGTGGTCTTCAGGATACAAAAGTTCCCGAGTCATTCTACCAGTTCTAGTAGCCACTCTAACAGCATAATCATTATTCTTACTATTCAATTCATTAAGCAAATCATTTTGAGCTTTAAGTACTTGTTCTACTTGAGTTGTAACCATAGAAGCATGTTTAATAATAAGTTTAAGTTCACCTTTAACATTAGTCATATAATCACCCAAGTGTTCAGGCATATTTGAATTGTATTTCAATTGTCTACCAAAATAAGCATTAAAATCTTCTTGCTTAATCATAAATTTATCAAACTCATCTAAGCATGGGCTAGCAAACTTAGTAAATGGGATTTTAGCTTTATCATATCTATAGAGAGAATTTACCTTTACTACCTGTGTCGGGTTATCAAGACCATGAGTTTCTTCAAAAGGTGAAGGATTAAGATCATATGTTTCTTCAAGAGGCGGTAAATTAAGACCATGTATTTCTTCAATAGGAGGTGAATTCTTAACATCTTCAGCTTTAATACCCTTTTCTTTCATAGATTTCTTTGCCTCATGCATATCTTCAGGACTGAGAAATAGAACACCTCTTTTCTTCGGAGTTGGTTTAGGAATAGGCTCGGGAAGTATCCAATTATTTTCATTTGTCAACATATTATTCAATAGAATTTCAGCTTCATCTGGTGTTCTTTCCCTGAAAACAGAACCAGCACAACTATCCAGGTAATCTCTAGAAGCATCGGTTAGTCCATTATAAAAGATATCAAGTATTTAATTTTTCTTAAGAGGATGATCAGGCAAAGCATTAAGTAATTGGAGAAGCCTCCCCCAAGCTTGTGGGAGACTCTCTTCTTCAATTTGCACAAAATTATATATATATATATATATCCCTTAAAGCAGCTTATTTCTTATGAGCAGGGAAATATTTAGCAGAGAAGTAATAAATCATGTCCTGGGTCCTATGCACACAACCAGGATCAAGAGAATTAAACCATATCTTAGCATCACCCTTTAATGAGAACGGAAATATTTTAAGGATATAAAAGTAGCGAGTTCTCTCATCATTAGTGAATGGGGTGGCTATATCATTTAATTTAGTAAGATGTGCCACAACAGTTTTAGATTCATAGCCATGAAAAGGATCAAATTCAACCAAAGTAATTATATCAGGATCAACAGAGAATTCATAATCCTTATCAATAACACAGATAGGTGAAGTAGCAAAAGCAGGGTCATGTTTCATTTTAGCATCAAGGGATTGTTGCTTCCATTTAGCTAATAATTTCTTAAGATCACTTCTATCATTACAAGAAAGAATATCTCTAGCAGATTCTTCATCCAGAACATAAACCTCAGGAACAACAGGCAATTTGTAAGTATTAGGGGGAGAGTCTTCATCATCACTATCTTCAATATAATCAGTTTCAATAATTTCATTCTCTCTAACCCTAGCAAGTTGTTCATCAAGAAATTCACCAAGTGGCACAGTAGTATCAAGTGTAGAAGTAGTTTCATCATAAGTATCATGCATAGCAGAAGTGGCATCATCAATAACATGCGACATATCAGAACGAATAGCAGAAGCAGGTTTAGGTGTCGCAAGCTTACTCAAAACAGAAGGTGAATCAAGTGCAGAGCTAGATGGCAGTTCCTTACCTCCCCTCGTAGTTGAGGGATAAATCTTAGTTTTTGGATCTCTCAAGTTCTTCATAATGATAAGCAGATATAAATCCCAAGTGACTCAAAGAATAGAGCTATGCTCCCCGACAACGGTGCTAGAAAATAGTCTTGATAACCCACAAGTATAGGGGATCGCAACAGTTTTCGAGGGTATATTATTCAACCCAAATTTATTGATTTGACACAAGGGAAGCAAAAGAGCATTCTCAAGTATTAGCAGCTGAGTTGTCAATTCAACCACACCTGGAAACTTAATATCTACAGGAAAGTATTTAGTAGCAAAGTAATATGATAGTAGTGGTAACGGTAGCAAAAGGTAATTATAGTAAAAGTAATGTTTTTGGTATTTTGTAGTGATGATAGCAATAGCAACGGAAAAGTAAATAAGCGAAGAACAATATATGGAAAGCTCGTAGGCAATGGATCGGTGAAAGAGAATTATGCCGGATGCGGTTCATCATGTAACAGTCATAACCTAGGGTGACACAGAACTAGCTCCAATTCATCAATGTAATGTAGGCATGTATTCCGAATATAGTCATACGTGCTTGTGGAAAAGAACTTGCATGACATCTTTTGTCCTACCCTCCCGTGGCAGCGGGGTCCTAGAGGAAACTAAGGGACATTAAGGCCTCCTTTTAATAGAGTACCAGACCAAAGCATTAAGACATAGTGAATACATGAACTCCTCAAACTATGGTCATCATCGATAAGTATCCTGATTATTGTCACTTCGGGGTTAACGGATCATAACACATAATAGGTGACTATAGACTTGCAAGATAGGATCAAGAACTCTCATATATTGATGAAAACATAATAGGTTCAGATCTGAAATCATGGCACTCGGGCCCTAGTGACAAGCATTAAGCATAGCAAAGTCATAGCAACATCAATCTCAGAACATAGTGGATACTAGGGATCAAACCCTAACAAAACTAACTCGATTACATGATAAATCTCATCCAACCCATCACCGTCCAGCAAGCCTACGATGGAATTACTCACGCACGGCGGTGAGCATCATGAAATTGGTGATGGAGGAAGGTTGATGATGACGATGGCGAAGGATTCCCCTCTCCGGAGCCCTGAACGGACTCCAGATCAGCCCTCCCGAGAGGTTTTAGGGCTTGGCGGCGTCTCTGTATCGTAAAACGCGATGAATCCTTCTCCTTGATTTTTTTCTCTCCGAAACCAAATATATAGAGTTGGAGTTGATGTCGGAGGAGCTTCAGGGGGCCCACGAGGTAGGGGGCGCGCCCTAGGGTGGCAGGCGCGCCCCCACCCTCGTGGCTAGGGTGTGGGCCCCCTGGTCTTCATCTTTTGCAGGGATTTTTTATTATTTCCGAAAAGATGTTCCATGAAGTTTCGGGTCATTCCGAGAACTTTTGTTTCTGCACATAAATAACACCATGTTAATTCTGCTGAAAACAGCGTCAGTCCGGGTTAGTTCCATTCAAATCATGCAAGTTAGAGTCCAAAACAAGGGCAAAAGTGTTTGGAAAAGTAGATACGACGGAGACGTATCAGGACCTAAGTCACATTACTTGTTTCAAGTGCGGGAAGACGGGACACTACGCCACTGAGTGCCCTGAAGCGAAGAATGGGAATGGCAATGGAAGCGCTGGGAAGAAGCCCAACCCTTTCAACAGGGGACAAGTGAACCACGTGAACATGGAGGAGGTTGAGGAGCAGTCTGTTGCCGTTATCGGTAAGTTTTTGGCTAAGTCATTTACTACAATCGTTCTTTTTGACACTGGTGCATCGCATTCTTACATATCAAGGGGATTCGTGGATAAGTATAAACTGCCCACTGAAGTACTTAGGACACCTATGCTAGTAACCTCACCCGGAGCTGAGTATATGGCAAGCAGTGGATGTTTTCAGATGCCACTAACCATTGGAAGCCATGTTTTCCCCTCAGACCTGATAATTTTGGAGTCACAAGGATTAGATGTGATACTAGGAATGGATTGGCTATCGATGTATGGGGGAAACATTGATTGCGCGAGTAATTCGATATTGCTCACCACCCCGGAGGGAAAAAGGATCGAGTATGTATCTAGGCATGCGCCTAGGAGGAGCCAAGTAAATACCCTCATGGGAGTTGTTCAGGAGGAAGTGCCTGTAGTAAAGGATTACCCAGATGTTTTTCCAGAGGAGTTACCAGGCATGCCACTAGATCGAGACATCGAGTTTTTGATAGAGCTATTGCCAGGCACCGGGCCAATATCTAAGAGACCCTACCGGATGCCCGCAAATGATCTAGAAGAGATCAAGAAGCAGATTAAGGAATTGTTGGAGAAAGGTTACATTCGAAGGAGTTCATCACCATGGGGAGCCCCAGTGCTATTGGTTGAGAAGAAGGATAAATCTCTAAGAATGGTTGTTGATTATCGTGCGTTGAATGAAGTGACGATTAAGAACAAATACCCCCTGCCAATGATCAATGATTTATTCAACCAGTTGACAGGAGCTAAAGTGTTTTCGAAGATTGATTTGCGATCAGGATATCACCAGCTGAAGATTCGAGAGAAGGATATACCTAAGACAGCTTTCACCACAAGGTACGGGTTGTATGAGTATACGGTCATGTCTTTTGGATTGACTAATGCCCTGCCTATTTCATGAGTATGATGAACAAGGTGTTCATGGAGTTCTTGGATAAGTTCGTTGTGATGTTCATTAATGATATCTTGGTATACTCGAAGAGTGAAGAGGAGCACAAGGAACATATGCGCATGGTTCTAGAGAAGCTCAGGGAACATCAGTTGTATGCCAAGTTCAGCAAATGTGAGTTTTGGTTGAAGGAAGTTGGATTTCCTGGACATGTTATATCAGGAGAGGGTATAGCAGTAGATCCCAGCAAGGTTCAGTCAGTCACTGAGTGGTTGGCACCCACGTCAGTTGGAGAGATCCGCAGTTTTCTTAGACTCTCGGGATATTATCGGAGATTTATTGAAAATTTCTGTAAGATTGCAAAGCCTATGACGACATTGTTGAAGAAGGACACTAAGTTCCATTGGACTGAGGAATGTGAAGCAAGTTTCCAGGAGTTGAAGAAGCATTTGACTACAGCCCCAGTGCTGATTTTGCCGGATATACGCAAGGACTTCCAAGTGTATTGCGATGCTTCACACTTAGGACTTGGAGGAGTATGATGCAAGACGGAAGAGTTGTTTTGTATGCCTCACGACAACTGAAACCGCATGAGCTAAATTATGCCACGCATGATTTGGAGTTAGCAGCCATAGTGCATGCACTCAAGACATGGAGACATTTTCTCATTGGAAACCGTTGCGAGACGTATACACAGATCACAAGAGTTTGAAGTACATCTTCACACAGAAGGAGCTTAACCTCAGGCAGAGGAGATGGTTGGAACTCATAAAGGATTATGATATGAAGCTGCATTATCATCCAGGAAAGGCCAATGTCGTAGCAGACGCTTTGAGCCGTAAGAGTTATGTTAACACCCTCGTACACGGAGAGATGCCAAAGGAGTTAGCCGAGGATCTCAGGGAACTTCGATTAGAGATAGTTCCTAAAGGCTTTTTGGCAACATTGGAGGTTCAGTCAACACTATCGGAAAAGATTCAAGAAGCTCAAAAGGATGACAAAGAGATCACTGAGATAAAAGAGAAGATGAGTGAAGGCAAAGCCAAAGGTTTTTGTGAGGATGAGCACGGCACCCTATGGTTTGAGGACCGTATATATGTGCCCAATAATGCGGAGCTCAGAAGGTTGATTCTACAGGAAGCTCATGACTCGCCATACTCGATACACCCCGGAAACACCAAGATGTATTTGGATTTGAAGGAGCGTTTCTGGTGGACTAGTATGAAGAAGGATATTACCGAGTATGTAGCCGTATGTGATGTATGTCAGAGAGTGAAGACAGAACATCAGAAGCCAGCAGGATTGCTACAGCCTATGCCGATACTCGAATGGAAGTGGGATAAACTTGCCCTACGCAGAGTTCTCATACAACAACAGCTACCAGGCTAGTTTGAAGATGGCACCATTCGAAGCCTTGTATGGGAGAAGATGCCGAACACCGTTGATGTGGGATGAAGTTGGAGACCGCCAGTTGTTTGGACCAGGTTTGATTAAGGAATCCGAAGAGAAGGTTAAACTGATTCGAGATAGACTGAAGGTAGCTCAGTCAAGGCAGAAGAGTTATGCAGATTTAAGATGCAAGGAGGTAGTCTATGAAATCGGAGACAAAGCATATCTGCGAGTTTCACCTTTGCGGGGTGTTAAACATTTTGGAGTTAAGGGAAAGTTAGCCCCGAGATTTGTGGGACCATACCGTGTTTTGGAACGCATGGGGGAGGTTGCCTACAAGTTGGAGTTATCCGAAGGACTGTCAGGAGTTCATGATGTGTTTCACGTTTCCTAGTTGAAGAAGTGTCATGCTGAGATGGCTGATATACCACTGAGAGATACAGTACCCCTGGAGGCAATTCAGTTGGACAGTGATTTTACCTATGAAGAGAAACCTGTCAAAATTCTTGAGTTTGCCAGCCGAGTTACTCGTAGTAAGGTTATCAAGTTTTGCAAAGTTCAGTGGAGCCACCATACCGAGGATTAAGCCACCTGGGAACGAGAGGATGATCTTCGCAAGGATCATCCACACCTATTTTCTAGCCAACCCGAATCTCGAGGGCGAGATTCATCTTAAGGGGGTAGGTTTGTAACATCCCAAATTTTCAATTTGGAATATCATACATAGGTCATTCATGCATGTCATATTTTGTTGCGTTTCGTTTCACGATCCTCAAAATTCTAAGCAACTCAAGGACCCTCGGAGAGAGTTGGGGATTTCACCATTTTCAAATTTGAATTTTATGAAATATCGAAATGAGGATCATTGGTTTTACTATTTTCTCTCCAAAATATTTTCATACTAAAAGATATGAGAGGAGATAATATGACTTCTCCAAAATAAATGAAATATTGAAGGAAAAATTATTAAAATCAAATATTTGATTTTATTCGGATTTTATTTCTATTTTATTTGCATAGGAAAAATAAGCATTTTTCAAAATTTCATTTTAGGCGCAAATAAAAGTTTACCTTGTCCGGCATATTTTTAGAGGACAGGGAAAATTTATTTTGGGATTGGTAGAGTCCATTTAGTATTTCTTTTCTTTCTTTTTCTGCATGATGGAATTATTTTAAAAAAAGTCAACCGACCTACGGGTCGTGTCCGGCCCGGACTCCCCAGGCCAGGCCGCCTTATAAGCCGCCCGAGCTGCCCCGAGCCGCAGCCCACCCCGCCGCCAGCCCGCCCGTGCCTCCCAAACCCTAGCCGCGCGTTGCGCCAGCCGCGCGCCGCCTCGCCGCGCCAGCCGCCGCTGATTTCGCCGGAGCCACCGCCATTTTTTTTCTCGTCGGTTTTTTTCCGGTAAACCCTAGATCTAGATCCGGATTTAAAAAAAAAATCGGTTTATTTCTTTAGATCAATTTTTTTGTTCGGTTAAATAGCGGACGTTCGTCCGTACATTCGTTTTAACGAACGGTTTTCGCCCGGTAGCCGCAGGCAACGAACGTTCATTCATTAACCTGTTTGTCAGTTTTTTTCTCGGGTTTTTCGCGATTATTTTCGATCACGATTTCTGATCCGATTTTCGTTTTAGTTTATCTTTTCGCTCGTTTATCGGAATCAGACGATTCAAGCGCCTAGATCTTCGTCTCGAAACCCTCTTTCCGTTTAACCAACTTGAACAAGATTCCGGTACTATAAAATTTGACTTTAGTTCAGATTAGTAAACGGATCTTGTTTTCTTCGCAGTTTGAGTTTCATTGCTCCGTTTGATTTGATTCTTTTTGCAAACTGGAGTTCTTAAGTTGAACTTTATGGTTAGATCTTCTTATTTGAGTTTTATACGTGCATCTTTGCTTGATTGCTTATGTATGCTATTGTTTGTTTGCGATAGAACATCCGGAGTGCGAAGCGTGCTACTACGAGTCCCTAGGTTTTGCGGATCATCGGCAAGGCAAGTAACACATTGATCATACTCTTTTCATACCCAGTTTTTATGCATTAGTTTCAATCCTCAAACATTGCATAATTAGGAAGTGATTAACTTGTGGGTATTGGGAAGTAGATGGTGAGGTAGAACCTATTACCTGTTTTATTATCAAACCCTCGGGAGTTACTTCTACGTTATGTCTTTATTGCTATGCTATGCTCGTAGACGTGGATTCAGTTCGAGTGTATCCATGACAGATATGAGATTGTTAATTAATGGTTCAACTTAAGGTGGCAACTTTAATACACATTTGGGTGGATTGTTTGTTTGGGCACCTGGAGAATCCAGTGTTGCCTGGGATATCCCGGAGTACCCGTCTGATCATCCTACGGTCCGCCACCCAGGCTCAAAGGGATCATAAGACTATCCATGCTAGAAACTTCCGTGTGCAGCCACAAGCCATTATGGGCTCTGGCATAGTTTGAGTAAGTTGTGTGACCTCTTTCAGTGGTGGGCTAGCAGATGTAGAGGGAAAGTAGGTGTAACTGTCCACCCAGAGTAAAGAGTTAATGCTTCTGAAAGACTGTGTCTCGGTCATCCGTATCTCAAACATCATGAAGTGCGATAAATCCAATGGAGGAGATCGAGTCTTGTGGGGAAAAGTGTGCAAACCTCTGCAGAGTGTACAATCTAATCATGGTTAGCCGTGTCCCCGGTTATGGACATCTTGATTATCTAGTATTTGGATTATCCTATTGTATCTCATCACCCTAACTTAATTGGATGGGTTAATGAATTACTTTAATTGGGATTGAGTTGAGGAACCTTCTCAATGATGTTTCAACTACCATGATAGTTAAAATAAAACTTATTCCTTTGTTGTAGGGAAAAAATGGCTTTTCGCAAAAACATATTAACCATACAGCCTCCGCCAGCCATATTGCATATAGCGTTAGCATTATTATGTTCATTGCTCTACTGTGTTACATTGCCAGCATATTCCATGTGCTGACCCCTTTTCGGGCTGCAACGTATCATGTTGCAGACTTTTCAGACGAGGAGTAAGGTTCGCTAGGTCGTTGCCGTGCAGCTCAGCTATGCTGTTGGAGTTGATGGACTCACTTTATCTTCCAATCCTTCTGTTGTTATCGTATTAGATGGCCTTAAGCCATATTATTGTAATAAGTTCTCTTTTGGCGACATTCGATGTAATAAGTGTGTGATTGCTACTCTGTTATAAATCCTTCGAGTACTGTGTGTGTCAGCGTTACCGATCCAGGGATGACACTGAAACATTGAGACTTGACTGTTTGAGGTCGGGTCGCTACAGATTCATCGGCCGAGCTCACACGATGCTGACTCGAGAGTTTGGAGCCGGTGTCCGGGGAAGAGTCTAGCTTTGTGATGGTTGCCAGCGACACTGCTTCCTCCATCTCTCCCGTACTGGGCTTAGTGGGCACAGATAGTCCGGCGGGTTTAGAAATCCCGTCTTCGGACCTGGCGACGCGCTCCGGCTCTAAGGCCAGAGCGGAGGTTGGGGTCGTGAATCCTTGGAAGATCAAGTCTTCTCGGATGTCAGCGACATAATCCAAGTTTCCAAAACTAATCTGGTGACCTGGGGCGTAGCTGTCGATCTGCTCTAGATGGCCAAGCGAGTTGGCCCGCAGTGCGAAGCCGCCGAACATAAAGATCTGACCGGGGAGGAAAACCTCCCCAGGGCAGCATTGTTGTAGATGATTGATGGAGCCATCGAACCTTCTGGTGACGATGCAGCAGAACTCTCAATGAAAGCACCAATGTCGGTGTCAAAACCGACGGATCTTGGGTAGGGGGTCCCGAACTATGCGTCTAGGTTCGATGGTAACAGGAGACAGCGGACACGATGTTTACCCAGGTTCGGGCCCTCTTTATGGAGGTAATACCCTACGTCATGCTTGATTGATCAAGATGAATATGAGGATTACAAGAGTTGATCTACCACGAGATCGTAATGGCTAAGCCCTATATGTCTAGCCTGTATGATTGTGATTGCCTCTACGGACTAAACTCTCTGGTTCATATAGACACCGGAGGGGCCTAGGGTTGTACAGAGTCGGTTTACAAAGGAAGGAATCTACATATCCGAACACCAAGCTTGCCATCCACGCAAAGGAGAGTCCCATTCGGACACGGGAGGAAGTCTTCTGTCTTTTATCTTCATAGCCCATTAGTCTAGCCCATGTTACATAGTCCGGACGCCCGAGGACCCCTTAATCCAGGACTCTCTCACCCCGAGCAATGCACCCACTAACCATCCAAAGGAGCGTGCAACGTATCACTGAATAACTAGGGCAGCCAGGCATGTACACACATTTCAATAAAGCTGCAGGGGTTTTTTCATGAAAGTGTCGGGGCGAGCGGCTATGCCACGACACGGCCAGCGTGGCGCCATTTGTCTGCTCCTGATTGGTTGTGGACTAAAACTTCACGCGCGGTGCAAGATTAAGGATGGGTTGATCACCTTTTGTAAGTTTCTGGACTAAGTCATCACATACACTGCAAGTTTGTGGAACTCTAGTGCTCTTGCCTCTTTTTTTAAGAACACAGAAAGACGCAGGTGCTCATATATAGTACTCCCTAATTATTTTTATGTGGCCTATATGACTTTCTCACATATTCAGAAAGCAAATACTGATACACTGATATACGATAGACTACCCACTTATGTTCTAGCTTTTCAGCGGCCAACTTGTAGCACGAATCCAGCCTTGGTAGGAGCAACTGAGGAGCAAGGGATTGGGGCGGGAGCGGAGAAGGTGTCCTCACCAGGCTCGACTTGGTCCCCGGCGATGTCCTTGGACGGCGGCCTCTTCAAGAAACATGATGGCGACGGTGACGCCATGGAATGGAGGGAGGATTGGAAGTGGCTTGTAGTGGAGATGGTGGCGACGGTGCCCTAGCCTAGGGCAGGGAAGTGGCGATTGACTGGCAAAGGAGTTGGATTGGAATTGTGGTATGTCGCTAGCTTGATGTGCTTTTTGGGATATCCACGAACGTCATTTAATTTTTCTGGGTGTCCACGAATGCCATTTAAGGGGGTTTTCGGTGGATGACATATGTGGGGCTAGTGGGACACAACGCCACTTACATCCTGAGCTGTGGTTGCGTCGCTGCTCACTTCAAATGTGATTGGTTCTTGCATCCCAGCTAGGCTTTATGGATGCAATTTTACCCCCTTTGGTTTTCGTCCACACAAACCTCAAAGCATTGCTAGCCAGCCCCTACAGAAACGACTGAATCGACATTTTTCATTGAACCAGACCAGTGTCATGTTGATAGGGGGAACGTGGCGCTGAGCTCATACGCCCGGGGATATAGTGAGAGCTCGCTCGCATCCCTGAAAAATCGGTGTGAGTAATTTAGCCACCTCCCGTCGATTGCTTCGCCCAATTTAGTGTCCTTCGACTCGCTGTCTGAATCCGCGCCACCATTTCCCCTACTTCGAGTTCTTCATCCTGAGTTGCTTCTTCACCGATAAGCACGTAAGCGGTGCCATCTTCTTCGGTCTGCGATGGTCAGCAACAGCGATCCTTCTTCCTCTTCTCTCAGATGTTCCTTGCCTCTCCCCTCTCTCTACTCCGATGGTTGTAAATAGCATCACTCCCTACCCGTTGTAGCTTAGACTATGAGCATGTCATAGATTAGATTAGATCTGCAGGTGGTATGGTAGGTTACGCAAGTAGTGAGGATGTGATAGATCGAATGCTAGTGGTGTCGTTTTGGTTGTATGGTGGGTTTTGCTTGTCGGCGATGATGATGCTCACGCTGTTTTGGTAGATGTACATGTTTTCCATGTTGATTTCATTGTTAGTATGGTAGTATGTTGATTTTGATATTTTTTTTGAACCGGGATAATCCCTTTCCATTGCATAAGAACATAAATACAATCGTTCCAGAGATAAACAGGGGACATGAAAGAAATGGAAACGAGTTCAACGCACTGCCAGGAAACCCACCGCATTCGCCTGTTGTCAAAACAAATGCTATGGGAAGAAAACCTGGACCGTACCAAAAAAGTGGGCGAGGGCAGGAACCGATAGAGGGTAACAAGTTCACCAGATTGCACAATAGTAATATTTTGAGTTTGATGATCAGTCCATGTGTACTATGGTAGATGTGGTACTCTGTTGAACTTCATGATCAGTCCATACTAGTTTGCTAGATGAGTTATTGTGTTGAGCTTCATGATCAGTCCATCTGCAATATGATATTATATTAGATGTATTGTGCTTGTTCAGCTAGTCTTGATCCTAACATGCATAGGACATGACCATCGAAGACTCATGCCCTTTTTTTGTCAGACTCGCATACCTTTTCCTCACATGTTGAGGACTCTCAATAGTTTCCTCCGAGTGTAGAGGCGTTTGATGGGCCTGTGATAGCGCTCTTTAGTGGTGGTGATATCTGAAGTCTACTATTTCGGCCATCAAGGTTGGCAAGATAGGGGGTCAATGAAGGGGAATACATGGTGTTTGAGTTATGTGGCACGGAGGTGACGTGAATGCAAGTGTACATCCATCTTAGGAGGTGAGGAGAGAAATGGGTCCAAGTGTCCAAGTTTAGACCTTATTGACGCGCATGGGATCAGGACACCTTCACCATTCTGCTGAACATTGATCACTACCAAGGCCACATCACGGTTAGCTAACCTGTCACTTGTTTCACTTGATCTAACGTGCCAATCACAACTAACAACACAGTCTTTATTTCTTGGGGTCCCCCCAAGGACGCTGAGTACCTCAACAAGCACATCCATAACTACTCTCATATGCAGACCATCTTCTCCTGAGATCTGACTACTGGCAAGCATATCATGGACTTTGGTGAAACCTTCCCTGAGTATCCAGACACCCAAGAGTCAAAGACCATCATACTTGATGACCTAGACAAGTTTATTGGTGTTGATTACAGTCCAGCTAACCAAGGGCGGTAGCGGATAAGCTAACCACATCGGACCGAATGTGTGCAATCAAAACTAACGTAGTGCATCAACACATCCCAAAATCACGAAACGCGGGCAACCAAACTCTTAGGGTAGTTCCTGCCCTAGTGCAGCCCGAGCTTTGTGGGAAACCAAACAACATGCACAACATGGCCCAGAGGTTGTATTAGCTCCTGCCATGCTCTATTGTGCCAGGACAACAATCGATGCAGGGAAGGAATTACGCCCTTCATCTCTAGACGTTGTCACCCGCTTCTTGCAATTTAGGGTTTTTTCTCATGCAAAAAGAACTATGATCCATGGGTAGGTTTCTTCGCAACAACTACTATTTGCAGTCGTCTTCCTTTTGATGTTTTCATTAATTTATATTAATATATATGCATATAGGTAATGTTGTTTGCATGTTGCAAAAGGGTTGCCTACCTCTGTGTGAAAATGCTCATGTAGCTTTTCTTAAACTAGTATTTTCGAATAAATCATGGTTATAAGAGTTATTGCATTTTTTTTCAAATATTTATGCATTTAACAAATGTTCAAATTAAAAAACTCCAATATTTTACAAAATAATTGTGTAATTAAAATATGTTTGATGCATTTTAAAAACTTTGATATTTTTTTTGCAAAAACAAACATGTATTTTATTCAATGTTCATGCAATTTTTATTTAAATAAGAAGCGTTCAACAATTTCTTAAAATGGTTGTATAATTTTAAAAACATTCACATATATACTTTAGAATTTATTCACACAATTTAAATAGTGTCCATGCATTTTTCTAATGTTAAGTAAGTTCAGATGTTACAATTTTTTTGAAATATATTCATGCATTTTCGAAAAGATACCTTCTCTTAAAATAAAAGCAAGCAAGGGAAAATAACATCAAAGAGAGGCGATTTCCTATATGGTGATAGCTACGCACGCATGGTGGTAGCTACACACCCTTCGGCATAAGTGCCTTTTTTATATCCAAGGTGTCCGGTTTCGTATGGCATTGGCACAAGTGCATTTTTGTTGTATATAAATAACCAGTGATTTAAAGAAATTAAGAACGGTACCCATGTGTAATGGCCGCCCTAACTGTGACCCATTTAGTATCCGATGATGGTGACAACCATCACCATAAATATAGACATCCTAGTATTTTTCACGGCCAAGCATAATCCATATGGGCATCGAATGTTTTCAGTTTCTTGTTCTGAAATCCTATACCCCGCTCATAACGGATGTTATACGCGCCGGTGGGATGGTCCGATGCCCAGTAGAACGAACGACTATTCACTTAAGGGGTATCATTGCAAAATCACTGCTAACTTCTCTGGCGGTGACAAGTGACGCGCTGCATGTGCGACACTTGTCATAACCTAGGAGTTTTGTGGTTTTTTTAGATTCATTTAAAAACAAATTTATCTCTTGATCGTGCATCAAAATCACAAACAATTTTCACCGTTGGGTTTTTTTGCATCGAGATTTTTGAAACCAGATCGCATGTTGATAGATTTGAACAAACTTTGTTTTTTTTCAGAAACATCAGGAAGAACCGGAAATCGAAAAAAGGAAACCGGGCAAAAATCAAAAACCGTAAAAATACCAGAAACAAAAAGAAGGAAACTGAGAAAAAAAACAGACACGATGAAAAAAGCGAAAACTAGAAAAATCCTAGAAGCACAATTGTGCTTTTCTCAAAAGCACATCTGTGCTTTTCACCTTTCAGGGAAGTACAATTAGAAGAAGCATGGTTGTGCTTCACCAAAGTGAAAAAGCATAACTGTGCATCACCGTGAAGCACAATAATGCTTTTCTCAGACGGTGTACTTCACCCCCCCCCCCCCCCTAAACGCATGCATAGAGAAAAATGTGTTTCCCATGGGTGCACCATCGCGCAACATGCGGCATCACTCGGATCGCCCCCTATTCTTCTCGAAGGGGTACTCGCTAGTTAGGTGCCCCCCTATTCTTCTCAGCTAAACACGACAGCTGCGCAAACAGTGCACAAGGTGTTGCCCGTAATGGCCTAAGCCCAGTAATGCTCGCTCCGCTTCCACTCGCTTATGCTCGTTTTGTTTTTTTCGCACATGTTTTCTTACAATTGGTTTTCCGATCATTGAAAAACATTAGTTTTTTTTGTTATTTTTTAAAACCCGCTGAAATCATAAAATTTGCACATGTTCGTAAAAAATGTGCGTGACTTTGACAAAATACTCATGGATTTTAAAAAAGTCTTTGAACTTCCATAAATCACAAACTCTATTTTTTGTGACTTTGAGAAAAAATTAGGTTTGAAAAATGATCGCGAATTTGTTAAGTACTCCATGAATCTGAGAAAGTTTGCAAAACTAAAAAAATCATGGACAAGAGAGCCGCAGAATTTAAAATGACTTGGCTAATTTGAAAAAATAATTGTTTAGTTGAAAAAAGTCACACATTTTAAAATTGTTCATGGATTTGAAAAGGTTTATGAATGTGAAAAATTCAAGAATTCCAAAAAACCGATGAAAGGCTTCCTGAAGCACAAAACGAATTTAAGATTTCCATACAAACTTTGCCATTGATGGGCCGACCAACTTATAAAACGAACATAGGATGGAGTGTGCGCCTTTTACGGTTTAGCCTATATGTGGCACAATAAACACGCAAGGGGAGTTTCCGTAGAATCTATATGGGCCTCAAAACGATTTCGATTTTAGTTGTGAAATCATATATCCTGCTTATAGAGTGTTAGTGTAAGTGCGAAAGCTCCTAGTCAGTGCTTCTAATGCTAGCTATCGAGCTAATGCTCACGCCCCATCGCTATGGCCCGACCTAGCAACAATAGGCACACTCGGTTAACTAGTTGACTGGTTGACCAATAGACCGTTAACTTTTGACAAAATGAATTTATTTAAAAAAAATCTGTTGACTACTCACTTGAAGGTTGACCTTTAAAAAAAATTCATGAGTTTGAAAAGGTTCTTATATTCCAAAAAGTTCATGAATTATTCAAATTTCAATAACTTGAAAAAAGTTTGGGTGTTCCGCGGATTTGCAAGAAGTTCATGATTTGGAGGAAAAAAGTTCACAAATTTTAGAGAAAGTTCACGTATTTGACACAAAAGTTTTATGAACTCGAAAAAGCTCACGGATTTTTGAAAAAAAATCATAACATTTTTAAAAATTTCAAGAGTTTGGGAAACTTTCATGAATTTGAATGAAATACCACGCATTTAACAAAGAACAAATTGAAAATTAAAAATAAAAACTGAATAAGAACCGGACCAGAAAAAAAACTACTGGAAGCTTCCCAAAACCGGGCAGGAAGCTTCTTGGATCTTCCAAAAACCGGCCCCTTGAAATCAAGCAAAGGGAGGGGTATGCGCAGTGTATGGGTAAGCCTAGGACCACCTTAATTTTATTTGGCGCCTTAAGCACCAAATAGATAGTTAACCGTACTGGGCACACACCCCCTGGTTCGCTAGTCTATAATGGACCACAGAACCATTCTTCTCTCGCCCCTGTTTTGGGAACCTTCTAGAATGTCCCACCAGTTAAGTGGGATGGGTTTTTCTGTGGTTTCTTTCACCCATTCTTTTGTTGTGTTATTTATTCTTAACTTTCTATTATTTTTTCCTTTTTTCTAAAAAATACTATGATTTTTGAAACTTTTCACAAATTCATAAACATTTTTCTGTTTTATTCAATATACTATGACTTGTGAAACTTTTCACAAATTTATAAACAGTTTCACCTATTAAGAATCATGATCTATTTTGAAATTCATGAAACTTTTCATAAATTCATAAATATTTTTAAAATTGATTTTTATTTTTTTGAACTTAATATAAATTTGAGAATTTGTTTCAATTTTTCAAATTCTCAAACTGACTTATTATTTTTGTGATTATTTCTTACATTCGTGAACTTTTTAAAATTTGTGAACTCTGTATAAATGCGCAATGTTTTATCCATTGTCGTGAACATTTTCAATGTTATGAAGTTTTCAACTTTTTCGGATTTTTTTTCAAAAAATATTTTTTTTCAAATTTGCTATATTTATTTAAAATTTCTGTAGTTTTTTCTATTAACTTTTTATGAATTTTGGGATGTTTTTGAATCCATGATCTCCTTTAATAAGTCAACGGTCAACGAACTAATAGCCAATCGGTCAAAGGTAAAAGGGAGGGAGTGCATGTGGTCATTGCTGGCCTGGCCCATGTGAGCTGGGTAGCGGGTGCACATGGAAAATCCCAAAAACATATTAGTTGAGAACTCGTTACAAAAATCACTTCAACTTTTCTGATTGCAATAAGTGGCGCACATGCAGCACGCTATTTATCGCAACCTGGGAGTTTTCCCTTTTTTTTCATAGATTCGTTTATTCAAAACGTTTTATCTTCTAAATCGTGCATCCAAATCTCGAACCATTTTCACCGCGGGATTCCTCGCATCGAGATCTTCAAAACTAGATCTCATGTTGATAGGTTTTGACAAACTTTTTTTTATGAAAAAACCAGATGAAAAACGGACGAAAAAACTGAACCGGGAGCACGAGTTTTTTCCCTTCCCGAAAGAGACACGCCCGTGCCTCTCACGAAATTACAACCATGCCTCTCGCGGAAGTAAAGCCGTGACTCTCGCGGCAGGAAAAAGAAAAAAGAAAACGCGTATTTTTCCGTTTCCGAGGAGGCACGGCCGTGACTCTCGCAAAAGCACAACCGTGCCTCTCGCGAAAGAAAAACCGTGACTCTCGCGAAAGAAAGAAAAACAGAAAACGTATTTTTTTCATTTCCGAGAGGCACGGTCGTGATTCTCGCGAAAGCACAACCCCCCCCCCCTTCGCGGAAGCAAGACCGTGACTCTCGCAAAAGAAAAAATAGAAAATATTTTTTTTCGTTTCCGAGAGGCACGGCCGTGACTCTCGTGAAAGCATAACCGTGTCTCTCACGGAAGCAAAACCGTAACTCTTGCGAAAGGAAAAAACAGAAAACGCGTTTTTTTTCGTTTCCGAGAGGCACGGCCGTGACTCTCGCGAAAGCATAATCATAGCTCTCACGGAAACAAACCATGACTCTCACGAAAGGAAAAAAACAGAAAACGCTTTCCTCGGTTTCCTAGAGGCACGATCGTGACTCTCGCGAAAGCACAACCATGCCTCTTCGGAAGCAAAACCGCGGCTCTCGCGAAAGAAAAAAAAAGTAGAAAATACGTTTTTTTGTTTCCGAGAGGCACGACCGTGACTCTCGCGAAAAAAAACCGTGCCTCTCGCGGAACCAAAATTATGACTCTCGCGAAAGGAAAAAAACGCGTTTTTTCGCGCGAAAAGCTAAGGAAGACCGTGGAAAACCAAAACGTCGAAAAAACCGTTTAAAAGCCGAAAACACATGCAAAAAAAATCCAATGGAAGAGCCCAGAGCGCGACACGCGGTGAATGGCTGAGAGCGCGTCAAGTGGCGCTGATCGTTGTGACGCTCCCGAAAAAGCGCTCGTTAACTAGTTGCTCTCGGAAAATCCTATTCGCTCGTCGCTGCGGCGAACTTTCGAGTGATCTCACATAGCAGCGCAGCGAGCGACAGACATGGGCTGGCCCACTTATACATAATCTGTCCAACCAGTTGTGGGAACCTTCTAGAAAGTTCCATGAACCGGTTTTTTCCTGTATCGTTTTTTCTGGTTCTTTTCGGCTTTCTATTGTTTTTTTATTTTGTTCTTTTGTTTTGTTTTTTTTTTCAAAATTTCGCAACTTCGCAAAATTTGTTCTCAAATTTAAGAAAAATGTTCGTTTTTTCATTCTTTGTTCATGAGTTTCAATAAATGTTCCTATTTCAAAATTATCCATGTTTTCCAATTTTGTTTGCATTCAAAAAATGTTTAGGAATTTCAAAAAGTGTTCCAGCTTTTCAAATTTGATCACAAATTTATAAAATGTTCATGTTTTCAAATTTTGCTCACAAATTGAAAAAAGATCGTAAATTCCATAAATTTTGATTGGGAGTTTGAGAAAATGTTTCCGTTCCAAAATTTGTGCGCAAATTTCAAAAAGTGTTCATGTTTACAAGTTTTGTTCGGAGTTTTGAATAATGTTCCATTTCCAAAATTGTTTGCAAATTTAAAAAATGTTTGTTTTTTCAAATTTTGTTCTGGAGTTTCAAAAAATGCTCGCGTACAAAAGTTGTTCTTGTTTCCAAATTTTGTTTTGAAATTTGAAAAATTGTTCCTGTTCAGTTTTTTTGGTAGTTTAAAAAATGTTCCCGTTCTGAAAAATATGTTTGCATCTCCAAAATTCGTTTGTGTGTTGAAAAATATTTGAGTTTTCTCAAAAAAAATTCTAAAAACTAATAATGTTCGCTTTTGATAAAAGATTCACGTTTTGTTTTTGAAAAAAAATAATCGTGTTCGAATTTTCAAAAATTGTTCAGAAATTAAAAAATGTTCCCATTTTCAAATTTTGTTCAAGGCTGAAGTTTTTAAAAGTTGTCCAGAAATTTAGAAATGTTCCATTTTTCAAATTTTGTCCACAATTTCTAAAATGTTTGCACTTTTCAAAATATTCTCCATTTTGTTCGTGTTATATAGAAAATGTTTGGGTTTTCAAAAAAACATTGCCGTTGAAAAAAGCACTATCAGGGGATCTTCGGTCCGATCCCTCATTCAGAATTTAACTTTTGCGAATCTTTTACAGTTTTCCGCTGTCGACAGTTTCTTTTTTGATTTGCGCTGCTAATCTAACACAACACCTGGTCTAGCACAATGGCTTTCACGAAATTCCATCGTTACAGGGTAGCACGAAAAAAGGGAAAAAAACACCCCAAAAAATTGTTCTCAACGAGAATCTAACTCGCGCCTTAAGAACAGCGAACGTGTATGGCTAACCACCTGACCTAGTTTGCCGGGAGAACTTTAAGGGTATTTCTTTTGTGAGAAAATTTCTGATCTACTCATCTTCAATCATGGCAGTACAACGAATATCAAAAAAAATAAAAATTACGTCCAGATCCGTAAACCACCTAGCGAGGACTACAAGCACTGAAGCGAGCCGAAGGCACGCCGCTACCATCGCCTCTCCATCGCCGGTGTCAGGCGCAACTAGTTGTCGTAGACACTCGAGAAGTCGTCGTGCTAAGGCCCCGTAGGATCAGCGCACCAGAAACAGGAACCGCCGCAGATGAAGAATAACATAGATCAGAAGGATCCAACTCGAAGACACACGAACGTAGACGAACAACGACGAGATCCGAGCAAATCCACCAAAGATAGATTTGCCGGAGACACACCTCCACACGCCCACCAACGGTGCTAGACGCACTGCCGGAACGGGGTCTAGGTGGGGAGACCTTTATTCCATCTCCAGGGAGCCGCCGCCGTCTCGCCTTCCTGAGCAGGACACAAACCCTAGCAAAACTGAAAGAGACGACTAAAAACGGAGACCTCCTGCCGGCCCTTGCCGAGATCCATCGCGCCCCCATAGCCCTAGGGCCACCGGAGAGGAGCGGATCTGCATTGGCGCCGGCGGGAGGCAGAAACCCTAGCTCTTTTTGTGGAGGACGAGGAGGCGGCTAGCAGGGAAGGCTCCCACGATAGCATATTTGTAGTCGCGTAATTTATTCCACATGTAAACGTTTACTCTAGCGCTTTGATTTTTATGTTCTTTGATTTTTTTGGAAAAAAGCTCATGAATTATAGAAAACTTGATTTGTTTTGAAAAAATAATCGATTTTGAAAAACAGTTCACGATTTTGAGAAAAATAGTTCACAAATCTTGAGAAAAAAGTTCATAGATTTGAAAAAGGTTCATAAAAAATCAAAAAATGTTCATCGATTTTGAAAAAAGTTCACCAATTTTGAAAAAAGTTCATCAATTTTGAAAAATAGTTCACAAATTTGAAAAAAGTTCATCGATTTTGGAAAAAGTTTACAAAAAGTGGAAAAAATCATCGAATTTGAAAAGAAGTTCATCAAAATTGAAAAAAACTTCATCGAATCTGAAAAAAGTTCATCGATATTGAAAAAGTTCAATGAAATTCAAAATACGTTAATCAAATTGGAAAAGTAATTCATCAAATTTGAATAAAAGTTCATCAAAATTCAAAACAAGTTAATGGATTTTGAAAAAAGTTCATCGATTTGAAGCAAATGTTCATTTATTTGTGAACCAATTCATCGAACCAAGACGAAGAAAAAAAGAAAACAAAAAATTTAAAAAGGAAGAAGGGCCAAGAACGAATAATAGAAGAAAAGTTAAAAACCAACTAGATCCCGCCCGGTGGTCGCGTGATTACACTCGCGGTCCTTGATGAGGGAGCTAGCCGGTTCCAATCCTGGCAGCGCCCTTTTTTGCAGATTAAGACACAACAGAAAATACGTAGATGGGCCGACCCAGGTGTTGGGGAACGAAGTATTTCAAAAAATTTACTACGATCACGCAAGATCTATCTAGGAGATGCATAGAAACGAGAGGGGAGAGTGTGTCCACGTACCCTCCTAGACCGAAAGCGGAAGCATTTAGTAACGTAGTTGATGTAGTCGAACGTCTTCGCAATCCAACCGATCCAAGTATCTAACGTACGGCACCTCCGCGTTTAGCACATGTTCAGCTTGATGACGTCCCTCGATCTCTTGATCCAGTTGAGGACGAGGGAGAGTTCCGTCAGCACGACGGCGTGGCGACGATGATGATGAAGTTACAGGCACAGGGCTTCGCCTAAGCACTACGATGATCTGACCGAGGTATGTAACTGTGGAGGGGGGCACCGCACACGGCTAAAACAATTGATCTTATGTGTTCTAGGGTGCTCCCTGCCCCCTATATAAAGGAGGAGAGGGGAGGCTAGCCGGCCCTGTAGGGCGCGCCAGGAGGAGGAGTCCTACTAGGACTCCAAGTCCTAGTAGGATTCCACCTAGAGGAAAGGGGGAAGAAGGAAGGAAGAGTTGGAAGGGAAGGAAAGGGGGGCGCCGCCCCCTTCCCCTAGTACAATTCGGACCCAAGGGGGGGGGGGCAGACCCTCTTCGCCCTTCCTCTCTTCCCACCAAGGCCCATCAAGGCCCATTAGTTCCCCCGGGAGTTCCAATAACCCTGCGGCACTCCGATAATTATCCGGTACCTCTCGGAACTCATCCGGTGTCCGAATAACATCATCCATATATCAATCTTTATGTCTCGACCATTTCGAGACTCCTCATCATGTCCGTGATCTCATCCAGGACTCCCAACAATCTTCGGTCATCAAATCATATAACTCATAATACAAATCGTCATTGAACGTTAAGCGTGCGGACTCTACGGGTTCGAGAACTATGTAGACATGACCGAGTCACATCTCCTGTCAATAACCAATAGCGGAACCTGGATGTTCATATTGGCTCCTACATATTCTACGAAGATCTTTATCGGTCAAACCGCATAACAACATACGTTGTTCCCTTTGTCATCGGTATGTTACTTGCCCAAGATTCGATCGTCAGTATCATCATACCTAGTTCAATCTCGTTACCGTCAAGTCTCTTTACTCATTTCGTAATGCATCATCCTGTGACTAACTCATTAGTCACATTGCTTGCAAGGCTCATAGTGATGTGCATTACCGAGAGGGCCCAGAGATACCTCTCCGATACGCTGAGTGACAAATCCTAATCTCGATCTATGCCAACTCAACAAACACCATCGGAGACACCTGTAGAGCATCTTTATAATCACCCAGTTACATTGTGACGTTTGATAGCACACAAGGTGTTCCTCCGGTATTCGGGAGTTGCATAATCTCATATTCTGAGGAACATGTATAAGTCATGAAGAAATCAATAATAGCAATAAAACTAAAAGATAATTATGCTAAGCTAACGGATGGGTCTTGTCCATCACATCATTCTCTAATGATGTGATCCCGTTTATCAAATGACAACACATGTCTATGGTCAGAAAACTTAACCATCTTTGATTAACGAGCTAGTCAAGTAGAGGCATACTAGAGACACTCTGTTTGTCTATGTAATCACACATGTACTAAGTTTCCGGTTAATACAATTCTAGCATGAATAATAAACATTTATCATGATATAAGGAAATATAAATAACAACTTTATTATTGCCCCTAGGGCCTATTTCCTCCAGTCTCCCACTTGCACTAGAGTCAATAATCTAGATTACATAGTAATGATCCTAACACCCATGGAGTCTTAGTGTTGATGATGTTTTGCTCATGAGAGAGGCTTAGTCAACGGGTCTGCAACATTCAGATCCGTATGTACTTTGTAAATCTCTATGTCTCCCTCCTTGACTTGATCGCAGATGGAATTGAAGCGTCTCTCGATGTGTTTGGTTCTCTTGTGAAATCTGGATTCCTTTGCCAAGGCAATTTCTCCAGTATTGTCACAAAAGATTTTCATTGGACCCGATGCACTAGGTATGACACCTAGATCGGATATGAACTCCTTCATCCAGACTCCTTCATTTGCTGCTTCCGAAGCAGCTATGTATTCCGCTTCACACGTAGATCCCGCCACGACGCTCTGCTTGGAACTGCACCAACTGACAGCTCCACCATTCAATATAAATACATATCTGGTTTGTGACTTAGAGTCATCCGGATCAGTGTCAAAGCTTGCATCGACGTAACCGTTTACGACAAGCTCTTTGTCACCTCCATAAACGAGAAATATATCCTTAGTCGTTTTCAGGTATTTCAGGGTGTTCTTGACCGTTGTCCAGTGATCCACTCCTGGAGTACTTTGGTACCTCCCTGCTAAACTAATAGTAAGGCACACATCAGATCTGGAACACAGCATTGCATACATGATAGAACCTATGGCCGAGGCATAGGGAATGACTTTCATTTTCTCTCTATCTTCTGCAGTGGTCGGGCATTGAGTCTGACTCAACTTCACACCTTGTAACACAGGCAAGAACCCTTTCTTTGACTGATCCATTTTGAACTTCTTCAAAACTTTATCAAGGTATGTGCTTTGTGAAAGTCCAATTAAGCATCTTGATCTATCTCTATAGATCTTGATGCCCAATATATAAGCACCTTTTGCCAAGTATCCTTTTATGCTATTAAAAAATTCAGTATAATTTCCAATCAACAATATGTCATCCACATATAATATCAGAAATGCTACAGAGCTCCCACTCACTTTCTTGTAAATACAGACTTCTCCAAACGTATGTATAAAACCATATGCTTTGATCACACTATCAAAGCGTATATTCCAACCCCGAGAGGCTTGCACCAGTCCATAAATGGATCGCTAGAGTTTGCACACTTTGTTAGCACCTTTTGGATCGAAAAAACCTTCTAGTTGCATCATATACAACTCCTTTTTAAGATATCCATTAAGGAATGCAACTTTGACATCCATTTGCCAAATTTCATAATCATAAAATGCGGCAATTGCTAACATGATTCGGACAGACTTAAGCATCACTACGAGTGAGAAGGTCTCATCGTAGTCAACTCCTTGAACTTGTCGAAAACCTTTCGCAACAAGTCGAGCTTTGTAGATAGTAACATTACAGTCAGTGTCCTTCTTGAAAATCCATTTATTTTCTATTGCTTGCCGATCATCGGGCAAGTCAACCAAAGTCCATACCTTGTTCTCATACATGGATCCCATCTCAGATTTCATGGCCTCAAGCCATTTCGCGGAATCTGGGCTCATCATCGCTTCCTCATAGTTTGTAGGTTCGTCATGGTCAAGTAACATGACCTCCAGAACAGGATTACTGTACCACTCTGGTTGACCTACGATGTTTGGTTGTAACTTGATCAGAAGTTTCATGATCATCATCATTAGCTTCCTCACTAATTGGTGTAGGAATCACTGGAACTAATTTCTGTGATGAACTACTTTCCAATTCGGGAGAAGGTACAATTAGCTCATCAAGTTCTACTTTCCTCCCACTCACTTCTTTCAAGAGAAACTCCTTTTCTAGAAAGGATCCATTCTTAGCAACGAATATCTTGCCTTCGAATCTGTGATAGAAGGTGTACCCAACAGTCTCCTTTGGGTATCCTATGAAGACACATTTCTTTGATTTGGGTTCTAGCTTATCGGGTTGAAGCATCGCAGCCCCAAACTTTAAGAAACGACAACTTGGGTTTCTTGCCAAACCACATTTCATATGGTGTCGTCTCAACAGATTTAGATGGTGCCCTATTTAACATGAATGCAGCCGTCTCTAAAGTATAACCCCAAAACGATAGCGGTAAATTAGTAAGAGACATCATAGATCGCACCATATCTAATAAAGTACGATTACGGCGTTCAGACACACCATTATGTTGTGGTGTTCCAGGTGGCGTGAGTTGCGAAACTATTCCACGTTGTTTCAAATGAAGACCAAAATCGTAACTCAAATATTCTCCTCCACAATCAGATCGTAGAAACTTTATTTTCTTGTTACGATGATTTTCCACTTCACTCTGAAATTCTTTGAACTTTTCAAATGTTTCAGACTTATGTTTCATCAAGCAGATATACCCATATCTGCTCAAATCATCCGTGAAGGTCAGAAAATAACAATACCCGCCACGAGCCTCAACACTCATTGGACCGCATACATCAATATGTATTATTTCCAACAAGTCGGTTGCTCGCTCCATTGCTCCGGAGAACGGAGTCTTAGTCATCTTTCCCATGAGGCATGGTTCACAAGCATCAAGTGATTCCAAAAGTTCATCAACATGGAGTTTCTTCATGCGCTTTACACCAATATGACCTAAACGGCAGTGCCACAAATAAGTTGCACTATCATTATTAAACTTGTATCTTTTGGCTTCAATACTATGAATATGTGTATCACTACTATCGAGATTGAACAAAAATAGACCACTCATCAAGGGTGCATGACCATAAAAGATATTACTCATATAAATAGAACAACCATTATTCTATGATTTAAATGAAAAATAACCATCTCGCATCAAACAAGATCCAGATATAATGTTCATGCTTAACGCTGGCACCAAATAACAACTATTCAGGTCTAATACTAATCCCGAAGGTAGATGTATAGGTAGCGTGCCGACGGCGATCACATTGACTTTGGAATCATTTCCCACGCGCATCGTCACCTCGTCCTTAGCCAATCTTCGTTTAATCCGTAGCCCCTGTTTCGAGTTGCAAATATGAGCAACAGAACCAGTATCAAATACCCAGACGCTATTATGAGCATTAGTAAGGCACACATCAATAACATGTATATCAAATATACCTTTCACTTTGCCATCCTTCTTATCCGCCAAATACTTGGGGCAGTTCCGCTTCCAGTGACCAGTCCCTTTGCAGTAGAAGCACTTAGTTTCAGGCTTAGGTCCAGACTTGGGTTTCTTTACTTGAGTAGCAACTTGCTTGCTGTTCTTTTTGAAGTTCACCTTCTTCTTGAAACTAGTGGTCTTGTTAACCATCCACACGATGCTCCTTCTTGATTTCTACCTCCGCGGCCTTTAGCATCACGAAGAGCTCGGGAATTGTCTTATCCATCCCTTACATAGTATAGTTCATCACGAAGCTTTTGTAGCTTGGTGGCAGTGATTGAATAACTCTGTCAATGACACTATCATCAGGAAGATTAACTCCAAGTTGAGTCAAGTGGTTGTGGTACCCAGACATTCTAAATACATGTTCACTGACATAACTATTCTCCTCCATCTTGCAGCTCTAGAACTTATTGGAGACTTCATATCTCTCAATCTGTGTATTTGCTTGAAATATTAACTTCAACTCCTGGAACATCTCATATGCTCCATGACGTTCAAAACGTCATTGAAGTCCCGGTTATAAGCCGTAAAGCATGGCACACTGAACTATCGAGTAGTCATCAGCTTTGCTCTGCCAGATGTTCATAATATCTGGAGTTGCTCATGCAGCGGGTTTTGCACCCAGCGGTGCTTCCAGGACGTAATTCTTCTGTGCAGCAATGAGGATAATCCTTAAGTTATGGACCCAGTCCGTATAGTTGCTACCATCATCTTTCAACTTAGTTTTCTCTAGAAACGCATTAAAATTCAAAGGAACGGTAGCATGGGCCATTGATCTACAATAACATAGACATGCAAAATACTATCTAGTACTTAGTTCATGATAAATTAAAGTTCAATTAATCATATTACTTAAGAACTCTCACTTAGATAAACATCTCTCTAGTCATCTAAATGATCACGTGATCCATATCAACTAAACCATGTCCGATCATCACGTGAGATGGAGAAGTTTTCAATGGTGAACATCACTATGTTGACCATATCTACTATATGATTCACGCTCGACCTTTCGGTCTCAGTGTTCCGAGGCCATATCTGTATATGCTAGGCTCGTCAAGTTTAACCCGAGTATTCTGCGTGTGCAAAACTGGCTTGCACCCGTTGTATGTGAATGTAGAGCTTATCAGACCTTATCATCACGTGGTGTCTCGGCGTGACGAACTATAGCAACGGTGCATACTCAGGGAGAACACTTATACCTTGAAATTAAGTGACAGATCATCTTATAATGCTACCGCCGTACTAAGCAAAATAAGATGCATAAAAGATAAACATCACATGCAATCAAAATAAGTGATATGATATGGCCATCATCATCTTGTGCTTTTGATCTCCATCTCCAAAGCACCGTCATGATCACCATCGTCACCAGGTTGACACCTTGATCTCCATCGTAGCATCGTTGTCGTCTCGCCAACTATTGATTCTATGACTATCGCTACCACTTAGTGATAAAGTAAAGCAATTACATGGCGATTGCATTTCATACAATAAAGCGACAACCATATGGCTCTTGCCAGTTGCCGATAACTGTTACAAAACATGATCATCTCATACAACAATTTATATCTCATCACGTCTTGACCATATCACGTCACAACATGCCCTCCAAAAACAAGTTAGGCGTCCTCTACTTTGTTGTTGCAAGTTTTACGTGGCTGCTACGGGCTTCTAGCAAGAACCGTTCTTACCTACGCATCAAAACCACAACGATTTTTCGTCAAGTGTGATGTTTTAACCTTCAACAAGGACCAGGCATAGTCAAACTCGATTCAACTAAAGTTGGAGAGACAGACACCCGCCAGCCACCTGTGTGTGAAGCACGCCAGTAGAACTAGTCTCATGAACGCAGTCATATAATGTCGGTCCGGGCCGATTCATCCAACAATACCGTCGAATCAAAGTAAGATGTTACTGGTAAGCAGTATGACTATTAGCACCCACAACTCTTTGTGTTCTACTCATGCATATAACATCTACGCATAAACCTGGCTCTGATACCACTGTTGGGGAACGTAGTATTCCAAAAAATTCCCTACGATCACGCAAGATCTATCTAGGAGATGCATAGCAACGAGAGGGGAGAGTGTGTCCACGTACCCTCGTAGATCGAAAGTGGAAGCGTTTGGTAACGTGGTTGATGTAGTCGAACATCTTCGCGATCCAACCGATCCAAGTCCCGAACGTACGGCACCTCCGCGTTCAGCACACGTTCAGCTCGATGACGTCCCTCGGTCTCTTGATCTAGTTGAGGACGAGCGAGAGTTCCGTCAGCACGACGACGTGGCGACGGTGATGATGAAGTTACCAACGTAGGGCTTCACTTAAGCACTACAACGATATGACCGAGGTGTGTAACTGTGGAGGTGGGCACCGCACATGGCTAAGACAATTGATCTTGTGTGTTCTAGGGTGCCCCCTGTCCACGTATATAAAGGAGGGGAGGAGGAGGCCGGCCGGCCCTGTAGGGCATGCCAGGAGGAGGAGTCCTACTAGGACTCCAAGTCCTAGTAGGATTCCACCTAGAGGAAAGGGGGATGAAGGAAGGAAGAGGGGGAAGGGAAGGAAAGGGGGGCGCCGCCCCCTTCCCCTAGTACAATTTGGACCCAAGGGGGTGGGGTGGGGCGCGAACAGCCCCTCTTGGCCCTTCCTCTCTTCCACTAAGGCCCATCAAGGGCCATTAGTTCCCCCGGGAGGTTTTGATAACCCTCCGACACTCTGATAATTATCCGGTACCTCTCGGAACTCATCCGGTGTCCGACTAAGATCGACCAATATATCAATCTTTATGTCTCGGTCATTTGAAGACTCCTCATCATGTCGGTGATCTCATCCGGGACTCCGAACAATCTTCGGTCATCAAATCATAGAACTCATAATACAAATCGTCATCGAACGTTAAGCGTGACCCTACGGATTCGAGAACAATGTAGACATGACTGAGACACATCTCTGGTCAATAACCAATAGCGGAACCTGGATGCTCATATTGGCTCCTACATATTCTACGAAGATCTTTATTGGTCAAACTGCATAACAACATACGTTGTTCCCTTTGTCATCGGTATGTTACTTGCCCGAGATTCGATCGTCGGTATCATCATACCTAGTTCAATCTCGTTACTGGCAAGTCTATTTACTCGTTCAGTAATGCATCATCCCGTGACTAACTCGTTAGTCACATTGCTTGCAAGGCTCATAGTGACGTGCATTACCGAGAGGGCCCAGAGATACCTCTCCGATACATGGAGTGACAAATCGTAATCTCGATCTATGCCAACTCAACAAACACCATCGGAGACACCTGTAGTGCATCTTTATAATCATCTAGTTACGTTGTGACGTTTGATAACACACAAGGTGTTCCTCCCGTATTCGGGAGTTGCATAATCTCATAGTCTGAGGAACATGTATAAGTCATGAAGAAAGCAATAGCAATATCAATAAAACTAAACGATCATTATGCTAAGCTAATGGATGGGTCTTGTCCATCACATCATTCTCTAATGATGTGATCCCATTCATCAAATGACAATACATGTCTATGGTCAGGAAACTTAACCATCTTTGATTAACGAGCTAGTCAAGTCGAGGCATACTAGGGACACTCTGTTTGTCTATGTATTCATACATGTACTAAGTTTACGGTTAATACAATTCTAGCATGAATAATAAACATTTATCATGATATATGGAAATATAAATAACAACTTTATTATTGCCTCCAGGGCATATTTCCTTCACCAGGACGCCGCGGGGGTGTGCATCGGTTTGCGCCCATGCCTACGGGCGCCCGGCGGTCGCGTGGTTACACTCGCGGGCCTTGACGAGGGAGGTAGCCGGTTCGAAGCCAGTGCCCTTTTGCGGATTAAGACACAACAGAAAACACGTAGATGGGCCAGCCGAGGACGCCGCGGGGGTGTGCGCCCGTTTACACCCATGCATGTAACGGGCGCAACATGTGCCGTTGAGAGAATGCCGTCGATTAGGTGGTTTTGCTGGAACTAGCGCTATAAGCCCTAAGGGAATCTCCAACGCCGACCCGTAAGCCTCCCACAACCGGTTGGATTGGGCTGTCTGAAGCGCGAAAGCCATTCAATGCGGCCTTATATCAGTCCGTGGAGCGGTTCGAACGCGATTTCTTTCGCAAATTGGAGACAAAAGTGAGAAGGTTTGCGGGAGTTCGGACCAATCCCAAGCCTGTTTCTGACCGTCCTAACTCACCAAATACTGCTCACCCCTCCAGCGCGTTTTCGCTTAGCGCCGCTCCAGAGTGTCAGCGCCCACATTCATTCCCGTCTAGAGCGGACGCGACCGCTCACTGGCGCAGGCATTGAAGCGACGCGCCGGCCGAGAGAGCACCACACCGCTGCTTCTTGGTGCAGGCGACTGCCGTGTGTTCAAACGACACTTCAGTCGCCTGTCCGTCCGTTTGCCGCCCACATTAATGGCACACGGTTGCCTAGCCATCTCCTTCGGCGCCACCTGTTCGTCTACCGCCCACTAGTGCTATATAAACCGCTGCCCAATGCCCCGGCCATAGGCACAATCATCCCTGTCCACACCACTCCCCGCCATGGATCCCTTCACGACCAAAACTTCTTTGAAACAGGCTGGCGTCGGAGCAGAAGAAGGTCATGATCACCATTGCTGCCGACTGGCAGGCTGACAGGCAGCCAAAGGACGTGCAAATGGAGGACACCTCTGACGACGAGCCAACGCCACCCTCTTTTTCCTCCGCGACACCCTCGCCGGTGCATTGCACCCTGACCATCAGCGAGGCCCGTGCCCGTTATATGGACATGGTGCAGGAGGGGCGGGAGAAGAAGTTCCGGAAGGCGTAGACCGACGCCAACTACAACCACAACCTCCTCCAGGAGCATCTGCAAGCGGAGGAGCAGGTCGCCGTCGGCAAGGCGGTCGCACCGGACGTGGACCTGGTGTAGCAGGAGGCGCTGCTCGATTCCTATCGCTCCGCCTCACCCGCTGGAGGTACCGACAACGGATGGCAGAGGTGGCGGCTGCTGGCAAGGAGCGGGAGGACGATGCGGGCGAGGCGTTGTTCGGCATTACTGACGCTGAGGAGGCCGCGCCCTGACGCCATGACCACAAAGAAGTCGACACGTTCGCAGGCGCCGCCGACAGCGTGGAAGAGTAGTGCACAGTAGGTCGCCGTCGCTCGGGTCCCAAGAAGATCACAACTCCTTCCCTCCCGTCGACGCCAAGCTTGATGGGCTCAGCATCGATGGCCAATTAGTTGCTTGGCGGCGACGTCGAGACGGACAACTTTACTTCCAGGGGCTCCGGAGGCGGAGCTGGAAAGGCGAAGCTTCCGTTCTCTTGGTTCATGGCCGGAAACGAGGACCAGACGCCGGCGGTCATTTAGATTAGCCCGCCTAGGACCGTTTTCATGTATTTGTAATGAAATCCGTCACGTTTATATGCAATCTAACATGTTTGTATGAAATCAGGTTGTGTTTATATAAAATCCACACTTATTTGTATGAATTTTGTCCGATTAATTTGAGTGGTTGTGAAAATGTATGCTGCTACGGTTGAATGCCTGACTCCCGCATCCATGTCCGCACACTGGTCCGCCCCCGTCTGCCCATGGATACAGGAGGTTTTTTTGCGGGTTGAGAGATGAATCGCGGTGCATGCACCCGCACGCCACTGGGATGGGCCGAGACCAAACAGATTGGACAACTCTTCTATTTTCCTATTACTTTTTTATTATTTTATTATTTTACCTTTTTTATTTCTTATGACATTTCCCCCTTTTCTTCTTTTGTTTCCTTTATAATTTTTTCCTTACCATGCCTGCCGCTACGCAACAGCGGGATAGGCCAAGGCTCTGACTCTTCTGATTATTTTATTTTCTGTTTTTCATTTACTCCTTTTTTAGTTTCCCCCTTTTCTTTTTATGTTTCTTTCAGTTTTTTCCTTTTGTTTTATATTTTGATGAAAAAAATATGTAAACACTTTTGAAATTGCATGAACACATATTCTGATAGACATGAACAATTTTCTGAAACGTGTGAATTCTTTTTGAAATACACGAACCTTTCTTGTGTATAGATATTTAGAGAAAAAGAGATGAACATTTTTATACTAACATACATGAATAATTTCTCCATTATTAAAAAATTATGAAGATATTCAAATAATTATTAGTAAATTATGCTTTCGTTTTCCCAACAATTTAAGAGTTTAAGTTTTCTCAGGCGATGTCCCCGTAGGCCCGGTGTTTCACTTTCAACTCTCCTGTCCGGCCCAAGAGGTTCGAGCAAGGCCCCCATAAGGCCTTTATTTCCCGTTACTTGTATGAGAAATGAGAAAGCTTATCTAAAAAAAAAGGAGAACTGAGGTTTCTCGAAAAAAAAAAAGGAGAATTGAGAGAGCACCTTGTGACTTGGACAGAAATGCAGATATTGCAACTCCCTACCCTAAAAAAAGATCTTTGAACTCCCTAAAGAAAAAGAAAAAGGAAGAGATGATTTTGCACTCATGCATCGGGGCCTACTCATGCCCTAACCTTTCGATTTTCTTTAAACATCACTAGTGCTAACGACCTAACCTCTCATGTCAAGTGGACTAGTTCTCTGTGGCTCCCACCGGAATATCTTCACAACCTCCTCGCCAAGATTCAATAGAAAAAAAAAATCTTCGTGCAATTTGAACGGTTCCACCACGAGGATTTTTGATTAAGAAAGCCTAAACAATATTGTCTCGCAAACCCCAACACACGTTACACGTACTGTCATGCGCGCGCCCACAACCGCACATAAAATAGGCGTTGAGTAGTAGTAACATGCTTGACATTGATATACCGATCCAGACTGAAATTATTGTTTTCCTGTCCGCGGATGGACATATAGCTTGATGGCCAAAAAGGCACATGCACATCAATTCAAACAGCTAAGAACACCATGTAGGCAGGCCTCATCGCGTGGGTGAGTAGCCGCGAGAATTGATGTTACTTTAATTGGAGACGGGCCTGTGTGTAGGACATACTGTCAGTTAACTAATTAAACTAAAAACATGATTTCTTCCGGTATGTCGATGTGTTGGGAGTTGAGAGTGCAGCTTCATTACACCAATAATTGAAGAAACTGTCGGCATTTTTTTGTGTGTAAATGCACACGGTTTATGTCCCTGACAACAAAATAATTTCACAGGTAATCTACCGGGTGCCCTCCCATCACTTTTATTGCGGAGTTAATCGCATCATCTTACTACTCATGTCATTCTCATGAACCGGGATACTAATTTGGTGGTATCCGTGCCCAAACACACCATGGCTGGGAGGGGATGGGGGATATATACAGTTCACTCTTTTTTTTGGGGGGAAATATATAGTACAGTTCAGTCGAGGCCGAGACGGAACACACAGAGGCTGACACAGGTCGACCATGGGACGGAGCCCGGAAGTATGGGGGACCGTCGGCGAGCGAAAGCGACGCAACGGGGGAGAGCTCAACGGTTTCGTCAGGGCGCGCAGCCGAGAGGGCCCGTCGCGGCGGTGGGCCTCGGCCCGGGCCCTCTCTGTCCGGAATTAGTAGGAATTGTTTGGGTCCTCCCACCCTCTCCTGCATCTGCATGCATGCACCACCAGTGTAGTCCCCCAGCTTTGTTTCTTTGGCCTGGACACACAGCTCACCAAGCGCTCTCTCTCTCTCTCTCTCTCTCTCTCTCTCTCTCTCTCTCTCTCATGCTACACAGATGCCACACCACTCTATCTATCCATCTCTCTCTCACACACACACTCTCACATCAACACACACACACTCTCTCTCATGGTCTCCTGGAGTTGCAAATTGCACGGTCTGGGCAGGGGTCATAACGCAGCTTGTTGGGATGTGGTTGGATTGGCTTCCATCGATCTGATCACATGCACCAATTAATCCTAAGAAAGACGTGGCCTAGGGCTGAGAAGGAGATCGGCAGCGGCCAGTGGGGGTCAATGAGCTACAGGGACTAGCTAGAGGGGAACCAAGTAATACTCCTTCCGTTCGGAATTACTTGTCTTGAAAATAGATGTATACATCCATTTTCAAGACAAGTAATTCCGAATGGAGGAAGTACTACGCACGTAACGTAAGCCCAGCAGATCTCCCCGTCATTGCCACCTCATCGACCGATCGATCGAGCCAGTGCCTAGCGGTGGATCTGCTGCTCGCTGCACAGGACGGAGGGACACAAGTGCAGAGGCTTTTATTAAGGTGGTTGTTTCAGAAAGTCTCCGCCCACTCTAATAACACATTTATCCTGTCCTACCAGGAGAGATGAGAATTTTGCTGCCACGGCACTGTTTATTACGCCATCTGATACTGTGCAGTTGGGACTTTACATATGTGCACCGTTCAGTACGTAGTACGCACGTAGTACGTACGCATGCCTGCTGCCTGCGCGCTGCACAGGACCGGCCGCATGCATGCTTGCGCTAGCTACATGCATGCGTACATACAACGACTAGTGCAATGAAGTTATGCCCAATAAAAAGGCGTACGTACGTCCTCTCCTAAATGTAATCAGAAAGGCGTCTAGCCTGCACAATTAAGGAGCACTACGTACGCATACGTTTGCGCGTACCTTGACCTCCAACGGCGATCTGTATACGGAGTTACGGAGTATAGTTAGTTATGGATGCAATGGCATCAATATAGAAAGACAAGAGGGACGATGGAAGAGATTTTTCTGCCGATGGATCTCTCTCTCTCTCTCTCTCTCTCTCTCTCTCTCTCTCTCTCTCTCTCTCTCTCTCTCTCTCTCTCTCTCTCTCTCTCTCTCTCTCTCTCTCTCTCTCTCTCTCGTAGCCAGTGGTCCTCTTAAGTTTTTCTTCCCATATCGAGCATATGCCCGTACCGCTACCAATCTACCATGCGTCGTGTACATTTGTAGTTTCTGGCATCAACATTAATCCCATGTGTGGCCTTTTCAGCATATTCGTCATAAATTCACCACTGTCTCGCTGAGGCCAAGTAAATACTCGAAGTTCGAACCTTTTTGACATTGTACTGCTGCAGCTTGCGCCAGTTAATCCTTACCTGAGCAGATCATAATGTAGAGATCGATGTCCATTGTATAAACTCCGTGGTGATCGAGCATCGAGGGGGGGAGCGACAGGCACTGCGAGGGTGTGGATGGCCGGCCGGAGCTGAGGGAGGAGGCATGCGCGCGCAGGCTGGGGGTGAGTGGACCACCAATTATGCATGGTCTGTGATGAGGAGGTCCCGATCCCACACCCAAGGACACGTTGTAGAAGCATGGCCCGGCCAGTACACTAACCAGACCCTGACCTGGTCTCTGCGCGTCTCGGCCGGATCGAGCAACAGCTGTACGGCTCCTGCACGATCGGGAGAAGAGATCGATGTACGAGCGTGTGATAGCGGCTCGCTACCTCACCTATAGCCACATAGCCGGTGCCTGGCTAGCTAGCTAGCTGCTAACATTATATGCGTGTCATGCGCGGGGTGCCTTGGCTAGCTAGCTCACAGGAAAGATAATCCGGAGGTGCATGCGCGCGTGGTCCTCCTCCGGCCATGCATCCATAGCTAGCACAGGCACGCGCCAGCGCGCCGTATGATGCGCCCACACCCGCCTGAGCCTGCCCGGCCAGCATGCCTGTATCGGTGTACGTATGCCGTCTGGTCGTGGGTACCATGCATGCGTCGAGCTACTTTTATTGTACGTATGATACTCTTCTCTCTCCTTTTTGTGCGAGTCATGTGCTAATCTTTTCTCTATGATGTCAAGGTTTTTACCATCAGTCAGATGCCCGTGAAGGGACTCATCCTCTGTGTTGAAAACGCTGCCATGGCAGCCCAATGTGCAAGGCCAACACATCGAACCGGCAGATGTAAAACATAGTAGGCGGCACACACGGTCTTCATTGGCTGGTCGGCAACCAGGATGAATATCCTTGTTCAGGTCGTCTTCGGTTGGACAAGACAACAATGGCGCAAGGACATCTATTTCTTCTTGAAGACATTGCTGCGAAGAAGTAGACTTAGTCATATGTGTTTACTTCGTATCTTTGTAATGTTTCGGGCCGTAGTTGTCTTTATTATGTACTCTGCTGAATGATTAATAAATAATGCATGTGTGCATTGCAATGATGCAGAGGACGGGGGTTTCAACCTCCTTCTCAAATAAAATTAATAACAGGTGGCAAACATGCCAGGGGAGAAACATGAGAAGAACAACCAGATTCTTCGGTGAACGTTCTCCACCAACTGCCTGACCACCTCTGTGGAAGTTCTTCTATTCTACACCAGCAAGGTAGCTCGATGTATGCAAGCTGAGATCAATTGAGATTTGAGAAACAGGTCGATTTCCTCATGCGGAATGGCGAAAATTAGTCTGTCACAAATCACCTAGAGCTATCTTGATCTATCCCATGTGTTTGCAAATACTCTAGGAGTCGGAAGGAACAATTTCTAATAGTTTAGAATCATATGATATGCTTGTTTTTAATTAACAAAGGTATGCTTGTTTGAATGCTAAGTATGACATAAAATTACAACTACATATATGTGTAGTCCATATAGTTAGTATAAGGAAAATGTGAACTTCTAGTCTCTCAACTATTTATGAATCTAGTTTTGGTCTTTAGCTAGGTTCGTTGCGGCAACAGATAAACTCAATCTTGAACTTTCAAAACCGGACATATATGGATCTCACCTAACTCAAAGAGTTTCGATTGATGGTCTGCCTGGTTTGTCAACACACTTTTTTAATATCAAGAGAACCTAGAGAAAAATGAGGGGAAATTCCAATAAAGTTGACAACTTATTATTGAAGTATCAAGATAAATGAAGATAAGAACCGAAACAATTAGAAATGGAAAGAAAGGCTTACGTATATCCATGAAAAAACAGGATGATTGGTGATTTATATGAATGTTAGGTTTGTTGTACTTTCCTAGGGTTTCACTTCAAGAACACAACTACCTTTTTCAAATAAAAAAAACTTTAAAATCTACTTGTATCTTGTGTGGATTATTCTTAAATTTTGTTATTTCGAAACCATTGAGTGGATCAAAATGGAGTTTCACTTCCTAAATATCAATACCTTGTGGGTTCAGTTCAAGGCACATATTTTATATGAAAAAACCCTAGAAATACTTAATAAATAAATGAATTGCCTATATTGGTTGGTATAGGTCATAACAATTTGGAATGATCAAATACAACTATACGTTTTGTAAATATTACTATAGCTGTATTTTTAATTTTTATAATGGTATTTAGTGTTTTTATTTATACTAACCCAAATATGTGTTTCTGTTCAATTTAACTTGTAATTCTGTACCAGAAGGCACAAAAAAGTTATTTGGTTGTACTCTTAGTCCGATGAGGACTAGACCCTAGATCAGACGTCCCGTATGTCTTATGATGACATATTATTCTTTCAGGGTAGGCAACATATTCATCGTCGATGGCCAGATGGCAATGATGATTTCGTCAATCTTCAAACTCGACGACTTCGATTTTTAGTGGACATTGTGTGAGTGTCTGTGTGGTGGAGTTATCAACGGTGGAGCAATGTTCAAGCTAGTAGGGTCCATGCTCCCAGCCTTGGTAAAGAAACGTGAATGATTCCCCCCAAAAGTTCTTGTCTAGCTCTGCTAGTGGTTGTGACCTTGTAAGTGTTAGTTGTGTGTGCACGCGCGCGTGTATGTGTATGTGTTTGTGTGTGTGTGTGTGGGGGGGGGGGGGTTGTGATTTAGTAAACTTGTGTGTGATTTGCTCAATGGCATGCATTATTAGGGAGTGGCTAGGTGTAAGTTGACTGAAAGCTGAAACTGGGTTAGTCGATTCTTCCTAGTCGTCAAATGCAAAACGAACAACCGGATCCTTTCTTCAACTTTCCTGTTGAACGTGACATATTTGTATTACTATTTCTATTTTCTCTAGCCTTGTATAGTTGACTTCTAGAGATATGGTAGGATTAGTTTCCTTGTCACGCAAGACATCCGAAGGAAATATGCCCTAGAGGCAATAATAAAATTGTTATTTATATTTTCTTATATCATGATAAATGTTTATTATTCATGCTAGAATTGTATTAACCAGAAACTCAGTACATGTGTGAATACATAGACAAAATGAGTGTCACTAGTATGCCTCTACTTGACTAGCTCGTTAATCAAAGATGGTTAAGTTTCCTAGCCATGGACAAGAGTTGTCATTTGATGAACGGGATCACATCATTAGAGAATGATGTGATTGACTTGACCCATCTGTTAGCTTAGCAATTTGATCGTTTAGTTTACTGCTATTGCTTTCTCCATAACTTATATATGTTTCTATGACTAAGAGATTATGCAACTCCCGAATACTGGAGGAACACTTGGTGTGCTATCAAACGTCACAACGTAACTGGGTGACTATAAAGATGCTCTACAGGTGTCTCCGATGGTGTTTGTTGAGTTGGCATAGATCGAGATTAGGATTTGTCACTCCGTGTATCGGAGAGGTATCTCTGGGCCCCCTCGGTAATGCACATCACTATAAGCCTTGCAAGCAATGTGACTAATTAGTTAGTTACGGGATGTTGCATTACGGAACGAGTAAAGAGACTTGCCGGTAACGATATTGAACTAGGTATTGAGATACCGACGATCGAATCTCGAGCAAGTAACATACGATGACAAAGGGAACAACATATATTTTTATGCGGTTTGACTGATAAAGATCTTCGTAGAATATGTAGGAACCAATATGAGCATCCAGGTTCCGCTATTGGTTATTGACCGGAGATGAGTCTCGGTCATGTCTACATAGTTCTCGAACCCGTAGGGTCCGCATACTTAACGTTCGGTGACGATCTGTATTATGAGTTTATGTGTTTTCATGTACCGAAGGTAGTTCGGAGTCCCGGATATGATCACGGACATGACGAGGAGTCTCGAAATGGTCGAGACATAAGGATCAATATATTGGAAGGCTATGTTTGGACATCAAAATGATTCCGGGTGAGTTCGGGCATTTATCGGAGTACCGAGGGGTTACTGGAACCCCCCGGGGAGTGTATGGGCCTTATTGGGCCTTAGTGGGAGAGAGGAGGAGGGGGCCAATGTGGAGGGCGCGCCCCCAAGCCCAATCCGAATTGGGTGGGGGCCGGCCCCCCTTTCCTTCCCTCTCTCCACCCCTTCCTTCCTCTCCTACTCCAACTAGGGAAGGGGGGATCCTACTCCCACCGGAAGTACACTAGTAGCAAATAGGGCTTTGGTCACATGGCAATATTCACATTAGTCCCGGTTCAGTCACGAACCGGGACTAATGTGAGCATTGGTCCCGGTTCGTGCGACTAAGGCATTAGTCCCGGTTCACCTGAGCCCTTTAGTCCCAGTTTGAGACACGAACCGAGACTAAAGGGTGCGATGCCCTTTAGTCCCGGTTTGTGTCTCAAACCGGGACTAAAGATTAGACCTTTAGTCCCTGTTTGAGACACGAACCGGGACTAAAGGGTGCGATGCCCTTTAGTCCCGGTTTGTGTCTCAAAACGGGACTAAAGGTCCCATTTTCAAACTCTACCCCCACTGGATTGCCTTTTTTGTTTTGAAAAAATCAAAATAAAATGATAAGAACTTCAAAAAATAAAATCCTCTGAGAGGTAGTTATATTACTACATCTACTTGTTAGGAAAATTTACAAACTTAAATTTGGACATGTTTTGCAAAAAATGTAGGGAAAATGTAAAACGGCTATAACTTTTGCATACGATGTCGGAAAAACGTATAATATATCAAAATGTTCAGAATGAAAATCTGCTTCCGATTTTGACTGCCTACAGCCTGTTTGCAAATTTTTAGAATCCTCAAATTCTAAAAGGAAAAAAAGTTATGCTCAAATTTCAATTTTTTGTATTTTCGTTAAATCTGGTCAAACTACTTATTCAAGAAGTATTAGTGTTATTAAATAATTATTCAAGAATATTAGTGTACTAAATAATTATTTCAATTTTTTTAATTTTTGTCAAATCTGGTCAAATTGTGGTCTAACAATGGTCAAACTATGGTCAAACTACTTATTCAAGAAATATTAGTGTTACTAAATAATTATTTCAGTTTTTTTGAATTTTGTCAAATCTAGTCAAACTATGGTCAAACTATTTATTCAAGAAATATTAGTGTTACTAAATAATTATTGTTTTGTACAATAATAGTTTCAAACTCAAACAGTGAAATGTGTGACTTCATGCTCAAGCTAAACTCCTGAGGGTTAATAGGATTGACATCTTACTATTATCAGGAAAACAACAAGTGCAGACTTGGAAACAAAGGAGAATAGAACCCGAAAGTTAAGCGTGCTCGGGCTGGAGTAGTGAGAGGGATGGGTGACCGGTCAGGAAGTTAGATGATTTGGAATGATGAGGGGTGATTAGAGATTAGAGGTTAAATTGAGCAGTGATGAGGGGTGGGTGATTAGAGATTAAATTATAAAATAATTCAGAAATTTAAAGATTAGAGATTAGAGGTTAAATTGAGCAGTGATGAGGGATGGGTGATTAGAGATTAAATTATAAAATAATTCAGAAATTTGAAAATCAAGAAAAAAATTCAAAAAAATTCAAAAAAAAATTACCTTTAGTCCCGGTTGATGTAAGGTGGAGCTGGTGGAGCTCTAGCCCCTTTAGTCCCGGTTCGAAAACCGGGACTAATGACCCTTTTTCTACTAGTGATAGGACTCCCTCCTTGGGCGCGCCATGAGAGGGCCGACCCTCCCCCTCCTCCACTCCTTTATATACGGGGGAGGGGGGCACCCCTTAGACTCACAAGTTGATTGTTTAGCCGTGTGCGGTGCCCCCCTCCACATAATTCCACCTCGGTCATATCGTTGTAGTGCTTAGGCGAAGCCCTGCGTCAGTAACTTCATCATCACCGTCATCACGCCGTCGTGCTGACGAAACTCTCCCTCGACCTCAGCTGGATCTAGAGTTCGTGGGACGTCACCTAACTGAACGTGTGCATATCACGGAGGTGCCATACCTTCGGTGCTAGGATTGGTCGGATCGTGAAGACGTACGACTACATCAACCGTGTTGTCATAACGCTCCTGCTTACGGTCTACGAGGGTACGTGGACAACACTCTCCCCTCTCGTTTCTATGCATCACCTAGATGGATCTTGTGTGTGTGTAGGATTTTTTTGAAATTACTGCGTTCCCCAATAGTGGCATCCGAGCCAGGTCTATGCGTAGATGTTATATGCAGGAGTAGAACACAAAGGAGTTGTGGGCGTGGATATATACATATTGCTTGCCGTCACTAGTTGATTCTTAATTCAGTGGTATTGTTGGATGAAGCGGCTCAGACCGACATTATGCGTACGCTTACGTGAGACTGGTTCTACCGACGTGCTTCGCACACAGGTGGCTAGTATGGGTGTCTGTTTCTCCAACTTTAGTTGAATCGGATTCAATGAACATAGTTCTTTTTGAAGATAAAAAAGCAATCACTATACCGCGTTGTGGTTTTTGATGCGTAGGTAAGAACGGTTCTTGCTAAGCCCGTAGCAGCCACGTAAAACTTGCAACAACAAAGTAGAGGACATCTAACTTGTTTTTACAGGGCATGTTGTGATGTGATATGGTCAAGACCTGATGCTAAATTTTATTGTATGAGATGATCATGTTTTGTAACAGAGTTATCGGCAACTGGCAGGAGCCATATGGTTGTCGCTTTATTGTATGAAATGCAATCTCCATGTAATTGCTTTACTTTATCACTAAGCAGCAGCGATAGCCGTAGAATCAATAGTTGGCGAGATGACAACGATGCTACGATGGAGATCAAGGTGTTAACCTGGTGACGATGGTGATCATGACGGTGCTTTGGAGATGGAGATCAAAAGCACAAGATGATGATGGCCATATCATATCACTTATTTTGATTGCATGTGATGTTTATCTTTTATGTATCTTATTTTGCTTAGTACGGCGGTAGCATTATAAGATGATCTCTCACTAAATTTCAAGGTATAAGTGTTCTCCCTGAGTATGCACCGTTGCTACAGTTCGTCGCCCCGAGACACCAGGTGATGATAAGGTCTGATAAGCTCTACGTTCACATACAACTGGTGCAAGCCAGTTTTGCACACGCAGAATACTCGGGTTAAACTTGACGAGCCTAGCATATACAGATATGGCCTCGGAACACTAAGACCGAAAGGTCGAGCGTGAATCATATAGTAGATATGATCAACATAGTGATGCCCATCATTGAAAACTTCTCCATCTCACGTGATGATCGGACATGGTTTAGTTGATATGGATCACGTGATCACTTAGATGATTAGAGAGATGTCTATCTAAGTGGGAGTTCTTAAGTAATATGATTAATTGAAATTTAATTTATCATGAACTTAGTACCTGATAGTATTTTGCATGTCTATGTTGTTGTAGATAGATGGCCCGTGCTATTGTTCCTTTGAATTTTAATGCGTTCCTAGAGAAAGCTAAGTTGAAAGATGATGGTAGCAATTACACGGACTGGGTCTGTAACTTGAGGATTATCCTAATTGCTGCACAAAAGAATTACGTCCTGGAAGCACCGCTAGGTGACAAACCCACTGCAGGAGCAACACCAGATGTTGTGAACATCTGGCAGATCAAAGCTGATGACTACTCGATAGTTCAGTGTGCCATGCTTTACGGCTTAGAACCGGGACTTCAACGATGTTTTGAACGTCATGGAGCATATGAGATGTTCCAGGAGTTGAAGTTAATATTTCAAGAAAATGCCCGGATTGAGAGATATGAAGTCTCCAATAAGTTCTATAGCTGCAAAATGGAGGAGAATAGGTCTGTTAGTGGACATATACTTAGAATGTCTGGGTACCACAACCACTTGACTCAACTGGGAGTTAATCTTCCTAATGATAGTGTCATTGACAAAGTTATTCAATCACTGCCACCAAGCTACAAGAGCTTCGTGATGAACTATAATATGCAAGAGATGGATAAGACAATTCCCGAGCTCTTCACAATGCTAAAGGCCGCGGAGGTAGAAAGCAAGAAGGAGCATCAAGTGTTGATGGTCAATAAGACCACCAGTTTCAAGAAAAAGGGTAAAGGGAAGAAGGGAAACTTCAAGAAGAATGGCAAGCAAGTTGCTGCTTAAGTGAAGAAGCCCAAGTCTATACCTAAGCCCGAGACTGAGTGCTTCTACTACAAAGGGACTCGTCACTGGAAGCGGAACTGCCCCAAGTATTTGGCGGAGAAGAAGGATGGCAAAGTGAAAGGTATATTTGATATACATGTTATTGATGTGTACCTTACTAATGCTCACAGTAGTGCCTGGGTATTTGGTACTGGTTTTGTTGCTAATATTTGCAACTCGAAATAGGGCTATGGATTAAGCGAAGATTGGCTAATGACGAGGTGACGATGCACGTGGGAAATGGTTCCAAAGTCGACATGATCGCCGTCGGCACGCTACCTCTACATCTACCTTCATGATTAGTTTTAGACCTAAATAATTGTTATTTGGTGGCAGCATTGAGCATGAACATTATATCTGGATCTTTTTTAATGCGAGATGATTATTCATTTAAATCATAGAATAATGCTTGTTCTATTTATATGAGTGATATCTTTTATGGTCATGCACCCTTCATGAGTGGTCTATTTTTACAAAATCTTGATAGTAGTGATACACATATTCATAGTATTGAAACCAAAAGATATAAGTTTAATAATGATAATGCAACTTATTTGTGGCACTGCCGTTTAGGTCATATTGGTGTAAAGCGCATGAAGAAACTCCATGTTGATGGGCTTTTGAAATCACTTGATTATGAATCACTTGATGCTTGCGAACTATGCCTCATGGGCAAGATGACTAATACTCCGTTCTCTGAAACAATGGAGCGAGCAACAGACTTGCTGGAAATAATACATACTGATGTATGCGGTCCGATGAGTGCTGATGCTCGCGGCGGGTATCGTTATTTTCTTACCTTCACACATGATTTGAGAAGATATGGGTATATCTACTTGATAAAACATAAGTCTGAAACATTTAAAAAGTTCAAAGAATTTCAAAGTGAAGTGAAAAATCATTGTAACAAGAAAATTAAGTTTCTACGATCTGATCGTGGAGGTGAATATTTGAGTTATGAGTTTGGTCTCCATTTGAAACAATGCGAAATAGTTTTGCAACTCACGCCACCTGGAACACCACAGCGTAATGGTGTGTCCGAACGTTGTAACCGCACTTTATTAGATATGGTGCGATCTATGATGTCTCTTACTGATTTACCGCTATCGTTTTGGGGTTATGCTTTAGAGACGGCTGCATTCACATTAAATAGGGCACCATCGAAATCCCTTGAGATGACACCTTATGAACTGTGGCTTGGCAGGAAACTCAAGTTGTCATTTCTTAAAGTTTGGGGCTGCGATGCTTATGTGAAAAAGCTTCAACCTGATAAGCTCGAACCCAAATCAGAGAAATGTGTCTTCATAGGATACCCAAAGGATACTATGAAGGAAATATGCCCCAGAGGCGATAATAAAGTTATTATTTATTTCCTTATATCATGATAAATGTTTATTATTCATGCTAGAATTGTATTAACCGGAAACATAATACATGTGTGAATACATAGACAAACAGAGTGTCACTAGTATGCCTCTACTTGACTAGCTCGTTGATCAGAGATGGTTATGTTTCCTAGCCATAGACATGAGTTGTCATTTGATGAACGGGATCACATCATTAGGAGAATGGTGTGATTGACTTGACCCATTCTGTTAGCTTAGCACTTGATCGTTTTAGTATGTTGCTATTGCTTTCTTCATGACTTATACATGTTCCTATGACTATGAGATTATGCAACTCCCGTTTACCGGAGGAACACTTTGTGTGCTACCAAACTTCACAACGTAACTGGGTGTCTCCGAAGGTACTTGTTGAGTTGGCGTATTTCGAGGTTAGGATTTGTCACTGCGACTGTCGGAGAGGTATCTCTGGGCCCTCTCAGTAATGCACATCACTATAAGCCTTGCAAGTATTGTAACCAACGAGTTAGTTGCGGGATGATGCATTACAGAACGAGTAAAGAGACTTGACGGTAACGAGATTGAACTAGGTATTGAGATACCGACGATCGAATCTTGGACAAGTAACATACCGATGACAAAGGGAACAACGTATGTTGTTATGCGGTTTGACCGATAAAGATCTTCGTAGAATATGTGGGAGCCAATATGAGCATCCAGGTTCCGCTATTAGTTATTGACCAGCGACGTGTCTCGGTCATGTCTACATAGTTCTCGAACCCGTAGGGTCCGCACGCTTAAAGTTTGGTGACGATTGTATTATGAGTTTTTGTGTTTTTGATGTATCGAAGGTAGTTCGGAGTCCCGGATATGATCACGGACATGACGGGGAGTCTCTAAATGGTCGAGACATAAAGATCGATATATTGGACGACTATATTTGGATACCGGAATGGTTCCGGGTGAGATCGGGAATATATCGGAGCACCAGGAGGTTATCGGAACCCCCCGGGAGGTATATGGGCCTTATTGGGCTTTAGTGGAAAGGAGGAGAAAGGAGCAAGGGAGGTGGCACGCCCCCCAAGCCCAATCCGAATTGGGAGGGGGGCCAGCCCCCCTTTCCTTCCTCCCTCCTTCCTCTTCCTTCCCTCTCCTACTCCAAGTTGGAAAGGGGGGAATCCTACTTCCGGTGGGAGTAGGACTCCCCATGGCGCGCCCTATAGAGGGCCGGCCCTCCCCTCCTCCACTCCTTTATATACGTGGGCTGGGGGCACCTCTAGACACACAAGTTGATCATTTGATCTATTCCAGCCGTGTGCGGTGCCCCCCTCCACCATATTCCACCTCGGTTATATCGTAGCGGTGCTTAGGCGAAGCCCTGCGTCGGTAGCATCATCATCACCGTCACCACGCCGTCGTGCTGACGAAACTCCCCTGTGAAGCTTTGCTGGATCGGAGCTCACGGGACGTCATCGAGTTGAACGTGTGGAGAACTCGGAGGTGCAGTGCGTTCGGTACTTGGATCGGTCGGATCGTGAAGACGTACGACTACATCAACCGTGTTGTGCTAACGCTTGCGCATTCGGTCTACGAGGGTACGTAGACACACTCTCCCCTCTCATTGTTATGCATCACCATGATCCTGTGTGTGCGTAGGATTTTTTTTGAAATTACTACGTTCCCCAACATACTATTGGGTACACCTTCTATCACAGATCCGAAGGCAAGCTATTCGTTGCTAAGAATGGATCATTTCTAGAGAAGGAGTTTCTCTCGAAAGAAGTGAGTGGGAGGAAAGTAGAACTTGATGAGGTAACTGTACCTGCTCCCTTATTGGAAAGTAGTTCATCACAGAAATCAGTTCCAATGATTCCTACACCAGTAAGTGAGGAAGCTAATGATGATGATCACGAAACTTCTGATCAAGTTACTACCGAACCTAGTAGGTCAACCAGAGTAAGATCTGCACCAGAGTGGTACAGTAATCCCATTCTGGAGGTCATGTTACTTGACCACGATGAACCTATGAACTATGAGGAAGTGATGATGAGCCTAGATTCCGCAAAATGGCTTGAGGCCATGAAATCTGAGATGGGATCCATGTATGAGAACAAAGTGTGGACTTTGGTTGACTTACCTGATGATCGACAAGCCATAGAAAATAAATGGATCTTCAAGAAGAAGACTGACGTTGACGGTAATGTTACTGTCTACAAAGCTCGATTTGTTGCAAAAGGTTTTCGAGAAGTACAAGGAGTTGACTACGATGAGACCTTCTCACCCGTAGCGATGCTTAAGTCCGTCCGAATCATGTTACCAATTGCCGCATTTTATGATTATGAAATTTGGCAAATGGATGTCAAAACTGCATTCCTTAATGGATATCTTAAAGAAGAGTTGTATATGATGCAACCAGAAGGTTTTGTCGATCCAAAAGGTGCTAACAAAGTGTGCAAGCTCCAGCGATCCATTTATGGACTGGTGCAAGTCTCTCAGAGTTGGAATATACGCTTTGATAGTGTGATCAAAGCATATGGTTTTATACAAACTTTTGTAGAAACCTGTATTAACAAGAAAGTGAGGGGAGCTCTGTAGCATTCCTGATATTATATGTGGATGACATATTGTTGATTGGAAATGACGCTGAATTTCTGAATAGCATAAAAGGATACTTGAATAAGAATTTTTCGAGGAAAGACCTCGGTGAAGCTGCTTATATATTGGGCATCAAGATCTATAGAGATAGATCAAGACGCTTAATTGGACTTTAACAAAGCACATACCTTGATAAAGTTTTGAAGAAATTCAAAATGGATCAAGCAAAGAAAGGGTTCTTGCCTGTGTTACAAGGTGTGAAGTTGAGTCAGACTCAATGCTCGACCACTACAGAAGATAGAGAGAAAATGAAAGTCATTCCCTATGCTTCAGCCATAGGTTCTATCATGTATGCAATGCTGTATACCAGACCTGATGTGTGCCTTGCTATTAGTTTAGCAGGGAGGTACCAAAGTAATCCAGGACTGGATCACTAGACAGTTGTCAAGAACATCCTGAAATACCAGAAAAGGACTAAGGATATGTTTCTCGTTTATGAAGGTGACAAAGAGCTCATCTTAAATGGTTATGTCGATGCAAGCTTTGACACTGATCCAGATGACTCTAAGTCACAAACCGGATACATATTTTTATTGAATGGTGGAGATGTCAGTTGGCGCAGTTCCAAGCAGAGCGTTGTGGTGGAATCTCTACGTGTGAAGCGGAGTACATAGCTGCTTCGGAAGCAGCAAATGAAGGAGTCTGGATGAAGGAGTTCATATCCAGTCTAGGTGTCATACCTAGTGCATCGGGTCTAATGAAAATATTTTGTGACAACACTGGTGCAATTGCCTTAGCAAAGGAATCCAGATTTCACAAGAGCACCAAGCACATCAAAAGACGCTTCAATTCCATCCGTGATCAAGTCAAGGAGGGACACATAGAGATTTGCAAGATACATACGGATCTGAATGTTGCAGAGCCATTGACTAAGCCTCTCTCACGAGAAAAACATGATCAGCACCAAGACTCCATGGGTGTTTGAATCATTACTATGTAATCTAGATTATTGACTCTAGTGCAAGTGGGAGACTCAAGGAAATATGCCCTAGAGGCAATAATAAATTTGTTATTTATATTTCCTTATACCATGATAAATATTTATTATTCATGCTAGAATTGTATTAACTGAAAACTTAGTATATGTTTGAATACATAGACAAAATGAGTGTCACTAGTATGCCTCTACTTGACTAGCTCGTTAATCAAAGATGGTTAAGTTTCCTAGCCATGGGACAAGAGTTATCATTTGATGAACGGGATCACATCATTAGAGAATGATGTGATTTACTTGACCCATCCGTTAGCTTAGCACTTTGATCGTTTAGTTTACTGCTATTGCTTTCTCCATAACTTATACATGTTCCTATGACTATGAGATCATGCAACTCCCGAATACCGGAGAACACTTAGTGTGCTATGAAACGTCACAACGTAACTGGGTGACTATAAAGATGCTCTACAGGTGTCTCCGATGGTGTTTGTTGAGTTGGCATAGATCGAGATTAGGATTTGTCACTCCGTGTATCGGAGAGGTATCTCTGGGCCCCCTTAGTAATGCACATCACTATAAGACTTGCAAGCAATGTGACTAATGAGTTAGTTATAGGATGTAGCATTACAGAACTAGTAAAGAGACTTGTCGGTAATGAGATTGAACTAGGTATTGCGATACCGACAATCGAATCTCGGGCAAGTAACATATCGATGACAAAGGGAACAACATATGTTGTTATGCGGTTTGACTGATTAAGATCTTCGTTGAATATGTAGGGACCAATATGAGCATCCAGGTTCCGCTATTGGTTATTGACCGGAGATGAGTCTCGGTCATGTCTACATAGTTCTCGAACCCGTAGGGTCCACACGCTTAACATTCGGTGACGATCGGTATTGTGAGTTTATGTGTTTTGATGTACCGAAGGTAGTTCGGAGTCCCGGATATGATCACGGACATGACAAGGAGTCTCGAAATGGTCGAGACATAAAGATCTATATATTGGAAGGCTATGTTTGGACATCAGAATGGTTTCGGGTGAGTTCGGGCATTTACTGGAGTACCAGGGGGTTACCGGAACCCCCCGGGGAGTGTATGGGCCTTATTGGGCCTTAGTGGGAGAGAGGAGGAAGCGGCCAAGGTGGAGGGCGTGCCCCCCAAGCCCAATCCGAATTGAGTGGGGGGCCGGCCCCTTATCCTTCCCTCTCTCTCCCCCTTCCTTCCTCTCCCACTCCAACTAGGGAAGGGGGAATCCTACTCCCACCGGGAGTAGGACTCCCCCCTTGGGCGCGCCATGAGAGGGCCGGCCCTCCCCCTCCTCCACTTCTTTATATACGGGGGAGGGGGGTGATACGTCTCCGTCGTATCTACTTTTCCAAACACTTTTGCCCTTGTTTTGGACTCTAATTTGTATGATTTGAATGGAACTAACTCGGACTGACGCTGTTTTCAGCAGAATTGCCATGGTGTTGTTTTATGTGCAGAAAACAAATATTCTCGGAATGACCTGAAACTCCACGGAACATCCTAGAAAAAATAATAAATAATCCTCACCAAAGATGAAGACCAGGGGGCCCACACCCTTCTCAAGAGGGTGGGGGCGCGCCCCCCTAGGGCGCGCCCCTACCTCGTGGGCCCCCTGGAAACCCTCCGACGCCAACTCCAACTCTATATGTTTGCTTTCGGAGAGAAAAAAGAGGAGAGAAGAAATCACCGCGTTTTACGATACGGAGCCGCCGCCAAGCCCTAAAACCTCTCGGGAGGGCTGATCTGGAGTCCGTTCGGGGCTCTGGAGAGGGGGATTCGTCGCTGTCGTCATCATCAACCATCCTCCATCACCAATTTCATGATGCTCACTGATACGTCTCCAACGTATCTATAATTTTTGATTGCTCCATGCTATATTATCTACTGTTTTGGGCAATATTGGGATTTATTATCCACTTTTATATTATTTTTGGGACTAACCTATTAACCGGAGGCCCAGCCCAGATTTGCTGTTTTATGCCTATTTCAGTGTTTTGAAGAAAAGGAATATCAGACGGAGTCGAAACGGAACGAAATCAACTGGAGAATTTATTTTTGGAAGGAAACTCACCTGATGGACTTGGACCCCACGTCAGAAGATACGGGAGGTGCTCACGAGGGTGGGGGGGGGCGCCCACCCCCCTAGGGCGCGCCCCTGCCTCCTGGCCCCCCGTAGCTCCACCGACGTACTCCTTTCACCCATATATACCCACGTATCCTAAAACTTCCAAAACAGAGATTAGATCGGGAGTTCCGCCGCCAGAAGCCTCCGTAGCCACCAAAAGTCAATCGGGACCCTGTTCTGGCACCCTGCCGGAGGGGGGGAACCCTCACCTGTGGCCATCTTCATCATCCCGGCGCTCTCCATGATGAGGAGGGAGTAGTTCTCCCTCGGGGCTGAGGGTATGTACCAGTAGCTATGTGTTTGATCTCTCTCTCTCTCTCGTGTTCTTGAGATGATACGATCTTGATGTATCGCGAGCTTTGCTATTATAGTTGGATCCTATGTTTCTCCTCCCCCTCTTCTCTCTTGTAATGGATTGAGTTTCCCCTTTGAAGTAATCTTATCGGATTGAGTCTTTAAAGATTTGACAACACTTGATGTATGTCTTGGTGATCAACTTGCGGGTTTCGTGACATTGGGAACCTATGCATAGGGGTTGGCACACGTTTTCGTCGTGATTCTCCGGTAGAACTTTGGGGCACTCTTTGAGGTCCTTTGTGTTGGTTGAATAGATGAATCTGAGATTGTGTGATGCATATCGTATAATCATACCCATGGATACTTGAGGTGACAATGGAGTATCTAGGTGACATTAGTGTTTTGGTTGATTTGTATCTTAAGGTGTTATTCTAGTACGAACTCTAGGGCTGTTTGTGACACTTATAGGAATAGCCCAACGGATTGATTGGAAAGAATAACTTTGAGGTGGTTTCGTACTATACCATAATCTCTTCGTTCGTTCTCCACTATTATCGACTTTGGAGTGACTCTTTGTTGCATGTTGAGGGATAGTTATGTGATCCAATTATGTTAGTATTGTTGAGGGAACTTACACTAGCGAAAGTATGAACCCTAGGCCTTGTTTCGTAGCATTGCAATTCTGTTTACGTTCACTTTTATCACTTGCTACCTTGCTGTTTTATTATTTCAGATTACAAATACCTTTATCTATTATCCATATACCACTTGTTTCACCATCTCTTCGCCGAACTAGTGCACCTATACAATTTACCATTGTATTGGGTGTGTTGGGGACACAAGAGACTCTTTGTTATTTGGTTGCAGGGTTGCTTGAGAGAGACCATCTTCATCCTACGCCTCCTACGGATTGATAAACCTTAGGTCATCCACTTGAGGTAAATTTGCTACTGTCCTACAAACCTCTGCACTTGGAGGCCCAACAACGTCTACAAGAAGAAGGTTGTGTAGTAGACATCAAGCTCTTTTCTGGCGCCGTTGCCGGGGAGGTGAGTGCTTGAAGGTATATATTTAGATATTGCAATCGAGTCTTTCAGTTTATTTTTTTTATCACTAGTTTAGTTTATAAAAGAAAACTATAAAAAATGGAATTGAGTTTGTCTCATACGCTTCACCTTTTTAATATCTTTCGTGAATATGATGAAAAGGATAATTTTGCTCAAGTGCTAGAAGAAGAAATCTATAAAATGTTTGGCACTAAATATTTGTATGATGAGCATGATTGCAATGTTGTCAGTACGAATTCTTTGAATATCCATGATGCTAATGATATGCAAAGCCACAAGCTTGGGGAAGCTATGTTTGATGAAGATGATATTTTTTGTCCCCCAAGTTTTGATGAGCAAATTTATTATGATAAAAGCATGCCTCCTATCTATGATGATTATTGTGATGACACGTATGCTTTAAAGAAAAATAATAACAATGAAACTTGTCATCTTAATCTTAATTTTCAATCACATGATAATTATTTTGTTGAGTTTGCTCCCACTACTGTTCAAGAGAAGAATTTTGCTTATGTGGAGAGTAGTAAATTTTCAATGCTTGTAGATCATGAAAAGAATGCTTTAGGTGCTGGTTATATTGTTGAATTCATTCATGATGCTACTGAAAATTATTATGAGGGAGGAACATATGCTTGTAGGAATTGCAATAATATCAAGTTTCCTCTCTATGTGCTTAAAGTTTTGAAGTTATGCTTGTTTTACCTTCCTATGCAAGTTGATTCTTGTTCCCATAACTTGTTTGCTCACAAAATTCCTATGCATAGGAAGTGGGTTAGACTTAAATGTGCTAGTCATATTCTTCATCATGCTCTCTTTATGTTACAATTCTTATCTTTTATGTGAGCATCATTGAAATCATCATGCCTAGCTAGGGGCGTTAAACGATAGCGCTTGTTGGGAGGCAACCCAATTTTATTTTAGTTCCTTGATTTTTGTTCCTGTTTAGTAATAAATAATTCATCTAGCCTATGTTTAGATGTGGTTTTATGCTTTTAATTAGTGTTTGTGCCAAGTAGAACCTTTGGGAAGACTTGGGGAAAGTCTTGTTGATCATGCTGTCAAAAACAGAAACTTTAGCGCTCACGAGAATTGCTGCCATTTTTATTTGAAGAGTGCTATTTAGTTAATTCATTTTTCATATGCTTTATATATAAATTACTCAGGTCCATCAATTTATTTTAGAATTTTATGAGTTCCATAAGTATACGTTTGATTCAGATTACTACAGACTGTTCTGTTTTTGACAGATTCTGTTTTTCGTGTGTTGTTTACTTATTTTGATGAATCTATGGCTAGTAAAATAGTTTATAAACCATAGAGAAGTTGGAATACAGTAGGTTTAACACCAATATAAATAAAGAATGAGTTCATTACAGTAACTTGAAGTGGTGATTTACTTTCTTATACTAACGGAGCTTACGAGTTTGCTACTTTAAGTTTTGTGTTGTGAAGTTTTCAAGTTTTGGGTAAGGATTCGATGGACTATGGAACAAGGAGTGGTAAGAGCATAATCTTGGGGATGCCCAAGGCACCCCAAGGTAATATTCAAGGATAGCCAAGATCCTAAGCTTGGGGATGCCCCGGAAGGCATCCCCTCTTTCGTCTTCGTTCATCGGTAACTTTACTTGGAGCTATATTTTTATTTACCACATGATATGTGTTTTGCTTGGAGCGTCAATTTATTTTGTTAGGATTTGCTTGATGTTATTTAGAACAATGTTTTGCATCTTTTATTTCAATAAAAGTGGCATTGATAGCCTTTACTAGGCCTATTCTAGAAGTCCACATGTTGCTGTTTAAAAACAGAAAGTTTACCTCTGTTGCAATAATTTCCTAGAAAAGTCAGAATGTGATAAAACGTTGAAACCTTTTGCATATTAAGCTCTGATAAATTTACTACAGTGGGAATTTTCTTTCATAATTTTTGGAGCTAGGGAAGTATGGATGTTGCTGCATTCTTTACAGACTATCCTGTTTAGGCAGATTGCTGTTATGTTTGCATTGTTTGCATATGTTTGCTTCTTTAATAATTCTATTTGAGGATAGGACTATTAAATATGCAGCGGCATTTAGTATGCAATGTTGAATAATAATTTTAGTGATTTGCTACAGTAGAGTATGATAAGGTTTTTGCAATGGATTATACTAACTTATCTCATGAGTCCTTGTTGAGTTTTGTGTGGATGAAGCTTTTGAGATTTAGGGAGACCATGATATGAGAGGAATTAAGGAGACACAAAAGCTCAAGCTTGGGGATGCCCAAGGCACCCCAAGATAATATTTCAAGAAGTGTCAAGCATCTAAGCTTGGGGATGCCCCGGTTGGCATCCCACCTTTCTTCTTCAACAACTATCGGTTAGTATCGGTTGATCCTAAGTTTTTGCTTCTTCACATGATGTTTGCTATTCTTAGATGTCATTTTATTTTGCTTTGCTTGCTGTTTGAATAAAATACCAAGATCTGAAATTATTAAATGTTAGAGAGTCTTCACATAGTTGCATAATTATTCGACTAATCATTGATCTTCACTTATATCTTTCAGAGTAGTTTGTCATTTGCTCTAGTGCTTCACTTATACCTTTTAGAGCATGGTGGTAGTTTTATTTTGAAGAAATAGACGAACTCTCATGCTTCACTTATATTATTTTGAGAGTCTTAAATATCATGGTAATTTTCTTAAAATCCTAATATGCTAGGTATTCAAGAATAACAAAATTCTCTTATGAGTGTGTTGAATACTAAGAGAAGTTTGATACTTGATGATTGTTTTGAGATATGGAGGTAGTAATATCAAAGTCATGCTAGTAGAGTAATTGTGAATTTGAGAAATACTTGTGTTGAAGTTTGTGATTCCCGTAGCATGCAAGTATGGTGAACCGTTATGTGATGAAGTCAGAGCATGATTTATTTATTGATTGTCTTCCTTATGAGTGGTGGTCGGGGACGAGCGATGGTCTTTTACTACCAATCTATCCCCCTAGGAGCATGCGCGTAATACTTTGCTTTGATAACTTCTAGATTTTTGCAATAAGTATATGAGTTCTTTATGACTAATGTTGAGTCCATGGATTATACGCACTCTCACCCTTCCACCTATGCTAGCCTCTCTAATACCGCGCACCTTTCGCCGGTATCATACACCCACCATATACCTTCCTCAAAACAGCCACCATACCTACCTATTATGGAATTTCCATAGCCATTCCGAGATATATTGCCATGCAACTTTCCACCGTTCCGTTTATTATGACACACTCCATCATTGTCATATTGCATATCCCGGTACACCGCCGGAGGCATTCATATAGAGTCATATTTTGTTCGAAGTATCGAGTTGTAAATAAATAGAAGTGTGATGATCATCATTCAATAGAGCATTGTCCCAAAAAAAGAGAAAGGCCATAAAAAAAGAAAGGCCAAATAAAAAAATAAAGGCCAAAAAAAAGAAAGGCCAAAAAAAGGGACAATGTTACTATCCTTTTACCACACTTGTGCTTCAAAGTAGCACCATGATCTTCATAGTAGAGAGTCTCTCATGTTATCACTTTCATATACTAGTGGGAATCTTTCATTATAGAACTTGGCTTGTATATTCCAATGATGGGCTTCCTCAAAATGCCCTAGGTCTTCGTGAGCAAGCGAGTTGGATGCACACCCACTAGTTTCTTTTGTTGAGCTTTCATACACTTATAGCTCTAGTGCATCCGTTGCATGGCAATCCCTACTCACTCACATTGATATCTATTGATGGGCATCTCCATAGCCCGTTGATACGCCTAGTTGATGTGAGACTATCTTCTCCTTTTTGTCTTCTCCACAACCACCATTCTATTCCACCTATAGTGTTATGTCCATGGCTCACGCTCATGTATTGCATGAAGATTGAAAAAGTTTGAGAACATCAAAAGTATGAAACAATTGCTTGGCTTGCCATCGGGGTTGTGCATGATTTAAATATGTTGTGTGGTGAAGATGGAGCATAGCCAGACTATATGATTTTGTAGGGATAACTTTCTTTGGCCATGTTATTTTGAGAAGACATGATTGCTTTGTTAGTATGCTTGAAGTATTATTGTTTTTATGTCAATATTAAAATTTTGTCTTGAATCTTATGGATCTGAATATTCATGCCACAATTAAGAAGAATTACATTGAAATTATGCCAACTAGCATTCCACATCAAAAATTATCTTTTTATCATTTACCTACTCGAGGATGAGCAGGAATTAAGCTTGGGGATGCTTGATACGTCTCCAACGTATCTATAATTTTTGATTGCTCCATGCTATATTATCTACTATTTTGGGCAATATTGGGCTTTATTATCCACTTTTATATTATTTTTGGGACTAACCTATTAACCGGAGGCCCAGCCCAGATTTGCTGTTTTATGCCTATTTCAGTGTTTTGAAGAAAAGGAATATCAGACGGAGTCGAAACGGAACGAAATCAACTGGAGAATTTATTTTTGGAAGGAAACTCACCTGATGGACTTGGACCCCACGTCAGAAGATACGGGAGGTGCTCACGAGGGTGGGGGGGCGCGCCCACCCCCCTAGGGCGCGCCCCTGCCTCCTGGCCCCCCGTAGCTCCACCGACGTACTCCTTTCACCCATATATACCCACGTATCCTAAAACTTCCAAAACAGAGATTAGATCGGGAGTTCCGCCGCCAGAAGCCTCCGTAGCCACCAAAAGTCAATCGGGACCCTGTTCTGGCACCCTGCCGGAGGGGGGGAACCCTCACCTGTGGCCATCTTCATCATCCCAGCGCTCTCCATGACGAGGAGGGAGTAGTTCTCCCTCGGGGATGAGGGTATGTACCAGTAGCTATGTGTTTGATCTCTCTCTTTCTCTCTCTTGTGTTCTTGAGATGATACGATCTTGATGTATCACGAGCTTTGCTATTATAGTTGGATCCTATGTTTCTCCTCCCCCTCTTCTCTCTTGTAATGAATTGAGTTTCCCCTTTGAAGTAATCTTATCGGATTGAGTCTTTAAAGATTTGAGAACACTTGATGTATGTCTTGGTGGTCAACTTGCGGGTTTCGTGACATTGGGAACCTATGCATAGGGGTTGGCACACGTTTTCGTTGTGATTCTCTGGTAGAACTTTGGGGCACTCTTTGAGGTACTTTGTGTTAGTTGAATAGATGAATCTGAGATTGTGTGATGCATATCGTATAATCATACCCACGGATACTTGAGGTGACAATGGAGTATCTAGGTGACATTAGGGTTTTGGTTGATTTGTATCTTAAGGTGTTATTCTAGTACGAACTCTAGGCCTGTTTGTGACACTTATAGGAATAGCGCAATGGATTGATTGGAAAGAATAACTTTGAGGTGGTTTCGTACCCTACCATAATCTCTTCATTCGTTCTCCGCTATTAGCGACTTTGGAGTGACTCTTTGTTGCATGTTGAGGGATAGTTATGTGATCCAATTATGTTAGTATTGTTGAGGGAACTTACACTAGCGAAAGTATGAACCCTAGGCCTTGTTTCCTAGCATTGCAATTCCGTTTACGCTCACTTTTATCACTTGCTACCTTGCTGTTTTTATTATTGCAGATTACAAATACCTTTATCTATTATCCATATACCACTTGTTTCACCATCTCTTCGCCGAACTAGTGCACCTATACAATTTACCATTGTATTGGGTGTGTTGGGGACACAAGAGACTCTTTGTTATTTGGTTGCAGGGTTGCTTGAGAGAGACCATCTTCATCCTACGCCTCCTACGGATTGATAAACCTTAGGTCATCCACTTGAGGGAAATTTGCTACTGTCCTACAAACCTCTGCACTTGGAGGCCCACCAATGTCTACAAGAAGAAGGTTGTGTAGTAGACATCACTCACCACCGTGCGTGAGTAATTCCATCGTAGGCTTGCTGGACGGTGATGGGTCGGATGAGATTTATCATGTAATCGAGTTAGTTTTGTTAGGGTTTGATCCCTAGTATCCTTATGTTCTTAGATTGATGTTGCTATGACTTTGCTATGCTTAATGCTTGTCACTAGGGCCCGAGTGTCATGATTTCAGATCTAAACCTATTATGTTTTCATGAATATATGTGAGTTCTTGATCCTATCTTGCAAGTCTATAGTCACCTACTATGTGTTATGATCCGGCAACCCCGAAGTGACAATAATTGGGACCACTCCCGGTGATGACCATAGTTTGAGGAGTTCATGTATTCACTATGTGCTAATGCTTTGTTCCGGTTCTCTATTAAAAGGAGGCCTTAATATCCCTTAGTTTTCAATAGGACCCCGCTGCCACGAGAGGGTAGGACAAAAGATGTCATGCAAGTTCTTTTCCATAAGCACGTATGACTATATACGAAATACATGCCTACATTACATTGATGAATTGGAGCTAGTTCTGTGTCACCCTAGGTTATGACTATTACATGATGAACCGCATCCGGCATAATTATCCATCACTGAACCGGTGCCTACGAGTTTTCCATATACTGGTTCTCGCTTATTTACTTTCCCGCTGTACTGTTACAATCACTACAAAATACCAAAAACATTACTTTTGTTGTCTTTACTTTTGTTGCCGCTACCACCACTATCATATTACTTTGCTGCAGATACTAAGTTTCCAGGTGTGGTTGAATTGACAACTCAGCTCCTAATACTTGAGAATATTCTTTGGCTCCCCTTGTGTCGAATCAATAAATTTGGGTTGAATACTCTACCCTCGAAAGCTGTTGCGATCCCCTATACTTGTGGGTTATCAAGACTAATTTCTGGCACCGTTGCCGGGAAGCATAGCTCTATTCTTTGAGTCACTTGGGATTTATATCTGCTTATCATTATGAAGAACTTGAGAGATCCAAAAACCAAGATCTATCCCTCAACTATGAGGGGAGGTAAGGAACTGCCATCTGGCTCTGCACTTGATTCACCTTCTGTTATGAGTAAGCTTGCGACACCTACACCTGCTTCTGCTATTCGTTCTGATATGTCGCATGTTATTGATGATGCCACTTCTGCTATGCATGATACTTATGATGAAACTGCTTCTATGCCTGATACTACTATGCCCCTTGGTGAATTTCTTGATGAACAAATTGCTAGGGCTAGAGAAAAAGAAATTATTGAATCTGAATACGATGATGAAAGTGATGATGAAAATATGCCTATTATTCCTGAGGGCTATCTTTTTGATATGGAATCTTCTGCCGCTATTTTAGCTTGCAAAGATAGATATGAGCTTAAGAGGTTATTAATTAAATGGAACAAAGAATCACTTAGAGATAAAATGAAACCCGGCCCTGCTTTTGCTACTTCACCTATTTGTGTTCCTGATAAGGATTATGAATTCTCTGTTGATCCTGATATAATTACTTTGGTTGAATCTGATCCGTTTTATGGCTATGAATCTGAAACTATTGTGGCACATCTTACTAAGTTAAATGATATAGCTGCCCTGTTCACTAATGATGAGAGATCGCGTTAATTCTATATAATCAAAATATTTCCGTTCTCATTAAAGGGTGATGCTAAGATACGGTTTAATTCTCTTGATCCTGGTTGTGTGCGTAGTCCCCAGGATATGATTTATTACTTCTCTGCTAAATATTTCCCTGCTCATAAGAAACAAGCTGCTTTGAGGGAAATATACAACTTCGTGCAAATTAAAGAAGAGAGTCTCCCACAAGCTTGGGGGAGGCTTCTCAAGTTACTTAATGCTTTGCCTGATCATCCTCTTAAGAAACCCGAAATACTTGATATCTTTTATAATGGACTAACCGATGCTTCCAGAGATTACCTGGATAGTTGTGCTGGTTCTCTTTTCAGGGAAAGAACACCGGATGAAGCTGAAATTCTATTGAATAATATGTTGACAAATGAAAATAATTGGGCACCTCCTGAGCCAGCTCCTGAGCCAGCTCCTGCTCCAATTACTGAGCCTATTCCTAAACCAACTCCGAAGAAGAGAGGTGTTCTATTCCTCAGTCCCGAAGATATGCAAGAGGCAAAGAAATCTATGAAAGAAAAGGTATTAAAGATGAAGATGTTAAGAATTTACCTCCTATTGAAGAAATACATGGTCTTAATATACCGCCTGTTGAAGAAACATATGATCTCAATTCTTTATTTATTGAAGAACCTCCTGATCCCGATATCCCGACACAGGTAGTAAAGGTAAATTCTCTCTATAGATATGATAAAGCTAAAGTCCCTCCTACTAAAATTGCTAGTCAGTGCTTGGATGAGTTTGATAACTTTATGTTTAAGCAAGACGACTTCAATGCTTATTTTGGTAGACAATTAAAAGAAAATGCTTATATGATTAGACGCTTGGGTGATTATATGGCTAATATTAAGGTGAACTTAAACTTGTTAGCAAACATGCTTCTATGGTTACCACTCAAGTAGAACAAGTACTTAAGGCTCAAAAAGAAGTGCTTGATGAAATGAATAGTAAGAAAAATGATTATGCTGTTAGAGTGGCTACTAGAACTGGTAGAATGACTCAGGAACCTTTGTATCCTGAAGGCCACCCTAAGAGAATCGAGCAAGATTCTCAGAGAAATAATATTGATGTTCCTAGTTCTTCTAAAAAGAAGAAAAAGAAAAATGATAGAACTGTGCAAACTTCTAGTGAACCTATTGCTGAACCACCTGATAATCCAAATGATATCTCTATGTCTGATGCTGAAACACAATCTGGTAATGAACATGAACCTAGTGAAAATATTAATGATGATGTTCATGATGATGCTCAACCTAGTAATGACAATGATGTAGAAATTGAACCTGCTGTTGATCTTGATAACCCACAATCAAAGAATCAACGTTATGATAAAAGAGACTTTGTTGCTAGGAAACATGGTAAAGAAAGGGAACCTTGGGTTCAGAAACCCATGCCTTTTCCTCCAAACCATCCAAGAAAAAGGATGATGAGGATTTTGAGCGCTTTGCTGAAATGATTAGGCCTATCTTTTTGCGTATGCGATTAACTGATGTGCTCAAAACAAATCCTTATGCTAAATATATGAAGGATATCATTACTAATAAAAGAAAGATACCGGAAGCTGAGATTTCCACCATGCTTGCTAATTATACTTTTAAGGGTGGAATACCAAAGAAACTTGGAGATCCCGGAGTACCTACTATACCTTGCTCCATTAAAAGAAATTATATTAAAACTGCTTTATGTGATCTTGGAGCCGGTGTTAGTGTTATGCCTCTCTCTTTATATCGTAGACTTGACTTGAATAAGTGACACCTACTGAAATATCTTTGCAAATGGCTGATAAATCAACTGCTATACCTGTCGGTATTTGTGAGGATGTGCCTGTTGTGGTTGCAAACGTTACTATTTTAACGGACTTTGTTATTCTTGATATTCCCGAGGATGATAGTATGCCTACTATTCTTGGAAGACCTTTTCTTAATACTGCAGGGGCTGTTATTGATTGCAACAAAGGCAATGTCACTTTTCATGTTAATGGTAATGAGCATACGGTACACTTTCCGAGGAAACAACCTCAAGTTCATAGTATCAATTCTATCGGAAAAATTCCATCGATTATATTTGGAGGTTTTGAATTTCCTCTTCCTACTGTCAAAAAGAAATACGATATACTTATTATAGGGGATGTTCATATCCCCATTGAGGTAACTTAGTGTTACTCAAAATTTATCCGGTTTCATGATTATCAGAATGAGTTTGTTAACAAGACTTGATCAACCTTGTTAGTGGATTCTTTTTGATGAGCATGAGATGGATGAAACTAGAAGCACAAACTTCTGTACCCTCTCTATACTTTCTGTTAATTAGTAGAAATAAAGTAAAAATAGTATTTTTCTGTCTGTTTCCTGGCTTATCCGTGCAATATAAAAATATCCCGAAAATAAAAGTCCTCAGAATGACATGCCAATTTAATATGATTTTTTCGGGAATATTTGAGGATTTACTGTGCAAAAGTTACCGCGGGAGGAGCTGCCACCTGGCCACGAGGATGGTGGGCGCCCCCCTAGGGCGCGCCCCCTGCCTCGTGGGCCCACGATGGCCCTCCTCCACTTATCCCAGCACCCATCTTCTTCCTCTGTCTCACACAAACCCGAAAAACCAACTCAAGCACGAGTTCCAGCCACTTTTGTTGTGATTTTCGATCTCCTTGCTCAAAGCACCTCTCGCAAAACTGCTTGGGGAGATTGTTCCTTGGTATGTGACTCCTCCATTGGTCCAATTAGTTTTTGTTCTAGTGCTTTATTCTTTGCAAATTTATGCTGCACAGGCGACCATGTTCTTGAGCTTGCATGTCAAATTTATATGGTTCTAAGTAGTTCTAATGCTTGATATAGGCTCTAGGCACTTGTAGGAGTAGTTGCTATCAGTTTTATTGAAGTTGGTTCACTTTTGTTTGAAGTTACTAAAAATTTCAGAATTTTTCAGAGAAAAACAATATGCTTAGGAAGATGTTCCAAGGTGGTTCCTCTAAGAAGCAAGGACCCAGGATTGCTATGCGCAATGCTGACGAGGATCCACCAAGAGACGCTCCAGTACGGCCTTGCGAATGGCTGTCGGAAAATTTTATGAACCGTGCGGGAATTAAAGAAGAATTCAAAGCATATTTGCGCAATGCCGGTCTTGAGGATTTTGAGGCTAACAAATGCCCCCAGTATCATGATCTCACAAGTTCATTTGTGAGGAGGTTTGAGTATTCATCTTCGCATAATTCTCCTTTAGTCATGTTTGATCTCTATGACAAATCTTATACCATGTACTTAGAGGATTTCACTTTTGCTTGCAAAGTTCCATCATGGGGTAGTGTTAGGGATCCCCCTAAATCTGAATTTAGAAACTTTCTTGCAAGTGTAACTGTGGGGGAATCTAGAGATATAACGCAGGCTACCACAAGGAGCATTCACTTTCCTGCTATACATTATTTTGCTCTTTTCATCGGTAGATGCATAAATGCTAAGGATGAAGCATGTCACATGTGTGTCCCTGATCTTAGCATCCTTAGGAGTGCTGTGTTAGGAGACCAATCTTATCATATGGGAGCCATTGTAGCTCGTAGGTTGCATCATAATAGACATAATGGAGATTTCTTTGGAGGAATTTATGCAACCCGCTTAGCTCATTTTCTTGAGATAGACATTCGTGAGGGTGATACGGAGTTGCCTCCTGCATATTTAGATTATAACTCTATGGCTTCGCACCAGTTTGTCGAGAGGCCTAAATCACCTCTCTTATATCGTTTAATTTTTGATAAACGACATGTTTTCCATATTACTCTCCCTGCTCCTGCCTTCTTTGATTCACAGACAAAAAGAAGATATGTTATTACCAGAGAGGAGGCAGAAGAGTACGAGAGGAGAGCAGAGGCAGCTCGACTCCACGCTGCAGCTCAGCAGGCGATAACCGCTGCACATCAGTATGATCCCAACTCTTTCTCATCACAGTATGACCCCAACAACTATTATTATGGATATCAGCCAGGCCAGCCGTGGCCATAGACCAACTTAGGCCAAAAGCCTAAGCTTGGGGGAGTACGTATTTCCCACCGACATTACATTTATGTTCAAACACACTCATTGCTAGATGTCGGTGCTCATACTTTTTCATTGTATCATCCATGCTAGTTTATTTTCCTTTTTATGCTTTCCTCTTGTGTGTTTGTTAAACCTTAAGAAAAAAATTTAGTTGTAGCTTTTAATCAATTTACTTTGCATGCTTGTAGTAGTAATTAAAAAGAAAACCCAAAAATATTTCCTGTTCTTCTTTTGCTTGTTGGGAGCTTTCCCGTGTAAATAGTTTTATTTCTTTTCTTTTCTTTGGGGGTCAGTAGGAGAAGACCATAATTAAATTGTTGAAGTGGTTCTTATATGCATTATTGTTGATTTAACCAAGAGCCCATATTGCCTTGTCTTCTCCTATTTATTTAATGCTCGCAGATTCCAGCTTAGTCTAATGCACGTACACTCTTATTATTATTCACACCGTTCAGTCGTGCAAGTGAAAGACAATTATGATGATATATGATGGGCTGACTAAGATGAGAAAAGCTGGTATGAACTCGACCTCTTTTGTTTTTGTAAATATGATGAGTCCCTCGTTCTTGATTCAACTTATTATGAATAAACATGTTTGCAATGACAATTAGAGATCGTAGTTGCTTGTGCCATGCCTGATTAGCTATGAGTTATAATGATTTACCTTGTGTGCCAACATGCTATTGAGATGATTATGATGTGGTATGATGAGGTGGTATCCTCCTTTGAATGATTTAAGTGACTTGACTTGGCACATGTTCACGCATGTAGTTGAAACAAATCAACATAGCCTTCACGATATTTATGTTCATGGTGGATTATATCCTACTCATGCTTGCATCCAATGTTTATTAATTTTAATGCATGTACATGGTTGTTGTCGCTCTCTAGTTGGTCGCTTCCCAGTCTTTTGCTAGCCTTCACTTGTACTAAGCGGGAATACTGCTTGTGCATCCAATCCCTTAAACCCCAAAGTTATTCCAGATGAGTCCACTATACCTTCCTATATGCGGTATCTACCTGCCGTTCCAAGTAAATTTGTATGTGCCAAACTCTAAACCTTCAAATAAACATTCTGTTTTGTATGCTCGAATAGCTCATGTATCAACCAAGGCTATCCTTATCTTCCATATTAGGCGGGTTATTCTCAAGAGGAGTGGACTTCACTCCTCACTCACGAGAAAATGGCTGGTCACCGGGATGCCCAGTCCCATGCTTTATGCAAACTTAATCAAAATTAATTGCAAACAAAACTCCCCCCTGGGACCTGATGTATGTTGGAGGCACTCGTTGTTTCGAGCAAGCCATGGATTGATGCTTGTTGGTGGAGGGGGAGTATAAACTTTACCATTCTGTTTGGGAACCGCCTATAATGTGTTTAGCATGGAAGATATCGCCATCTCTTAGTTGCTATGTTGACAATGAAAGTATACCGCTCAAAATACAATTTATCTCTATTGCAAAACCGAGCTCTGGCACCTCTACAAATCCCTGCTTCCCTCTGCGAAGGGCCTATCCATTTACTTTTATGTTGAGTCATCACCCTCTTATTAAAAAGCACTAGCTGGAGAGCACAGTTGTCATTTGCATTCATCATTATTAATTTATATTGGGTGTGACTATGATTGGATCTCTTTTACCATGAATTACAATGTCTAGTCAGTCCTTGATCTTTAAAGGTGCTCTGCATTTATGTTTTGCGGTCTCAGAAAGGGCTAGCGAGATACCATCTTGTTATATCATATTATGATTGTTTTGAGAAAGTGTTGTCATCCGAGATTTATTATTATGACTTGCTAGTTGATTATGCTATTGATATGAGTAATTATGAGACCTGAGAATTATTGCAAATGTGGTTAGTTATGATCTATGCTGAAAACTTGAATGCTGGCTTGACATAGTTACAACAACAAGAGCAAACAGAGTTTGTAAAAGTTTTTCTTTCTTTCTTTCAGTTTGTCAACTGAATTGCTTGAGGACAAGCAAGGGTTTAAGCTTGGGGGAGTTGATACGTCTCCGTCGTATCTACTTTTCCAAACACTTTTGCCCTTGTTTTGGACTCTAACTTGTATGATTTGAATGGAACTAACCCGGACTGACGTTGTTTTCAGCAGAATTGCCATGGTGTTGTTTTATGTGCAGAAAACAAATATTCTCGGAATGACCTGAAACTCCACGGAACATCTTAGAAAAAATAATAAAAAATCCTCGCCAAAGATGAAGACAAGGGGGCCCACACCCTTCTCACGAGGGTGGGGGGCGCGCCCCCCTACCTCGTGGCCCCCCCTGGAAACCCTCCGACGCCAACTCCAACTCTATATATTTGCTTTCAGAGAGAAAAAAATAAGAGAGAAGAAATCATCGCGTTTTACGATACGGAGCCGCCGCCAAGCCCTAAAACCTCTCGGGAGGGCTGATCTGGAGTCCGTTCGGGGCTCCGGAGAGGGGGATTCGTCGCCGTCGTCATCATCAACCATCCTCCATCACCAATTTCATGATGCTCACTGCCGTGCGTGAGTAATTCCATCGTAGGCTTGCTGGACGGTGATGGGTTGGATGAGATTTATCATGTAATCGAGTTAGTTTTGTTAGGGTTTGATCCCTAGTATCCATTATGTTCTGAGATTGATGTTGCTATGACTTTGCTATGCTTAATGCTTGTCACTAGGGCCCGAGTGCCATGATTTCAGATCTGAACCTATTATGTTTTCATGAATATATGTGAGTTATTGATCCTATCTTGCAAGTCTATAGTCACCTACTATGTGTTATGATCCGGCAACACCGAAGGGACAATAATCGGGACCACTCCCGGTGATGACCATAGTTTGAGGAGTTCATGTATTCACTATGTGATAATGCTTTGTTCCGGTTCTCTATTAAAAGGAGGCCTTAATATCCCTTAGTTTCCAATAGGACCCCGCTACCACGGGAGGGTAGGACAAAAGATGTCATGCAAGTTCTTTTCCATAAGCACGTATGACTATATATGGAATACATGCCTACATTACATTGATGAATTGGAGCTAGTTCTGTGTCACCCTAGGTTATGACTATTACATGATCAACCACATCTGGCATAATTATCCATCACTGATCCGGTGCCTACGAGTTTTCCATAGGCTAGTTCTCGCTTATTTACTTTCCCGATGTACTGTTACAATCACTACAAAATACCAAAAACATTACTTTTGCTGTCTTTACTTTTGTTGCCGCTACCACCACTATCATATTACTTTGCTACTAGATACTTTGCTGCAGATACTAAGTTTCCAGGTGTGGTTGAATTGACAACTCAGCTGCTAATACTTGAGAATATTCTTTGGCTCCCCTTGTGTCTAATCAATAAATTTGGGTTGAATACTCTACCCTCGAAAGCTGTTGTGATCCCCTATACTTGTGGCTTATCAGGGGGCACCCCATAGACACACAAGTTGATTGTTTAGCCGTGTGCGGTGCCCCCTCCACAGAATTCCACCTTGGTCATATCGTTGTAGTGCTTAGGCGAAGCCCTGTGTCGTTAACTTCATCATCACCGTCATCACGCCGTCGTGCTGACGAAACTCTCCCTCGACCTCAGCTGGATCTAGAGTTCGTGGGACGTCACCGAGCTGAACGTGTGCAGATCACGGAGGTGTCGTACCTTCGGTGCTAGGATCGTGAAGACGTACGACTACATCAACCGCGTTGTCATAACGCTTCCTCTTACGGTCTATGAGGGTACGTGGACAACACTCTCCCTCTCGTTGCTATGCATCACCTAGATGGATCTTGCGTGTGCGTATGATTTTCTATTGAAATTACTGCGTTCCCCAACAACATCTCGTGTATATATTGTGACCAACTCCGAGAAATACAATTGAGTTGCATCCCATATTCTTTCTACATGGTATCAGTTTTACCGCGATCTTCCTCGCTTCCGCTCCCCGCAGTCGCTGCCGCCGCCCTCTCTAACCCTAGCGCCGCTGCCTCTACCTCCCTTGTGGCCGCCGCCTCCTCCTCCCCAAAACCCTAAGCCACCGCCACCGCTCCCTCCTTTCCACAACCGCTGCCGCCTCTTTCCCAAACCCTAGTGCCGCCGCCGCTGTTCTCCTACACCCGCCCCGCCCCTCCCCTCTCTCGGCCACCACGTCAATCCTAACCACCCGCCGGCACCCCTCTTCCTCTCCTCGCCACCATGTCCCACTCCAAAGCCGAACCCTTTGACGCCGGTTCCTTCACCGGCACCATCTTCACCTCCGACCACCTCAATGAGCTCCACATCAAAGAGCATGTACCCGTCGTCCTCGACTCGCCAAACTACAACGCGTGGCGCACCTACTTCACGCTATTGTTCTGCTCCTACCGTCTCATCGAGCATGTTAACGAGAGCGTCGACTTCCATGACATGAAGGATGACGACGAGTGGCTCGCCATGTACGCCTGCATCTTCAAGTGGCTTTTTCTCACCATCTCTGCAGGTCTCTTCAACATAGTGAACTCTCGTGACCCGTCGGCGTATGCTATGTGGACACGGCTGTGTGACCTCTTCCTCGACAATCAACTCTAACGTCGTGTCTTCCTCCAAGGGGAGTTCTTCACTCTGCAGCAAAACAATCTATCGATCGATGAGTACTACATGCGGTTGAAGGTTCTCGCCGATGAGCTACGTGACATTGGCATGACCATCGACGACTCCGTCCTCCTCACCAATCTCCTTTGGGGCCTCCACTCTGACCTCGGCCAGTCCGCCGCCAACCTCTCCCTCATCACGCGGACGTACGCCAAGGCGGTCACATATCTTCGCCAGGAGGAGAAGCGCCTTCGCCACTCCGCTCGGCAGGCGACCCACGCCGCCCTCCATGTCGGCCTCACCACCGGCACCGGTGCGCCTCCTGCCCCGTCTGTGCCGCGCGCTCCTGCTCTTACCCCGCCTCCCGCGCCTGCCCCCTCTGGTGGCCACAAGCAGAAGGGTTGCGGGGGTCGGGCCCGCAACTCCAACACAGCGCAACGCCCTCCCGCGCACACCGCGGCCGCCCGTACCCCACCTTGGCTGTCGGGGTACAATCCCTGGACGAGCGTTGTGCATGCATACTCCATGCCCGTCCCTCGCGGTCTTGCTTCGGGCATTCTAGGTCCGTGGCCGGCCTCTCATCAGGCGCTACTGGCCACTCCCACCCCCGGGCCCGCGACATATGGTGGTCCCGTGGCATATGCTGGCGTCACACCCTATGGTGGCCCTCCGACCTACGGTGCATACGGCGGGACACACGGCAGTGTCTGGGATCCCGCACTTCTCTCCGTTCTTCATGCAGGGCCCTCGCTGAGAAACTATGACGGAGGTGGCTATTGGTACATGGACACCGGCACCGCCGCTCACATGGCTTCTAACCCCGGTATCCTCTCTCATGCCTCCCCCTATCCCTTTAACTCTGGCATCATGGTTGGTGATGGCTCCTCTCTTCCCATCACTCATCACGGTTTGTCCTCCCTTTCATTTCCCTCTTCATCTTTAACTCTTAATAATGTGCTTGTTTCACCATCCTTAATAAAAAATCTATGCCCTGTTCATACTCTCACTCTTGAAAATCCTGTCGCTGTTGAGTTTGACGCTCTTGGTTTCTCTGTCAAGGATGCTCGCTCCCGGAGGATTCAGCACCGATGTGATTCCTTGATGATCTCTACCCTTGTGGTCCTACGACGAGTGGTGGTCCGGTTACTCTTCACGCCGATGTCTCGCTTTGGCACGCTGGACTTGGTCATCCTAGCGCCGACGCTCTTCATAAAATTTTGAGCACCTTTTCCTTTTCATGTAATAAATCAACGGCGCATACTTGTCATGCTTGCCATCTCGGAAAACACATTCCCTTGCCGTTTCCTTCATCTACATCAATAGCCACTTTTCCTTTTGATGTTATTCGTTGTGATGTTTGGACATCTGCAGTGCCTAGCAATTCGGGCTTATCATATTATCTTGTGATTTTAGATGATTTTTATCACTTCACTTGGACTTTTCCGCTACGCCGTAAATCCGATGTCACCTCCACCCTGCACTCATTTTATGCTTACGTCCACACCCACTTTCATCGCACCATTGCTCACCTTCAAACAGATAAGGGAAAATAATTTGATAACCTCGCCATTAGACATATTCTTTCCACTCATGGCACCATCTTTCACCTTACTTGTCCATATACATCCCAACAAAACAGTCATGCCGAACATGTCCTTCACACCTCAATGAGAGTGTTCGTGCATTGCTCTTCCATGCACACATGCCTACACGCTTTTGGCCAGATGCTCTCGCCATCGCCACTCTTCTTCTCAACATCCGGCCTTGCAAACCATGATGGAGCTATACACCTCATTGTCTTCTGTTCGAGTCTCCCCCATCCTATGACGATCTTCACGTCTTCGGTTGCTTGTGTTACCCCAACATCACCGCAACCGCTCCGCATAAACTTGCGCCTCGGTCTCTCGCTTGTGTTTTCTTGGCTACCAACCCAACACCAAAGGATTTTGCTGCTACGACCCGATCTCTCGTCGTGTATTCGTCTCGCGGCACATTTACTTTGATGAGGTTGTCTTCCCTTTTCAGCAGGTTACACGGACAGCGGCTTCGTCTTTGGATGCTCCCACTCGACGGCCTCGGGGAGCCCTTGCGCTCCCTCTGCCGCGACCACATGCATCTTCAGCGGGTCCTTCGGCTCCCTCAACGGGCCCTCCTTTGTCGGCTCAGGCGGAGCCGGCCTCGCCTCTCCAGGTTTTGGTGCCAGCTTCTGCTGGCCTGGCGGCACCCTCAGGGGGTGTCTCAGCCGCTCCTTCCGCCATGATGACGCCCTCTCTGCAGCTTCTCCGACGCTCCCGCCCGCATCCATGTTGGACGTGACCTTGCCCTCCCCCACGTTGGCTGTGGCATCGCCTGTTGGGGAACGTAGTAATTTCAAAAAAATTCCTACGCACACGCAAGATCATGGTGATGCATAGCAACGAGAGGGGAGAGTGTGATCTACGTACCCTTGTAGACCGACAACGGAAGCGTTAGCACAACGCGATTGATGTAGTCGTACGTCTTCACGGCCCGACCGATCAAGCACCGAAACTACGACACCTCCAAGTTTTAGCACATGTTCAGCTTGATGACGATCCCCGGACTCCGATCCAGCAAAGTGTTGGGGAAGAGTTCCGTCAGCACGACGGCGTGGTGACGATCTTTATGTACTATCATCGCAGGGCTTCGCCTAAGCACCGCTACAATATTATCGAGGATTATGGTGGAAGGGGGCACCGCACACGGCTAAGAATATGATCACGTGGATCAACTTGTGTGTCTAGGGGTGCCCCCTGCCCCCGTATATAAAGGATCAAGGGGGAGGGGTGCGGCCGGCCAGGAGGAGGGCGCGCCAGGAGGAGTCCTACTCCCATCGGGAGTAGGATTCCCCCCTTTCCTAGTTGGAATAGGATTCGGGAGGGGGAAAGAGGAGAGAGAGAAGGAAGGCGGGCGCCGCCCCCCTCTCCTTGTCCTATTCGGACTAGGGGGGGGGGGAGGGGCGCACGGCCCAGCCCTGGCCACCTCTCCTCTCTTCCACTAAAGCCCACTAAGGCCCATATACCTCCCGGGGGGTTCCGATAACCTCTCGGTACTCCGGTAAAATCTCGATTTCACCCGAAACACTTTCGATATCCAAATATAGGCTTCCAATATATCAATCCTTATGTCTCGACCATTTCGAGACTCCTCGTCATGTCCGTGATCACATCCGGGACTCTGAACAAATCTTCGGTACATCAAAATGCATAAACTCATAATATAACTGTCATCGAAACCTTAAGTGTGCGGACCCTACGGGTTCGAGAACAATGTAGACATGACCGAGACACGTCTCCGGTCAATAACCAATAGCGGAACCTGGATGCTCATATTGGTTCCCACATATTCTACGAAGATCTTTATCGGTCAGACCGCATAACAACATACGTTGTTCCCTTTGTCATCGGTATGTTACTTGCCCGAGATTCGATCGTCGGTATCTCAATACCTAGTTCAATCTCGTTACCAGCAAGTCTCTTTACTCGTTTCGTAATACATCATCTCGCAACTAACTCATTAGTTGCAATGCTTGCAAGGCTTATGTGATGTGCATTACCAAGAGGGCCCAGAGATACCTCTCCGACAATCGGAGTGACAAATCCTAATCTCAAAATACGCCAACCCAACATGTACCTTTGGAGACACCTGTAGAGCTCCTTTATAATCACCCAGTTACGTTGTGACGTTTGGTAGCACACAAGGTGTTCCTCCGGTAAACGGGAGTTGCATAATCTCATAGTCATAGGAACATGTATAAGTCATGAAGAAAGCAATAGCAACATACTAAACGGTTGGGTGCTAAGCTAATGGAATGGGTCATGTCAATCACATCATTCTCCTAATGATGTGATCCCATTAATCAAATGACAACACATGTCTATGGTTAGGAAACATAACCATCTTTGATTAACGAGCTAGTCAAGTAGAGGCATACTAGTGACGTTTGGTTTGTCTATGTATTCACACAAGTATTATGTTTCCGGATAATAAAATTCTAGCATGAATAATAAACATTTATCATGATATAAGGAAATAAAATAATAACATTATTATTGCCTCTAGGGCATATTTCCTTTAGTCTCCCACTTGCACTAGAGTCAATAATCTAGATTACACAGTAATGATTCTAACACTCATGGAGCTTTGGTGTTGATCATGTTTTGCTCGTGGAAGAGGCTTAGTCAACGGGTCTGCTATGTTCAGATCCGTATGTATCTTGCAAATTTCTATGTATCCCACCTAGACTAGATCCCGGATGGAATTGAAGCGTCTCTTGATGTGCTTGGTTCTCTTGAGAAATCTGGATTCCTTTGCCAAGTCAATTGCACCAGTATTGTCACAAAAGATTTTCATTGGACCCGATGCACTAGGTATGACACCTAGATCGGATATGAACTCCTTCATCCAGATTCCTTCGTTTGCTGCTTCCGAAGCAGCTATGTACTCCGCTTCACATGTAGATCCCGCCACAACACTTTGTTTAGAACTGCACCAACTGACAGCTCCACCGTTTAATGTAAACACGTATCCAGTTTGCGATTTAGAATCGTCCGGATCAGTGTCAAAGCTTGCATCAACGTAACCATTTATGATGAGCTCTTTGTCACCTCCATATATGAGAAACATATCCTTAGTCCTTTTCAGGTATTTCAGGATGTTCTTGACCGCTGTCCAGTGATCCACTCCTGGATTACTTTGGTACCTCCCTGCTAGACTTATAGCAAGACACACATCAGGTCTGGTACACAGCATTGCATACATGATAGAGCCTATGGCTGAAGCATAGGGAACATCTTTCATTTTCTCTCTATCTTCTGCATTGGTCGGGGATTGAGTCTTACTCAATTTTACACCTTGTAACACAGGCAAGAATCCTTTCTTTGCTTGATCCATTTTAACTTCTTCAAAACTTTGTCAAGGTATGTGCTTTGTGAAAGTCCAATTAAGCGTCTTGATCTATCTCTATAGATCTTAATGCCCAATATGTAAGCAGCTTCACCGAGGTCTTTCATTGAAAAACTCTTATTCAAGTATCCTTTTATGCTATCCAGAAATTCTATATCATTTCCGATTAGCAATATGTCATCTACATACAATATCAGAAATGCTACAGAGCTCCCGCTCACTTTCTTGTAAATACAGGCTTCTCCAAAAGTCTGTACAAAACCAAATGCTTTGATCACATTATCAAAGCGTTTATTCCAACTCCGAGAGGCTTGCACCAGTCCATAAATGGATCGCTGGAGCTTGCACACTTTGTTAGCTCCCTTTGGATCGACAAAACCTTCCGACTGCATCATATACAACTCTTCTTGCAGAAATCCATTCAGGAATGCAATTTTGACATCCATTTGCCAAATTTCATAATCATAAAATGCAGCAATTGCTAACATGATTCGGACAGACTTAAGCATCGCTACAGGTGAGAAGGTCTCATCGTAGTCAATCCCTTGAACTTGCCAAAAACCTTTTGCGACAAGTCGAGCTTTGTAGACAGTAACATTACCGTCAGTGTCAGTCTTCTTCTTGAAGATCCATTTATTCTCAATTGCTTGCCGATCATTGGGCAAGTCAACCAAAGTCCATACTTTGTTCTCATACATGGATCCCATCTCAGATTTCATGGCTTCAAGCCATTTTGCGGAATCTGGGCTCACCATCGCTTCTTCATAGTTTGTAGGTTCATCATGATCTAGTAGCATGACTTCCAGAACAGGATTACCGTACCACTCTGGCGCGGATCTTACTCTGGTTGATCTACGAGGTTCAGTAGTATCTTGTTCTGAAGTTTCATGATCATTATCATTAGCTTCCTCACTAATTGGTGTAGGTGTCACAGAAACAGGTTTCTGTGATGTACTACTTTCCAATAAGGGAGCAGGTACAGTTACCTCGTCAAGTTCTACTTTCCTCCCACTCACTTCTTTCGAGAGAAACTCCTTCTCTAGAAAGTTTCTGAATTTAGCAACAAAAGTCTTGCCTTCGGATCTGTGATAGAAGGTGTATCCAATAGTTTCCTTTGGATATCCTATGAAGACACATTTCTCCGATTTGGGTTCGAGCTTATCAGGTTGAAGTTTTTCACATAAGCATCGCAGCCCCAAACTTTCAGAAACGACAACTTTGGTTTCTTGCCAAACCACAGTTCATATGGCGTCGTCTCAACAGATTTTGATGGTGCCCTATTTAACGTGAATGCGGCCGTCTCTAGAGCATATCCCCAAAACGATAGCGGTAAATCAGTAAGAGACATCATAGATCGCACCATATCTAGTAAAGTACGATTACGACGTTCGGACACACCATTACGCTGTGGTGTTCCGGCTGGCGTGAGTTGCGAAACTATTCCACATTGTTTTAAATGTACACCAAACTCGTAACTCAAATATTCTCCTCCACGATCAGATCGTAGGAATTTTATTTTCTTGTTACGATGATTTTCAAGTTCACTCTGAAATTCTTTGAACTTTTCAAATGTTTCAGATTTATGTTTCATTAAGTAGATATACCCATATCTGCTTAAGTCATCTGTGAAGGTGAGAAAATAATGATATCCGCTACGAGCCTCAACATTCATCGGACCACATACATATGTATGTATTCTTTCCAATAAATCTGTTGCTCTCTCCATAGTACCGGAGAACGGTGTTTTTGTCATCTTACCCATAAGGCACGGTTCGCAAGTACGAAGTGATTCATAATAAAGTGGTTCCAAAATCCCATCAGTATGGAGTTTCTTCATGCGCTTTATACCGATATGACCCAAACGGCAGTGCCACAAATAAGTTGCACTATCACTATCAACTCTGCATCTTTTGGTTTCAACACTATGAATATGTGTGTCACTACTATCGAGATTTAATAAAAATAGACCACTCTTTAAGGGTGCATGACCAGAAAAGATATTATTCATGTAAATAGAACAACCATTATTCTCTGATTTAAATGAATAACCGTCTCGCATCAAACAAGATCCAGATATAATGTTCATGCTTAACGCTGGCACCAAATAACAATTATTTAGGTCTAATACTAATCCCGAAGGTAGATGTAGAGGTAGCGTGCCAACTGCGATCACATCGACTTTAGAACCATTTCCCACGCGCATCGTCACCTTGTCCTTAGCCAATCTTCGCTTAATCTGTAGTCCTTGTTTCGAGTTGCAAATATTAGCAACAGAACCAGTATCAAATACCCAGGTGCTACTGCGAGCATTAGTAAGGTACACATCAATAACATGTATATCACATATACCTTTGTTCACCTTGCCATCCTTCTTATCCGCCAAATACTTGGGGCAGTTCCGCTTCCATTGACCAGTCTGCTTGCAGTAGAAGCACTCAGTTTCAGGCTTAGGTCTAGGTTCGGGTTTCTTCTCTTGAGTAGCAACTTGCTTGCTGTTCTTTTTGAAGTTCCCCTTCTTCTTCCCTTTGCCCTTTTTCTTGAAACTAGTGGTCTTGTTGACCATCAACACTTGATGCTCCTTCTTGATTTCTACCTGCGCAGCTTTCAGCATTGCGAAGAGCTCGGGAATAGTCTTATTCATCCCTTGCATATTATAGTTCATCACGAAGCTCTTGTAGCTTGGTGGCAGTGATTGGAGAATTATGTCAATGACGCAATCATCTGGAAGATTAACTCCCAATTGAATCAAGTGATTATTATACCCAGACATTTTGAGTATATGCTCACTGACAGAACTGTTCTCCTCCATTTTGCAGCTATAAAACTTATTGGAGACTTCATATCTCTCAATTCGGGCATTTGCTTGAAATATTAACTTCAACTCCTGGAACATCTCATATGCTCCATGATGTTCAAAACATCGTTGAAGTACCGATTCTAAGCCGTAAAGCATGTCACACTGAACTATCGAGTAGTCATCAGCTTTGCTCTGTCAGACGTTCATAACATCTGGTGTTGCTCCAGCAGCAGGCCTGGTACCTAGTGGTGCTTCCAGGACGTAATTCTTCTGTGCAGCAATGAGGATAATCCTCAAGTTACGGACCCAGTCCGTGTAATTGCTACCATCATCTTTCAACTTTGCTTTCTCAAGGAACGCATTAAAATTCAACGGAACAACAGCACGGGCCATCTATCTACAATCAAACATAAACAAGCAAGATACTATCAGGTACTAAGTTTCATGATAAATTTAGGTTCAATTAATCATATTACTTAAAGAACTCCCACTTAGATAGACATCCCTCTAATCCTCTAAGTGATTACGTGATCCAAATCAACTAAACCATGTCCGATCATCACGTGAGATGGAGTAGTTTCATTGGTGAACATCACTATGTTGATCATATCTACCATATGATTCACGCTCGACCTTTCGGTCTCCGTGTTCCGAGGCCATATCTGTATATGCTTGGCTCGTCAAGTATAACCTGAGTATTCTGCGTGTGCAACTGTTTTGCACCCGTTGTATTTGAACGTAGAGCCTATCACACCTGATCATCGTGTGGTGTCTCAGCACGAAGAACTTTTGCAACGGTGCATACTCAGGGAGAACACTTCTTGACAATTAGTGAGAGATCATCTTATAATGCTACCGTCAATCAAAGCAAGATAAGATGCATAAAAGATAAACATCACATGCAATTAATATAAGTGATATGATATGGCCATCATCATCTTGTGCTTGTGATCTCCATCTTTGAAGCACCGTCGTGATCACCATCGTCACCGGCGCGACACCTTGATCTCCATCGTAGCATCATTGTCGTCTCGCCAATCTTATGCTTCCACGACTATCGCTACCGCTTAGTGATAAAGTAAAGCATTACAGCGTGATTGCATTGCATACAATAAAGCGACAACCATATGGCTCCAGCCAGTTGCCGATAACTCGGTTACAAAATATGATAATCTCATACAATAAAATTCAGCATCATGTCTTGACCATATCACATCACATTATGCCCTGCAAAAACAAGTTAGACGTCCTCTACTTTGTTGTTGCAAGTTTTACGTGGCTGCTACGGGCTTAAGCAAGAACCAATCTTACCTACGCATCAAAACCACAACGATAGTTTGTGAAGTTGGTGCTGTTTTAACATTCGCAAGGACCGGGCGTAGCCACACTCGGTTCAACTAAAGTTGGAGAAACTGCCACCCGCTAGCCACCTTTGTGCAAAGCACGTCGGGAGAACCGGTCTCGCGTAAGCGTACGCGTAATGTCGGTCCGGGCCGCTTCGTCCAACAATACCGCCGAACCAAAGTATGACATGCTGGTAAGCAGTATGACTTATATCGCCCACAACTCACTTGTGTTCTACTCGTGCATATAACATCAACACATAAAACCTAGGCTCGGATGCCACTGTTGGGGAACGTAGTAATTTCAAAAAAATTCCTACGCACACGCAAGATCATGGTGATGCATAGCAACGAGAGGGGAGAGTGTGATCTATGTACCCTTGTAGACCGACAGCGGAAGCGTTAGCACAACGCGGTTGATGTAGTCGTATGTCTTCACGGCCCGACCGATCAAGCACCGAAACTACGGCACCTCCGAGTTTTAGCACACGTTCAGCTTGATGACGATCCCCGGACTCCGATCCAGCAATGTGTCGGGGAAGAGTTCCGTCAGCACGACGGCGTGGTGATGATCTTGATGTACTATCGTCGCAGGGCTTCGCCTAAGCACCGCTACAATATTATCGAGGATTATGGTGGAAGGGGGCACCGCACACGGCTAAGAATATGATCACGTGGATCAACTTGTGTGTCTAGGGGTGCCCCCTGCCCCCGTATATAAAGGATCAAGGGGGGGGGGGTGCGGCCGGCCAGGAGGAGGGCGCGCTAGGAGGAGTCCTACTCCCACCGGGAGTAGGATTCCCCCCTTTCCTAGTTGGAATAGGATTCGGGAGGGGGAAAGAGGAGAGAGAGAAGGAAGGGGGGGGGGCGCCGCCCCCCTCTCCTTGTCCTATTCGGACTAGGGGGGGGGAGGGGCGCACGGCCCAGCCCCGGCCACCTCTCCTCTCTTCCACTAAAGCCCACTAAGGCCCATATACCTCCCGGGGGGTTCCGGTAACCTCTCGGTACTCCGGTAAAATCTCGATTTCACCCGGAACACTTCCGATATCCAAATATAGGCTTCCAATATATCAATCTTTATGTCTCGACCATTTCGAGACTCCTCGTCATGTCCGTGATCACATCCGGGACTCCGAACAAATCTTCGGTACATCAAAATGCATAAACTCATAATATAACTGTCATCGAAACCTTAAGTGTGCGGACCCTACGGGTTCGAGAACAATGTAGACATGACCGAGACACGTCTCCGGTCAATAACCAATAGCGGAACCTGGATGCTCATATTGGTTCCCACATATTCTACGAAGATCTTTATCGGTCAGACCGCATAACAACATACGTTGTTCCCTTTGTCATCGGTATGTTACTTGCCCGAGATTCGATCGTCGGTATCTCAATACCTAGTTCAATCTCGTTACTGGCAAGTCTCTTTACTCGTTTCGTAATACATCATCTCGCAACTAACTCATTAGTTGCAATGCTTGCAAGGCTTATGTGATGTGCATTACCGAGAGGGCCCAGAGATACCTCTCCGACAATCGGAGTGACAAATCCTAATCTCGAAATACGCCAACCCAACATGTACCTTTGGAGACACCTGTAGAGATCCTTTATAATCACCCAGTTACGTTGTGACGTTTGGTAGCACACAAAGTGTTCCTCCGGTAAACGGGAGTTGCATAATCTCATAGTCATAGGAACATGTATAAGTCATGAAGAAAGCAATAGCAACATACTAAACGATCGGGTGCTAAGCTAATGGAATGGGTCATGTCAATCACATCATTCTCCTAATGATGTGGTCCCATTAATCAAATGACAACACATGTCTATGGTTAGGAAACATAACCATCTTTGATTAACGAGCTAGTCAAGTAGAGGCATACTAGTGACGTTTGGTTTGTCTATGTATTCACACAAGTATTATGTTTCCGGATAATAAAATTCTAGCATGAATAATAAACATTTATCATGATATAAGGAAATAAAATAATAACATTATTATTGCCTCTAGGGCATATTTCCTTCATCGCCCACCGGCTCGTCGTCGTCCTCCGCGGCCTCGCCAGCGGCTTCGTCTCCGCCACCCGCGGCCTCGTCTCTGCCACCCGCAGCCTCATCGCCATCGCCTGCGACCTCGCCCGCGGCCTCGATCGCCGCCTCGTCGCCCGCGACTTTTCCCGCGGCCTTATCCTCGTCCTCTTCCGCCACAGAGATTGCGGTTGTGCCTCCGCCTCGACGTCGGGCTCGGCCCCCGCCTCCGCCGCCTCATCACTCTATGGTGACGCGTGCTAAGACGGGATACATCAACCGAACCCTCGCTATCACAATCTCAGCGTTACCACCATCTCTCTAGTACCGCGCTCGGTGCACTCTGCTTTGAGTGATTCGCACTGGCTCGGGGCTATGCGTGCAAAGTATGATGCTCTCGTCACCAACCGGACCTGGACGTTGGTCCCTCGCCCTGGTGCTAACATCATCACCGGCAAGTGGGTATTTCGGCATAAGCTTCTTGCGGATGGCTCTCTGCACAGGTACAAGGCTCGTTGGGTTGTTCGTGGCTTTGCACAACTAGTCGGTGTTGACTTCTCGGAGACCTTCTCCCCGGTTGTTAAACCCGCCATTCGTGTGGTTCTTCAGCTCGCCGCATCCGGTCATTGGCCAGTTCATTAGCTCAACATCAACAACGCTTTCCTCTATGGTCATCTTCAGGAGTGTGTTCTCTGTTTGGATCCTACTGATTTTGTTGATCCCACCCGACCTGACGATGTCTGCCTGCTACGGTCTCTCTACGGTCTGAAACAGGCGCCTTGTGCGTGGTATCAACGCATTGTAGCATTCCTCACTGCTCTTGGGTTTCGTAGCATTACATCCGACGCGTCGCTATTTGTGCTTCATCGAGCTGATCATGTCGCCATGCTTCTTCTTTATGTTGATGATATCGTCATCACCGCCTTTCGCTCAGATTTACTTCGCGACATCATTGGTCGCCTTGGTTTTGAGTTTCGGCTGAAGGACTTGGGCGCATTGCACTTCTTCCTCAGCATTAATGTGCGACGTGATGCCTTCGGATTTTTTCTTCATCAAGGACAGTATGCTCTTGATCTCTTGGATCGTGCTGGCATGACCGATTGCAAACCTGCTGCTACTCCCGCCGAGGCCAAGCCGAAGCTCTCTGCCACTGCTGGACAACCTGCAACTGACGCCGCTCTCTACCGCAGTATTGTTGGTGCTCTTCAGTACCTCACGCTCACCAGACCAGACATTCAGTTTGCCATGCAGCAAGTTTGCTTGCATATGCACTCGCCTCGTGATGTTCACTGGTCTCTGGTCAAGCACATTCTCCGGTACATTCGCGGCACACTGACCTTGGGTCTTCGTCTTCATGCCTCTGCCTCCACCGAGCTGTTTGCTTACACTGATGCGGATTGGGCCGGCTGTCCTGACACTCGACGATCTACGTCGGGCTATTGTGTCTTCTTCGGCGACTCTCTCATTTCATGGTCCTCTAAGCGGTAGCCCACGTCTCCTGCTCGAGTGCCGAGGCCGAGTACCGTGCCGTCACCAACGTTGTTGCCGAGACATGTTGGCGACATCAGCTACTTGGTGAACTTCAGGTCTCAATCCCGAAATCTACGGTGGTTTTCTATGATAATGTTTCGACCACCTACCTCGCGGCCAATCCGGTGCAGCATAAGCGCACCAAGCACATTGAACTTGATGTTCACTTCATCCGCGAGAAGGTTCAGTTGGGTTAGCTTCGTGTCCTCCATGTACTGACCACCCAACAGTTTGCCGACATTATGACCAAAGGGCTCTCAACTGCTGCATTCCAGGAGTTCCGTTCCAGTCTTTGCATCGCCGACGCTTCGACTGCGGGGGGAGGGGGGGGGTGTGTTCAACGTGACATATTTGTATTACTATTTCTATCTTCTCTAGCCTTGTATAGTTGATTCCTAGAGATATGGTAGGATTAATTTCCTTGTCACGCAAGACATCTCGTGTACATATTGTGACCAACTCTGAGGAATACAATTGAGTTGCACCCCATATTCTTTCTACATTTCCAACGGCTTCGTCCCCAATCGCCCCCATGGACCATCGGCCGGACCGCTAGCCACCAACGCTTGCATCCGGCAGCACTCCCGCGCCAGCCTCACCGCCTCGCCCTCCTGTCAACCGCCGTCCACCGCCGTGCTTCTGCCGCCCCCGGCCATCCCTCTAGCCTCGGCGGTGGCCAATTTTTTCCAGTGAACCTGCACCATCCCCACACCCCTAAGATAGATTATGTGGTCGTCTTTCACCCTAAGATAGACCCAGAGGTTTCTCCGGCGAGCTCCTTCCTTCTCTCTGGCTATTAGTTCCTTCACTAGAAAGTCGACTAACCCAAATTATAAATTCACGTGACTTACATCTAGCTATTGTGGCATTATCAAGCAGGGATGTCATGATCTGAGGCTTCTGAGCAGGCTGATGTGCATTGCTTGCTGAGTAGCTGTATAGGAGGGGAGCAGAGAGAGAGGGGAGCCGGTGAAGGTAAGGGTAGAAAAGGTTGGTCCACGAAACAAGGGCTTGCAGGAGTCTTTTAGTCTACATGGAAATGGAAAGCCCCGACTTCTGATGCCATGAGAGAGAAGGGCCCCGTTTGTTTTGCAAGTTCCATGATAGCGAAAAGACTGCCTCAGCCAGCCTTCTTCTTTGGCATTCATCAGTTTTAGCTGTCCTTTGGCCATGCTACCGTCTGCACTTACTCCTTCCCGCTGCTTCCTGTGTGTGCATGCATTGATGCATGTACAGCTCTGTCTTTGTGCTACCTTAAAACAGTATGCATGCACAAGGCGAAGAAGAAAATGGATTAAAACATCGCGATGCACGTGATGTGTCAGGTGTGGTATTAGAAGCCTGTGCAGTTCTTCCGTATGCATTTCCTGCTGCTGTTACTGATGCAAACGGATATGAGCTCCATGCATGTACGTACTCACACACTAGTACAAAACCATACTATTATACGTAGAGTATCTAGCATGTTGCGCGGCCCATTGCGCGTGGCCCCTGGTACGGTGTACTGTGGTGAAAAACAGTTGTATTTTGGCATCTCTTTAGATCTACCCTACTGTGTACACAGTGTACAGATATTTCTCCCTAGGTCAGATCTCATCAGATCAGATGGGTGTCATTTCTTGTTCGCATAAGATAATGATACTCCAATATTTAGATGAGATATTTGCATGTGTGATACGTGATCAATCATTTGATGGGAGATGCCGTTAGTATAGATAGACGTGCTATATATGAATATGATTCTCAAGCGAGTCTTTGGCGTAACCTAGCTAGGTTGGGAGTCTTCTCAGAAGATTTTCTTCAGACCAAGACGTACAGCAACCTAGCTAGATTCTCAAGCGATTATATGTATATGCATACACACGGCATGGTGGTGGACGTTAGTTGGTTCGGGCCGGAAAGCACGGCCGTCAAATGCATCGATTGCGGTGTCCGCAAATCGTGCCCAACTTGAGACCCGTTACCACCCAACTCCCTGAGACCCGTTGCCCAGGGACCATCCCCTCTCTCTCCTCTCTCTTCCCTGCGGTGATCGAGGGGGCAAAAGGTGTTCGGAGGAGTATCAAAGTTCAAGCGCGAAAATTTGTTGTTTAAAGTCATATGTTCCCTGCTGGAAAAGGCGTGTAAGCTAGATTATTAGGCTACCTGTTCACGGAGGCAAAGAGGTCGGAGGATGTTCGTCGGAGCCACTGATGGGGTGGCACGTACGTACGGTACACACATGAGATGCTTCCATCCATCAGTCGATCCGTCAATCCAATCTGACGAGAGTGCCGTGGGCGTGCATGCATGCGCCATGCATGGCACGCGCGCGTGAACCGACCGATCGATCGCTGGCTTTCTCTGATAGCACTAGCACTACGCACTGCTGCGGCCTCCCGAAAAGTTCAGGCGACACCGCCTGTCACCGTCCGGCCGCATGGCGACTTCATTGCTTCGATCTTCTCGTCCGTATGCGTGCGTGCATGCATGCATTTCAGGGCTCCATGATCTAGGCGCTCGACCCCGGGAAGAACGCCTGTCAGTGGCTGTACTGATGCATGCAAACGCAGGCATTGGATTCGACTGACTGCGCGCAGCATGCATGCACGCTGCCTCTCGATCTCTGTATACAATTGATCGTTAATCAGGCAACATCTTTTTTACCGTCTGGGGGCAAATGTATAGGGTTCTATAACAAAATTTAGAAGCTTGAGAAGAGGACACTTGCTACGTTACACGTATCCTCGGATTCACGGAAGTTGTAGCCTCGTGCTTAAGTTAAACTAAAATGAAATATTACTCCATACTGTGCTTAAAATTGGCTCTTTGCATTGTACTCTTATATTTAGGTTGCAGAAGGAGACCGACAGCAGTTTGGTACTCCTTTCGCTTACCATGCTGGTGGATGCAGCGATGAAACTAGCTAGGATAAAAATGCAGGATAGGCTCAAATCAAAGTGCACCGAAATCCATTGGCATGCAAATAGCAATATGGCTTAAGGTAAAGAGATGTGTAGAGCATGCACATGACATAATAACATTCATCTCGGAGGGCGGGTTCCAGCTTGTTAAAACATGCCGCTTATATCCGCCCCTAAATGAATGGGCAACTCGCTCGGGAGCAAGCGGAAAAGAATTCTATGAGACCAGGTCTCACGCGAGACCCATCCTGATGGATGACACGTGACATTCACAAATCACAAAGCATCCCCCACTCCCATTTAAAATCGAGGGGGGGGGGGGGGGGGATTAGATGCTTTGTGATTTGTGAATGCCACGTGTCATCCATCAGGACGGGTCTCGCCTGCTAACCGTGAGACCTGGTCTCATATAATTTTTTTCTAAAGCAAATGCTCCTTATACCAGAAAAATATTCAAACAGTTTCCAAAAAATGACAAACACATGATCGAGTTTGGCGGAACATGCCAATCTGGACTCATATACTTTCTTCCTTAATTCATTATTCCATGAATTCCTCCAAGCCATGTTCATCAAAATGCGAAATCTAAGATTGCTACAAGACAACTAAAAAGAAAATAAGAAAAAATGAATGATTAAATTACTGCTTCCGAATATTCAGCTGACAGTTTAATTTGTTATAGCTTACTCTATTTTTATTTGCCAAATAAGCCAACAAATGTTGAAGATTTTACGCAAGGCTTTTTAAATTTGGAGCAAAATCATGTATTATTGTGCCTTGCGAAAATAAATAATATTCAATACACAAAATGTTGCTATTCTAGCAAAAATGCATGGTGGAAACTTGGGAATTATGCATAAAAAAATACATGTACAACACATTCGTGAAAATTCTCGCAACTATATATTTTCATACGTGGTGTATATAAAAAGACAAATAAATACATTAAAATGAGCCAGGTTTTTGTTGTTTTTGGGCTTAGATTTTTTGTAGCTTGCAAATCACACTATTTTCGAATAATTTTTTTACCTATCCATTATGGACATGTATACGTTTTCATGATTTATTTTTTATTTTTTCAGAAACTTGGAAATATGTTTTTAGAGTTCTTAAATTATAAAGGGCTCCCTTGAGCTCGGGCACGATAACTTCACACTCCTATTCTAGCCGCTTTTCACACAAGCTAACTGCATATTTTCTCATGCAAATTTATAGGTGTGTAGTATACTACCATATGTACATGACATATACTTTTTGAGCATTTTTTTTGTAACTTTTTCAAAATTTCTAAACTAAAGAGCACAAGCGCACCCCGGAAGCACAAAATCCACTCTGCTGGTGGAGATATTACTATATGAAAGTCTCCGTCTCCTGACATGATCTTACTCTTAATCCATCTACATGGCACGCTGCCACTTTCTTACACAACCAGCCCTTTTTTATTTGCACATGAATACGGTCTAAAACGAGTCTAGATAGTACTATATGTGCAGGGCGACGAGCAAACAGAGAAGAATCTGTCATGCATGCATATGTACGTACTGTGACTTTACGCTTAATAACAGGGCCTATATACTCGGGTTCTGGCCCTATAAGTGCTAGATCATAGATGTTTCACTTTCGCGAGCCTTGTTTTCCCCACTCTAACGACTGGCATCATGTAAACAATCTTGTACCAGTACCAAATCATCAGCTTTTTGCTCCACCCTTTATTTCTTTTGTTTTAAGGACCATCTTGAAGAAAGACCGCAAAATAGGCCGGTTGTCAGCTAGGTCTAGGCCATCCTTTTTGTTGATGGCCAAGTGGTTATTTTACTGATAACACTAGGTCCGATCGTTACATGTAAAAATTGCTTGTTGCCCCTCAAATTAACAAGTTGCATAAAATAGACTTCAAAAAACAAGTTGCATAAAAAAATTATAAGACTGTTTACATATTTCTCTAAACTGAAAAGGTGGTTAGGTTTTTTTTCTCTATTCCTCTAGCAAGGCAGACTCCCCTCTAGGAGCAAGCAGGTCCGAGGAATTCAATTCTTCAACATATATACATACATTTGCATGGCAGCGATGTTGAGGTGGCAGATGTTCATGGTGATGGAACGAATCCCTTCAGCCTATTACAGTGATGTTTTTTCTGAAGCTAGCGACATGCTTGTGAAGGCGGAATCACGTGGATCTGGAAGTCCAGATCTACCGGGCACATTGCGTATCAAGAGTTTGGTTTCACGTGCTTTGACCTCTATGGGCTGTCGGGGCAATAGTGGTCTAAGAGCATCTCTAGCAGACCCCGCATCCCGCCCCGCCCCATAAAATAACTGTCAAAGTGTGGGTCGGGACGGGAAAACCTGTCCTATCAGACCCCGCATCCCACCCCGGCCCGCAAATATTTTTGCGGGGCGCGGCAAAACATCTTCCCCAACCTCTAGATTCACGGGCTAGGAGGACGACCCGAGCTCAGCCCCTATCCGCAACGAGATTTGGCGGGAGGGACATTTTCGCGCGGCCTTTCCCGCTCCCCCACCCTCCGCCATCATTGCCCCGCCATCGCATGCTCCGGTGCATCTTCCCCGGCCGTCCTTCGCCATGGATGACTCCCTGCTGTCCCCCGTCACCATCGAGGTCGCGCATGCTCCTTCCCCTCGGGCGGATCTCGTCGCCGGCCATGTTGGCCCCGTCGTCGCCCAAGGTAACGCCGCGCCTGCCCGCAAGCGACAGGGCAACGTGCTCGTGCAGGGCGGAAATCCGGCAGCCCCGCCCACGAAGGCCCGCGCTCCGGGCGCCAACGCTGCTGCGCGATCTCGGCCGGCGGCGGAGAAGGTCGCCAAGGCCGCCGGCAGCAAGAGGATGAGGGTTCCGGCTACAAAGAAGCCGCCTCCTTCATCTGCTCACTCCGCCCCGGAAAGAGGTGCCCTAGCGATGCCGCTCAATGGTGCTGCTCCCCTCGCAAGCGAGGTGTTTGACGAAATGGCTGGAAGGTATATACGCGTCTTTGGTCATCGCAATTTTCTTTGCTTTACGCCATTTTGCGATAGCTCGTGACTTGTTGTCGTTCACTATAGCGGTGGTTCGAACAATGCAACTGCCGAGTTCGTGAACTTGTTGGACACCAATGCCGTTAACATTGATGAAGCCCCATTCGCCACATTCGACTACAATGAAACAGAGGGCGGCGTGGACGATCATGGTTGTGAGGAGGAATTAGAGGAGATCGAAGCGGAAGCGTATGAGCAATCACAAACAAAAACTGGAAGAAATCAGAGATCGAAGAACTACACAATCTTGGAAGATCAAGTTCTGATCAATGTGTGAAGTGCGGTGTCTCTTGATGCATGCACAGGTACTTCTCAAACCGCCAAGAGGTATTGGCAAAGGATCGAGGATCAATACTTCTGCATGATGGCAAAGTACCCCAATAGGACTCCACGCACATTTCGGTCGCTTCAAGGGCGTTGGGAGGTTATCAATGTAGGGGAACGCAGTAATTTCAAAAAAATTCCTACACACACGCAAGATCCATCTAGGTGATGCATAGCAAGGAGGGGGAAGAGTGTTGTCCACGTACCCTCGTAGAACGAAAGCGGAAGCGTTATGACAATGCGGTTGATATAGTCGTACGTCTTAACGATCCGACCGATCCTAGCACCGAAGATACGACACCTCCTGCTACCTCTTAAACACTGCGTTGGTTTTCTCTTGAAGAGGAAAGGGTGATGCAGCAAATTAGCGTAAGTATATCCCTCAGTTTTTGAGAACCAAGGTATCAATCCAGTAGGAGACTACACGCAAGTCCCTCGTACCTACACAAACAAATAAGAACCTTGCAACCAACATGATAAAGGGGTTGTCAAGCCCTTCACGGTCACTTACGAAAGTGAGATTTGATAGAGATAATAATAATAAGATAAGTATTTTTGGTATTTTTATGATATAAATTGAAAGTAAAGATCGTAAAGTAAAATAGATTGGAAACTTATATGATGGAAGATAAACCCGGGGGCCATAGGTTTCACTAGTGGCTTCTCTCAAGATAGCATAAGTATTACAGTGGGTGAACAAATTACCGTCGAGCAATTGATACAAAAGTACATAATTATGAGAATATCTAGGCATGATCATGTATATAGGCATCACGTCCGCGATAAGTAAACCGAAACGATTCAGCATCTACTACTATTACTCCAAACATCGACCGCTATCCAGCATGCATCTAGAGTTTTAAGTTCATAAGAACATAGTAATGCATTAGGCAAGATGACATGATGTAGAGGGATAAACTCAAGCAATATGATATAAACCCCATCTCTTTATCCTCGATGGCAACAATACAACACGTGGCTTGCTGCCCCTACTGTCACTGGGAAAGGACACCGCAAGATTGAACCCAAAGCTAAGCACTTCTCCCATTGCAAGAAAGATCAATCTAGTAGGCCAAACCAAACTGATAATTCGAAAAGACTTGCAAAGATAACCAATCATACATAAAAGATTTTAGAGAAGAATCAAATATTGTTCATAGATAAACTTGATCATAAACCCACAATTCATCGGATCTCGACAAACACACCGCAAAAGAGTTACATCAAATAGATCTCCAAGAAGACCAAGGAGAACATTGTATTGAGATCCAAAGAGAGAGAAGAAGCCATCTAGCTAATAACTATGGACCCGAAGGTCTAAGGTAAACTACTCACACATCATCGGAGGGACATGGAGTTGATGTAGAGGCCCTCCGTGATCGATTCCCCTTCTGGTGGAGCTCCGGAAAAGGCCCCAAGATGGGATCTCTTGGGTACAGAAGGTTGCGGCGGTGGAAATAGGGTTTCGTGGTGCTCCTGGATGTTTTCGGGGTATATGAATATATATAGGAGGAAGAAGTAGGTCGGTGGAGCCACGAGGGGGCCACGAGGGTGGAGGGCGCGCCTAGGGGGGTAGGCGCGCCCCCTGCCTTGTGGCCTCCTCGTTGGTTGCTTGACGTCCACTCCAAGTCCCCTGGATCACATTTGTTCCAAAAATAACTCTCTCGAAGGTTTTATTCCATTTGGATTCCGTTTGATATTCCCTTTCTGCGAAACACTAAAATAGGCAAAAAAACAACAAGTTGCATTGGGACTTGGGTTAGTAGGTTAGTCCAAAAAATAATATAAAAGTGTATAAATAAGCCCAATAACATCCAAAACAAATAATATAATAGCATGGAACAATCAAAAATTATAGATATGTTGGAGAAGTATCAATCATCCCCAAGCTTAATTCCTGCTCGTCCTCGAGTAGGTAAATGATAAAAACAGAATTTTTGATGTGGAATGCTACCTAGCATAATTCTCAATGTAATTTTATTTATTGTGGCATGAATATTCAGATCTGAGAGATTCAAGACAAGAGTCTAATATTAACATAAAAATAATAATACTTCAAGCATACTAACTAAGCAATTCTGTCTTCTCAAAATAACATGGCAAAAGAAAGTTCCTCCCTACAAAATCATATAGTTTGGTCATGCTCCATTTTCGTCACACAAGAATGCTCTCATCTTGCACAACCCTGATTACAAGCCAAGCAATTGTTTCATACTTTAGCAATCTCAAACTTTTTTGAACTTTCACGCAATACATGAGCGTGAGCCATGGATATAGCACTATGGGTGGAATAGAATAATGATAGGGGGTTATGTGGAGTAGACAAAAAAGGAGAAAGTCTCACATCGACGAGGCTAATCAACGGGCTAGGGAGATGCCCATCAATTGATGTCAATGCAAGGAGTAGGGATTGCCATGCAATGGATCCACTAGAGCTATAAATGTATGAAAGCTCAACAAAAGAAACTAAGTGGGTATGCATCCAACTTGCTTGCTCACGAAGACCTAGGGCATTTGAGGAAGCCCATTGTTTGAATATACAAGCCAAGTTCTATAATGAAAAATTCCCACTAGTATATGAAAGTGACAAAATAAGAGACTCTCTATCATAAAGATCATGGTGCTACTTTGAAGCACACGTGTGGAAAAAAGGATAGTAGCATTGCCCCTTTTTATTTCTTTTTTTCCTTTTCCTTTTTATTTTATTTTTTATTTTTTGGGGCCTTTTTTATTTGGCCTTTATCTTTTATTATTTGGGACAATGCTCTATTAATGGTGATCATCACACTTCTATTTATTTACAACTCAATGATTACAACTCGATACTAGAATAAAGTATGACTCTATATGAATGCCTCCAGTGGTGTACCGGGAAGGGCAATGAATCAAGAGTGACATGTATGATAAATTATGCATGGTGGCTTTGCCACAAATACGATGTCAACTACATGATCATGCAAGGCAATGTGACAATGATGAAGCATGCCATAAATGAAACGGTGGAAAGTTGCATGGCAATATATCTCGGAATGGCTATGGAAATGCCATAATAGGTAGGTATGGTGGATGTTTTGAGGAAGATATAAGGAGGTTTATGTGTGATAGAGCGTATCATATGACGGGGTTTTGGATGCATCGGCGAAGTTTGCACCAACTCTCAAGGTGAGAAAGGGCAATGCACGGTACCGAAGAGGCTAGCAATGATGGAAGGGTGAGAGTGCATATAATCCATGGACTCAACATTAGTCATAAAGAACTCACATACTTATTGCAAAAATCTACAAGTCATCAAAAACCAAGCACTACGCGCATGCTCCTAGGGGGATAGATTGGTAGGAAAAGACCATCGCTCGTCCCCGACCGCCACTCATAAGGAAGACAATCAAAGAACACCTCATGTTTCAAATTTGTTACACAACGGTTACCATACGTGCATGCTACAGAACTTGCAATCTTCAACACAAGTATTTCTCAAATTCACAAATACTCAACTAGCACACTCTAATATCACCACCTTTATATCTCAAAACAATTATCAAGTATCAAACTTCTCATAGTATTTCAATGCACTTTCTATGATATTTTTATTATACCCATCTTGGATGCCTATCACATTAGGACTGGTTTCATAACCAAATTAAATTACCATGCTGTTCTAAAGGACTCTCAAAATGATATAATTGAAGCATGAGAGATCAATAATTTCTATAAAATAAAACCACCACCGTGCTCTAAAAGATATAAGTGAAGCACTAGAGCAAAATTATCTAGCTCAAAAGATATAAGTGAAGCACATAGAGTATTCTAATAAATTTCAATTCATGTGTGTCTCTCCCAAAAGGTGTGTAAAGCAAGGATGATTGTGGTAAACTAAAAAGCAAAGACTCAAATCATACAATATGTTCCAAGCAAAACACATATCATGTGGTGAATAAAAATATAGCCTCAAGTAAAGTTACCGATAGAAGAAGACGAAAGAGGGGATGCCTTCCGGGGCATCCCCAAGCTTAGGCTTTTGGTTGTCCTTGAATTTTCCTTGGGGTGCCTTGGGAATCCCCAAGCTTAGGATCTTGCCATTCCTTGTTCCATAATCCATGAAATCTTTACCCAAAACTTGTAAACTTCACAACAGAAAACTTAAACAGAAAATCTCATGAGCTTCGTTAGTATAAGAAAAAAAAATCACCACTTTGAGGTACTGTAATGAACTAATTATTTATTTATATTGGTGTTAAACCTACTATATTCCAACTTCTCTATGGTTCATTACCTTCGATACTAGCCATAGATTCATCAAAATAAGCAAACAACACGCGAAAACAGAATCTGTCAAAAACAGAACAGTCTGTAGTAATATGTAGGTTTCGAATACTTCTGTAACCCAAAAAATAAATTTCTGGACGTGAGGTATTTATCTATTAATAATATGCAAAAATAATCAACCTAATCACACTCTCCAGTAAAAAATGGCAGCAAATCTCATGAGCGCTAAAGTTTCTGTTTTTTACAGCAAGATCACAAAGACTTTCCCCAAGTCTTCCCAAAGGTTCTACTTGGAAAAAATACTAATTAAAAGCATAAAACCACATATAAAAAGAATCTAGATGAATTACTTATTACCAAACAGAACCAAAAATCAAGGAACAAAAATAAAATTGGGTTGCCTCCCAACAAGCGCTATCGTTTAACGCCCCTAGCTAGCAATAAAAGCAAGAATAGATCTAGGCATTATCGTCTTTGGTTCTAATTTTTTAGCGGAGTCATGCTCGAATCCGGGAGGTTCTTTACGTTTACCTTCATATTCGGAAATTTTTAGATCCAAAGAATCTAACCGCTTATTGCAAAGGGTAATCAACATATTCATGCGGTGGAGATTTCCGCTAACACTCTTAAGAGGTTCAAGAGACTTTTGTAAAATTTTCATTACTTCGCAAATCTTTTCAAAAACTTGTGTCTCTTCCTGGGTATGATGTGAACCCTTTTGTTGAGGTAGTGCTCCCACTATTCCCTCTATGATTTCATGAGCAATACTGGGATCAATTTCGATAAAATTCCCTTTGGCAACGCAATCCAAGAGTTGTCTATGCGACATATTCAGCCCAACATAAAAATTGCGAAGTAAAATTCTAAAATTCACCTCTAGGGTGCAATTACGATAAGATTCCATCATCCTAAACCAAGAATCTTTTAAATTTTCTCCTTGTCTTTGTTTGAGGTGAAGGACTTCAAACTCGGGAGACAAAGGGGAAGAGAAGGGACTAGCCATGACGACACACGACGAGACAAGAAGCGAGCGAAAAGAGACGAACTGGAAAAGAGAAGGGGAACGGAAAAAGAGGGCGAATAAAATGGCAATGATGAAGTGGGGGAGAGGAAAACGAGAGGCAAATGTCAAATAATGTAATGCGAGGGATAAGAGTTTGTGATGGGTACTTGGTATGTCTTGACTTGTGCGTAGATCTCCCCGGCAACGGCGCCATAAATCCTTCTTGCTACCTCTTGAGCACTGCGCTGGTTTTCCCTTGAAGAGGAAAGGGTGATGTAGCAAAGTATCGTAACTATTTCTCTCAGTTTTTGAGAACGAAGGTATCAATCCAGTAGGAGACTACACGCAAGTCCCTCGTACCAACACAAACAAATAAGAACCTCGCAACCAATGCGATAAAGGGGTTGTCAAGCCCTTCACGTCACTTACGAGAGTAAGATCTGATAGAGAAAATAATAATAAGATACATATTTTTGGTATTTTTACGACATAAATTGAAAGTAAAGTTGCAAAGTAAAATAGATTGGAAACTTATATGATGGAAGATAGACCCGGGGGCCATAGGTTTCACTAGTGGCTTCTCTCAAGATAGCATAAGTATTACGGTAGGTGAACAAATTACTGTCAAGCAATTGATAGAAAAGTGCATAATTATGAGAATATCTAGGCATGATCATGTATATAGGCATCACGTCCGCGACAAGTAGACCGAAACGATTCAACATCTACTACTATTACTCCACACATCAACCGCTATCTAGCATGCATCTAGAGTATTAAGTTCATAAGAACAGAGTAACGCATTAGGCAAGATGACATGATGTAGAGGGATAAACTCAAGCAATATGATATAAACCCCATCTTTTTATCCTCGATGGCAACAATACAATACGTGCCTTGCTGCCCCTGCTGTCACTGGGAAAGGACACCGCAAGATTGAACCCAAAGCTAAGCACTTCTCCCATTGCAGGAAAGATCAATCTAGTAGGCCAAACCAAACTGATAATTCGAAGAGACTTGCAAAGATAACCAATCATACATAAAAGATTTCAGAGAAGAATCAAATATTGTTCATAGATAAACTTGATCATAAACCCGCAATTCATCGGATCTCGACAAACACACCGCAAAAAGAGTTACATCAAATAGATCTCCAAGAAGATCAAGGAGAACATTGTATTGAGATCCAAAGAGAGAGAAGAAGCCATCTAGCTAATAACTATGGACCCGAAGGTCTGAGGTAAACTACTCACACATCATCGGAGGGGCCATGGAGTTGATGTAGAGGCCCTCCGTGATCGATTCCCCCTCCGGTGGAGCTCTGGAAAAGGCCCCAAGATGGGATCTCTTGGGTAAAGAAGGTTGCGGCGGTGGAAATAGGGTTTCGTGGTGCTCCTGGATGTTTTTAGGGTATATGAATATATATAAGAGGAAGAAGTAGGTCGGTGGAGCCACGATGGCCCCACGAGGGTGGAGGGCGCGCCCAGGGGGGTAGGCACGCCCCCTGCCTCGTGGCCTCCTCGTTGGTTGCTTGACGTCCACTCCAAGTCCACTAGATCACGTTTGTTCCAAAAATAACTCTCCCAAAGGTTTTATTCCGTTTGGATTCCGTTTGATATTCCTTTTCTGTGAAACACTAATATAGGCAAAAAAACAGCAATTTGCACTGGGCCTTGGGTTAGTAGGTTAGTCCGAAAAATAATATAAAAGTGTATAAATAAGCCCAATAACATCCAAAACAGATAATATAATAGCATGGAACAATCAAAAATTATAGATACGTTGGAGACGTATCACCTCCGCGATCTGCACACGTTTGGCTCGGTGACGTCCCACGAACTCTAGATCCAGTTGAGGTCGAGGGACAGTTTTGTCAGCACGACGGCGTGATGGCGGTGATGATGAAGTTATCGACGCAGGGCTTCGCCTAAGCTCTACTACGATATGATTGAGGTGGAATCCTATGGGGGGGGGGCACTGCACACGGCTAAAACAATCAACTTGTGTGTCTATGGGGTGCCCCCTTCCCCGTATATAAAGGAGTGGAGGAGGAGGAGGGCCGGCCCTCTATGCCTCGCCCAAGGGAGGGAGTCCAACTCCCAGTGGGAGTAGGATTCCCCCTTTCCCTTGTTGGAGTAGTAGAGAAGGAAGGGGGAGAGAGGGAGAAGGAAAGGGGCCCCGGCCCCCACCCCAATTCAGATTGGGCTTGGGGGGGCACCTTGGTCGCCTCCTCCTTTCTTCCTACTAAGGCCCATTAAGGCCCATACACTCCCCGGGGGGTTCCGGTACCCCCCGGTACTCCGATAAATGCCCGAACTCACCCGGAACCATTCCGATGTCCAAACATAGCCTTCCAATATATTGATCTTTATGTATCGACCATTTCGAGACTCCTCGTCATGTCCGTGATCATATCCGGGACTCCGAACTACCTTCGGTACATCAAAAAACAGAAACTCACAATACCGATCGTCACCGAACGTTAAGCATGCGGACCCTACGGGTTCGAGAACTATGTAGACATGACCAAGACTCATCTCCGATCAATAACCAACAGCGGAACCTGGATGCTCATATTGGTTCCTACATATTCTACGACGATCTTTATCGGTCAAACCGCATAACAACATATGTTGTTCCCTTTGTCATTGGTATGTTACTTGCCCGAGATTCGATCATCGGTATCTCAATACCTAGTTAAATCTCGTTATCGGCAAGTCTCTTTACTCGTTCCGTAATGCTACATCCCGTAACTAACTCATTAGTCACATTGCTTGCAAGTCTTATAGTGATGTGTGATGACCCACAAGTATAGGGGATCTATCATAGTCCTTTTGATAAGTAAGAGTGTCGAACCCAACGAGGAGCAAAAGGAAATGATAAGTAGTTTTCAGTAAGGTATTCTCTGCAAGCACTGAAATTATCGGTAACAGATAGTTTTCTGATAAGGTAATTTGTAACGAGTAACAAGTAATGAAAGTAAATAAGGTGTAGCAAGATGGCTCAATCATTTTTGTAGCAAAGGACAAGCCTGGACAAACTCTTATATAAAGGAAAGCGCTCCCGAGGACACATGGGAATTATCGTCAAGCTAGTTTTCATCACGCTCATATGATTCGCGTTCGGTAGTTTGATAAATTGATATGTGGGTGGACCGGTGCTTGGGTACTGCCCTTCCTTGGACAAGCATCCCACTTATGATTAACCCCTATTGCAAGCATCCACAACTACAAAAGAAGTATTAAGGTAAACCTAACCATAGCATGAAACATATGGATCCAAATCAACCCCTTACGAAGCAACACATAAACTAGGGTTTAAGCTTCTGTCACTCTAGCAACCCATCATCTTCTTATTACTTCCCAATGCCTTCCCCTAGGCCCAAACAATGGCGAAGTGGCATGTAGTCGATGTTCACATGACACCACTATAGGAAAGACAACATACATCTCATCAAAATATCGAACGAATACCAAATTCACATGACTACTTATAGCAAGACTTCTCCCATGTCCGCAGGAACAAACGTAACTACTCACAAATCATATTCATGTTCATAATCAGAGGGGTATTAATATGCATCAAGGATCTAAAAATAAGATCTTCCACCGAATAAACCAACTAGCATCAACTACAAGGAGTAATCAACACTACTAGCAACCCACAGGTACCAATCTGAGGCTTTGGGACAAAGATTGGATACAAGAGATGAACTAGGGTTTGAGATGAGATGGTGCTGGTGAAGATGTTGATGGAGATTGACCCCCTCCCGATGAGAGGATCGCCAGTGATGACGATGGTGATGATTTCCCCCTTCCGTAGGGAAGTTTCCCCAGCAGAACAGCTCCGCCGGAGCCCTAGATTGGTTCCGCCTCGTGGCGGCGGAGTTTCGTCCCGTGAGCTAGCTTATGATTTTTTTCCTGGACGAAAGACCTCATATAGTAGAAGATGGGCATCAGACGGCTGCGAGGGGGCCCATGAGGCAGGGGGCGTGCCCAGGGGGAAGGGCGCGCCCCCACCCTCGTGGATGGTGGGTGGCCCCCCTCTGGTACTTCTTTCGCCCAATATTTTTTATATATTCTGAAACTTGCTCCCATGAAGTTTCAGGACTTTTGGAATTGTGCAGAATAGGTCTCTAATATTTTCTCCTTTTCTAGCCTAGAATTCCAGCTGCCGGCATTCTCCCTCTTCATGTAAACCTTGTAAAATAAGAGAGAATAGGCATAAGTATTGTGACATAATGTGTAATAACAGCCCATAGTGCAATACATATCGATATAAAAGCATGATGCAAAATGGACGTATCAACTCCGCCAAGCTTAGACCTTGCTTGTCCTCAAGCGAAAGCCGATATCGAAAAATATGTCCACATCTTTAGAGATAGAGGTGTCGATAAAATAAAATACGAACATGAGGGCATCATGATCATTCTTAGAACAACAACATATACGTATATTGTCATATGATCTCTTATGCTAAAGTAACAATTCAATCACAATTTCAAGTACGAATCAGAAACTTCATTGAGAACCAACAAACTATAATCTCAGTCATTGAAGCAATTGCAATTTATCATAACATAGGAAAGAGTCAATATAAGAGCTTTTCAGCAAGTCCACATACTCAACTATCATTTATTCTTTCACAATTGCTAACACTCACGCGATATTTATGGTTATGAAGTTTTAATCGGACATAGAGAAAGATAGGGGCTTATAGTTTTGCCTCCCAACCCTTTACCTCAAGGGTAATGTCAACAATAATAGTTCATGAAAACTCACATCCAATTAGCTATATATATCAGGATCTTTCCAACACATTGTGCTCGCCAAAGGATAAAATGTAAAAAGGAAAGGTGAAGATCACCGTGACTCTTTCATGAAGTAATGGACAAGAATAAAAGATAGGCCCTTCGCAGAGGGAAGCAGAGGTTGTCATGTGCTTTCATGGTTGGATGCACAAAATCTTAATGCGAAAGAACATCACTTTATATTGCCACTTGTAATATGGACCTTTATTATGCAGTCCGTCGCTTTTATTTCTTCCACATCACAAGACCGTATAAAGCTTATTTTCTCCACACTAATAAATCATACATATTTAGAGAGCAATTTTTATTGCTTGCAACAATGACAACTTACTTGAAGGATCTTACTCAATCCATAGGTAGATATGGTGGACTCTCATGGAAAAACTAGGTTTAAGGATATTTGGAAGCACAAGTAGTATCTCTACTTGGTGCAAAGAATTTGGCTAGAATGAGAGGGAAAGGCAAGCTCAACATGCTGGATGATCCATGACAATATAATTTATTTCAGATGTAAGAAAACATAACCCATTACGTTGTCTTCCTTGTCCAACGCCAACTCTTTAGCATGTCATATTTTAATGAGTGCTCACAATCATAAAAGATGTCCAAGATAGTATATTTATATGTGAAACCTCTTTCTTTATTACTTCCTATTAATTGCAACGATGACCAAAACTATGTTTGTCAACTCTCAAAAACTTTTATTCATCATACTCTTTATATGTGAAGTCATTACTCTCCATAAGATCCATATGATCTCTTTATTTATTTTTATTCTTTCTCTTTTATTTTATTCCCTCAAGATCATAGCAAGATAATCAAGCCCTTGACTCAACACTAATCTTTATTATATATACATCACGGACTCGATTACATAGAAGGATCATAAAGCAAAACTCAAAACTAGATCATACTAAAACTTTATTCTACTAGATCAAGATATTACCAAAAGGATCGAACTAAGAAAACGGTAAAGATAAAAATGTGATGGTGATACGATACCGGGGCACTCCCCCAAGCTTGGCAGTTGCCAAGGGGAGTGCCCATACCCATGTGCTTATGTCTCTTTCTTCGGGGGTGGTGATGTGATATTCTTGGCGATGATGCCCCTCAGGATACGATTCTCTTCCTCAAGCTTATTGACTTGCTACTTGAGGTCCATTATTTCCTTACGGAGCATGCCCGTGAAGGCTAAAGCTCCTTTCACCCAAGGATGTTGCATAGGTGCGGGAGAACAAGTAACACTCTTTTTCATATTTTCATAAGAAATAAATCTAACATTGGAAGGGATGACCGAGTTTGGAATAGCTGAGCTCTGTAGTTCCCCCATCGTGAATCCAACTCGGAAATGAGAATTAACTTCTTCATCCTCCTCCATGGCATCTATCCTTTTCAAGTCAACCTCCATCTCTTCCTCAGTTGATGGCCGAAACTGGTCAGCATTGCTATTTGCTCTTGGCCCCAGTGTCGGATGAGAACCCGACTCTCCACGATTGACTCTTGAGAAGACATCTTGCTCTATGATTGCAGCAGAAACAACTCGAAACAAAATAGAGGATATTTGCGTGGTACGGTGGTCAAAACCTTCGTGAGATTACATAATGAATTTTTACCGGCCAAAAGAAGTATCGTGCAAGAAAACGGAGTCCGGAGAGCACACGAGATGCCCACGAGGCAGGGCGCGCGCCCAGGGGGGTAGGGCGTGCTCTCCACCCTCGTGGACGCCTCATGTTCTTCTCGGACTACTTCTTATTTTCCAATTTTCTTAAATATTCCAAAACGGAGAAAAAATGCTTTTAGAACTGTTTTGGAGTCGGTTTACTTACCGTACCACGTACCTATTCCTTTTTGGAGTCTGAAACATTCTGGAAAGTGTCCCTTATGTATTCCTCTGGAGTTACGGTTTCAATAACATTAGTTTCAACATTTATAGGATTACCTGAGATATAATGTTTGATTCTTTGACCGTTCACCACCCTCGGATTAGTGCCTTCGAAGTTGTTGATTTTTATGGCACCGGAACGATAGACCTCCTCGATGATGTAAGGACCTTCCCATTTAGAGAGAAGTTTTCCTGCAAAAAATCTTAAATGAGAGTTGTATAACAATACATAATCACCTACATTAAACTCATGTTTTTTGTATCCTTTTGTCATGCCATCTTTTAACTTTTTCCTTAAAATAGTTTGGCATTCTTGTAGGCCTGGGTTCTCCATTCATCAAGTGTGCTAATGTCAAAAAGCCTTTTCTCACCGGCAAGTTTGAAATCATAATTGAGCTCTTTAATGGCCCAATATGCTTTATGTTCTAGTTCGAGAGGTAAGTGACAAGCTTTACCATAAACCATTTTATACGGAGACATACCCATAGGATTTTTATATGCAGTTCTATAAGCCCATAATGCATCATCAAGTTTCTTGGACCAATTCTTTCCAGATCTATTAACAGTCTTTTGCAAAATTAATTTAAGCTCTCCATTGCTCAATTCTACTTGACCACTAGACTGTGGCTGATAAGGAGATGCAATTCCATGATTAACATCATATTTAGCAAGCATTTTACGAAAGGCACCATGAATCAAATGTGAACCACCATCAGTCATTAAGTATCTAGGGACTCCAAACCTCGGAAAAATAACTTCTTTAAGCATCTTAATAGAGGTGTTATGATCAACACTACTAGTTGGAATAGCTTCTACCCACTTGGTAATGTAATCAACAACAACTAAAATATGTGTATAACCATTAGAGGAAGGAAACGGTCCCATCACTACAAAAAAAAGACACATCCGTGACATTTTGGGCCGAACAATTTTTTTTTCTGTCATACATATGACACTTCTATGATGATAATTGTGACAAAACCCGGTATCATCATAGATGTGGTGGGCTCATACTTCTATGACAAAAAATCATGACAGAAAATGGGCTTTTCATCCTAGGCGGACCGGAGACGCAGCTGCATGACATTCTTTGGGCCGTCCATGACGGAAAAAACCGTGGTAGAAGCGAGGGGGAGAAAAATTTCGGGGAGTTCCCGGTTACGGTGGGAGGTCGGGGGTCGAGCGATGCGCGTTTCTCTTGTACACATACGCGCGTGTGTGCGAGGCATTGGCTCTACATGAACCCGAGCGAGGCATTGGGCTCTAACTGAACCCGAGCGATTACACTGCAGGCTACGCGTTACTGAAGCCGAGCGATCGATCGATGGCTGTTAACTGAACCCGATCGAGCGATTCCTTCGCTACTGTTGCTAACTGCAGCCGATCGATGGGATGAACAGTGAGCGTTGCGGGGTGGGGGGGGGGGTTTGGATGAAAAGTGAGCGGTGGCATTGCCTTTGGATGAACAGGACCCCGTGGTGTGGTGGAGGGCTGGATGAACAGTAAACGGTGGAGGGGTGCCCGTGGAGGGGTGGATGAACAGGACCCCGTGGTGTGGAGGGCCTGATGAACAGTAGACGGTGGAGGGGTGGTTGAATAGGACCTTGTGGTGTGGAGGGCTGGATGGACAGTAGACGGTGGAGGGGTGCCCGTGGAGGGGTGTGAAAGTGCAACTACCCCTGGGTGGTTTTGGTAATTCCTAACAACATATAGCTCATTGAGCTAACATTATTCCAAGATTAATATTTCAGGAAAAGCTCAATGAATGGCATGGCATGGATGAGGAAAGTGGACCCCTCAAAATACTAAGGACAAAAAGATTGGCTCAAGCTCAAAGCTCAAGACTCTACATTTTATATTTTAGTGATCCAAGATCACATTGAGTCTATAGGAAAAGCCAATACTATCAAGGAGGGATGAGGTGTTGCTTGATGAGGTTCTTGCTTCATAGTGCTTAGTGATATGCTCCAAAACCCTCAACTACCTTCCCACATCCACATATGACCTAAACCAAAAGTCAAACTCGGCCCCACCGATTCTTTCTATCCGGCGCCACCGAGTTCAGATGTCATAGCCACTGCCACAAACCCTAGGCAAATCGGTCTCACCGATAGGGATCTCAGTCACACCGAGATGGGGTTGTAATCTCTCTGTTTCCCTTCGTAACGTTTTGGTCCTACTGAGATGAGCGATCGGTCCCACCGAGATTGCAATGTAAACTCTCTGTTTCCCTTTTGTAACATTTCAGTCCCACCGAAATGAGCAAAACGGTCCCATCGAGTTTACCTAACCAACTCTCTGGTTAGCTTATTACCAAAATCGGTCCCACCGAGTTTGTGTAATCGATCACACCGAGATTATGTTATGCCCTAACCCTAACCATATCGGTCCTACCGAGTTGCATCTCAGTCCCACCGAAAATCCTAACGGTCACTAGGTTTGCTAAATCGGTCCGACCGAGTTTCTCAATTCGGTCTCACCGAGATTGGTAAATTGTGTGTAACGGTTAGTTTTTGTGTGGAGGCTATATATACCCCTCCACCCACTCTTCATTCGTGGAGAGAGCCATCAGAACATACCTACACTTCCAATACACATTTTCTAAGAGAGAACCACCTACTCATGTGTTGAGGCCAAGATATTGCATTCCCACCATATGAATCTTGATCTCTAGCCTTCCCCAAGTTGCTTTCCACTCAAATCTTCTTTCCACCAAATCCATATCCTGTGAGAGAGAGTTGAGTGTTGGGGAGACTATCATTTGAAGCACAAGAGCAAGGAGTTCATCATCAACACACCATTTGTTACTTCTTGGAGAGTGGTGTCTCCTAGATTGGCTAGGTGTCCCTTGGGAGCCTCTGACAAGATTGTGGAGTTGAACCAAGGAGTTTTTAAGGGCAAGGAGATCGCCTACTTCGTAAGATCTACTGCTAGTGAGGCAAGTCCTTCGTGGGCGATGGCCATGATGGGATAGACAAGGTTGCTTCTTCGTGGACCCTTCGTGGGTGGAGCCCTCCATGGACTCGCGCAACTGTTACCCTTCGTGGGTTGAAGTCTCCATCAACGTGGATGTACGATAGCACCACCTATCGGAACCACGACAAAAACATCCGTGTCTCCAATTGCATTTGAATTCTCCAAACCCTTCCCTTTACATTCTTGCAAGTTTCATGCTTTACTTTCCGCTGCTCATAGACTCTTTGCATGCTTGCTTGAATTGTGTTAAGATTGCTTGACTTGTGCTAAGATAGCTAAAATCTGCCAAAGACTAAAATTGGGAAAATGATAGATTTTTAATTGGTCAAGTAGTCTAATCACCCCCCTCTAGACATACTTTCGATCCTACAAGTGATATCAGAGCTTTGGTCTCTATTTGCTTTGATTTCCATAGCTTTTGGTGGTCATAGCCTTGGTTTCACAACCTAGGAGAATATGGCGTCTAGCGAGGGAAATTATCACCATAGAGGTCCTTACTTTGATGGTACTAATTTTGCTAGTTGGAAGCATAAGATGAAAATGCATATTCTTGGACATAACCCCGCCGTTTGGGCTATTGTGTGTATTGGCTTGCAAGGTGAATTCTTTGATGGGAGAGAATCGAACCGTGAAGCCACCGCGGAAGAGTTGAAAATGCTGCAATACAACGCTCAAGCTTGTGATATCCTCTTCAACGGATTGTGCCCCGAAGAATTCAACAAAATTAGCCGTCTTGAGAATGCAAAGGAAATTTGGGATACTTTGATTGACATGCATGAAGGTACCGACTCCGTCAAGGAATCCAAGTTGGATGTGCTTCAAAGTCAACTTGACAAGTTCAAAATGAAGGATGGTGAAGGTGTCGCTGAAATGTACTCTAGGCTTGCTCTTATCACAAATGAGATTGCCGGCTTAGGAAGTGAAGAGATGACCGACAGATTCATCATCAAGAAGATCCTAAGAGCCTTGGATGGAAAATATGATACCCTGTGCACATTGATTCAAATGATGCCCAATTACAAAGATCTCAAGCCAACGGAAGTCATTGGAAGAATTTTTGCTCATGAGATGTCACTCAAGGATAAGGAGGAACTTCGCAACAAATCAAGTGGTGCTTACAAAGCCTCATGCGAATCCCCCACATCATCAAGTGAGAAACAAACCTTCAATGAAGAATTGAGCTTAATGGTGAAGAACTTCAAAAAATTCCACAAGAGTAGAAGCAAAGAGAGAAGCTCCAAGTCAAGGTCCTACAATGACAAAAGATCTTCTAGTCGAGAGCGAAACTGCTACAATTGTGGAAGGCCCGGACACTATTCCAATGAGTGTACGGCACCCCACAGAAGAAGAGAAGATTCTCCAAAAAGAAGAAGTAGAAGAGAAGAATCACCACCTAGAGAAAGAAGGAGTAGAGATGATCGTTATGAACGAAGACCCTCACGGAGAAGCAAGGATTCGAAAAGAAAGGACAGGTCATCAAGGAGCTACACAAAATGAATACATCAAGCTCATGTTGGTGAATGGGTATTCGGCTCCGACTCCGACAATTACTCCGAGAGAAGCTATCACTCCGACTCCGAATATACTCAAGATGAAGGTGTTGCCGGTCTAGCTCTTGTGTCAACCAACTCCTACGACATATTTGATTCACCAAATGAAGGAACTGGAAGATGCTTCATGGCCAAAGGTCCAAAGGTATCACACCCCGAGTATGTTGATTTCAATAGTGATGAAGATGACTTGTTAGGTGATGATGATTTACTTGTTGACAACTCTAGTGATGAATATTGTGATGAAACATCAATTAATGATGCTAATTGAGATGAAACGAATGACAATGATAAGGAGAAGATTGAGTCTCTAAATAAAGAACTAAACACTCTTAAGTTAGCTCATGAAACTATCTTAGGAGATTATCGAGAAATTTTAAGGACTCATGAGAAATTACATTTTGAAAAGCTCAACCTTGAGCAAGAGCATGAGTTCTTGAAGGCAATCAATGATGATATTTGCAATAAAAGTTCCTCTTACATTGCCAAGCGTTTACTCTTATCCACTTACATGCCTCAAGTCAAGTCTAGTAACAAGAACAAGAAAGATTCTTCCTCTAGTAGTAACAATAATCATGCTAAATCCAATGTTGTTGCTTCTAGTAGTTCTCTTGATTCCACTAATGATTCTCTTAGCCAAGTTACGCTTGAGCAAGAAAATAGCTTATTGAAGGGAATTATAGAGAAAGGTGTTTACAAGAGCCTTGCCGGGAGTAAGCAATTCAAGGAAATTGTACGCAAGCAAGGAAGGCATCGGAAGAACCAAGGTGTTGGTTTTGAATGAAAGTTCAATGCCAATGGAGTTGAGTGGGAAGAAGATCAATACCCCAAGACGAAGTTTGTTCCTCAACAAGAGAAGTATGATCCTACTTCTTTCAAAGGGACACAAGCTCAAGATGATATTTCACCACAAGACCACAAGCAAAAAGGCAAGGACAAGCTTCAAGAGGAAATTGATGCATTTGAAGAAGCTCCTAAGGCCTTGGTCAAGTGGGTTCCCAAGACTACATCAAGTTCCACTTCATCAAGTACAACTACAACTCCAAGGATTCCCATCAAGATGGTGTGGATCCCGAAGAAGAAGAACTAGAGAGTTCTTGAGGGTGACTCCGCCAACATACTTCACTCTTATCATTTTGGCAAGAACGAGTGCAATCAACTTCCACATCTTGCACTAGTTCAAGGAGTCACAAACCCTCTTGTTGGTAAGACAAGGGACAAGGTAACCTAAAGCTTTCATAGACATCATCTTGTGTGTGCATCACTCTATGCCTATGGATATCCTTGTTTGTTCCTTGTGGGACTAACCCGTGTAGGTATTGAAAGTGCAACTCACTCCAAAGGATAGCTCCAAATGATCTACATCAACATTGAGCATCCACATCTTCAACATCTACATGAAGTCATCATCGACAAAACCCAAGGTTAGTTCATCCCTCTTAGGGGGGGATCTCACATCTAGGGGGAGCTTTACTCTAAGAATTGAGCTAAAGCAACTCTAATGGTGTGAAAACAACAACGCTTTATGTAAAAGTGGTAACCCCACTTGTGCTTAAACGATGAGTATGACCTATGATCAAATGTTCTCATTTGACTCATAAGTCAATATACTCATATATAGATGACCTAGTCATCGCCAATTGCTTGATAGATGCTAGAATTGGTTGTGCATGCTTTGCCACATATTTCAATTGCCATTTTATTGTGTGAGCATGTTGGTTGCATAATTTACTCATTCAAGGACATCCACTTGTTGTTTTGATTGATTGGTTTCTTTTTTCTCTTGCCAAGTGGATGGACAAGAATGCCTAAGAACCTTCTCTAGCTATCTATGCTTTTCTCGTCTCAAACTCTATTCATGCTACATCACAAAATTTGATCAAGTTAGATTCGAACCACTCTGTGTGAGGAGCACTCGGAGTCCCCGATTCGTCATAGACTTAAACTTCCAAAACTTCTTTGTGCGTTTCGGTCTGACCGATTCACCCATTTCGGTCATACCGAGATCACTAAGTCGATCTAGGTTTTCAATCTCGGTGCAACCGATTTGAACTTTTCGGTCACACCGAGTTGCAGCAACTGCTTGCAGTTATGCATCTCGGTGCCACCGAGTTGTTCCACTCGGTCACACCGACAGGGTCGGGCTATATATACCCACGGGTAAAATTTTGGAAATTTTCTCCGAACTCTTTCACCCGCGCTTAGCCCGCTCTGCCTCCAGGGTCTCCGGGTCGTCCTCCTCGTCGCCAGTTGCCTCCTGCCGCTGGTCTCCGCCGCCGTCAACGGGAATCATCCCTGCCATTGCCGCCGTAGCGAGTTCATCGCCGAACTAGGGTATGAACTTGATCACTGTGCTATCCTTATCTGATTCCTAGCACATTGTGTTCGCCATGAATCTTGCCACGATTGAAACTATCTTATCCAGTCAAAAACACTCCATAGATTAGAGATGATTTGAAAATTTAGGGTTAGGTTTCTGCCGAAACCATCCCGGACCAACCGAGTTGTGGAACTCGGTACCACCGATTCGGCTCAGGCCATTGCACATGTGATTCTCGGTCTGGCCAATTATTGAAAATCGGTGTAACCGAGTTCAGGACTTTGTGAAACCCTAGCAGTCTCGGTGCCACCGAATTGTGACTCGGTCTGACCGAGTTCACTAGTTCAGGTTTCAACAGCTGCTTCGGTATCACCGAGTTTACAAATCGGTTGATCTGAAATGCTTTCTGAGGAAAACTAAAACTAAGTTTTTGATTCATTCTTTTGCAAAAACCTCTGTATTTTGTGATACTCATCCACTCTACCTTATCTATAATCTATTCACAGGGTCAACTGTCAGAGATTGCATTATGTCTGATCAAAGTGACAGCCAGAACAAGTCAGAGGAGCGTGTTCACATGAGTGAGGGCACTAGTCCCTCTAGAAGCTCAGATGATGGAAGCAGGAGCACACCCAGCAACTTGCCAAAAGCTGCCACCAGGGCCAGAAAGAAGAAAACTTCTGAATTTGAGGATGAAGACTATGTGGCTGTTGAGGAAGAGGCCACCTCAAAGAGGAAAGTTCTCAAAAAGGAATATGGCACATCTGCTGCCACTAAGCCAGGAATAAAGACAAAGGTTCCTGCCAAGAGAGTTCCTATGTCAAAGGCCACAACATCCACTCAAGAAACTTTGGGATCTGCACCCAAAGAACAGGTTGTGGCAGAGGAGAAAAGGAAAGAGAGGGTCAAGAAGACCATGGCCAAAGTAATTGGAAAGCCATCTATGATGAGAGACTCTGAAGAGGAAGAGGAGAAGATGCTGCACCAGCACCTAAGGCACAAAAACTTATGAGAGATGCCATAAGATTAGGGGCTGCTTCATCTAAGCCCAAAGAAGCTACCAAGCCAGCTGCTCGAAAACCCAAAACTGCACCAAAGAGGAGTACCAGGAACATTCCAGCTGCTGAGAAAAACAAGGCCCTAGTGCCTGAAACTGTTGCTGAAGAAGAAGATGATGAGACACATGTTTTGAGGAAGTTAAAGCCAAAAATTCCAGATCATAATGATGCTCATCCTGTAGCAGAAAACATGAGTATCAGGAAGGACTCAGGATTGAGGCTATGGAGAGAGTCAGATCCATATGCCACCAGAAGGAGAAATGATGTGGACTACAAGTTCCATACCAAAGAATAGCATGATTTTTATGAGACAGTGTTGCTTGACAAGAAACCATAGTATGTGACATGAGATGGGTCAACTGGGAGTACATCAAGGAGAATGAAGAACACTATCCAGGAGTATATGACAGTTTCAAGGCTTGTGGAGTTGATGAGTTTGTGGCTCAAAAGCTCACAAAGTGGAATGATGAGCTTATCATGCAATTCTACTCCACAGCTCACTTCTACCCAGATGGCAAGATAGTCTGGATGTCTGAAGGCACTAGATACCAGTCAATAGTAGCAGAATGGGATCAACTGATCAATGCTCCTGAGGAGAATGAAGATGACTTGGATGTCTATGCCAAGAAGAAGAAGGATCACAACTCCATGGCTAGCATGTACAAGGAGATTCCTGATGTAGATCTTGAGACTCACCAATTTGGATCAGTGAAACACCTATTGTCAGGACTACCTACTATCAATTGGATCCTCGGGCACACTCTTCCGCCCAAGTCTGGTGATCACAGAATGATCAGAGGCCACTCCATCAATCTGCTACATATATTTGATGTGCCACAAAAGTTCAAGGTCATGAGTCTTATAGTTGAAACTATCAAGAGGACAGCTGCTGACCAAAAGAGAAGCTGTGGGTATGCACCACAGATCCAGGAGTTGATTAACTCCAAGATGGGCACTGGCACATACTTGTTGGACAAGGAGCACATGCCTATCTATCCAGACTTTGAGGACAACCAAGTGGTTATGAATGAGGATGAACCATCTTCTATGCACGCTCAAGCAAAGAGGGAGAAGGCAAAGGCTGAGAAAGCTGCAAAGATGCCAACCATGGAAGAGGCATCTCAGTATCTTCTGAAGAGCAAGCAAGATCAGCTTGGCTACTTGATTGCATCCACTCTAAGGATTGAGAAAGGGCTGTCCACCCTGACTCAAAACCAGGAGAGCTTGGAAAGGATCATGGAGCAAAAGTTCTATGACATGGATGTGAAGGTAACTGAGATCCAGTCTATTATGGAGCAACTTCAGGATGATATGCAGGAGAGGAAGGGCAAGACAACCACTGATGCATTTGCCAGAGTGCCTAGAGCTCAGAGGTCAACTGCAGTGCCAGTAATAGACACCAGAGCCACTTCATCTGCACCAGCTACAGCTTCAGTGCCACAAGCTCCAGCACCTACTCCATCAGCTCCATCTACATCGACTGAAGCCTTCGTTCTTGGAGTTCTCTGGACACCACCACCTGAAGACCAAGCCTGAGAGACGATTTAGTGCTATGCATTTTCTATGAACTTTTTGGTAACTTGTTGCCAAAGGGGGAGAAAAATGTATAGATCATAGGCTTCGAGAGAGAGAGCGTTGCTTTTTTATTCTCTCTTGCTTTGGTGGTTGAACTTTATTTGCTTGATTGAGATACTTTCTGTCTGTGTGATACTTGGATGATCATGTGTGTTTGATCATATGCTACATTAATGCTTGTTGGATGACATTATCATTTTATCCCTATATGATCATTCACTTTGCTTGGTGATGAGTGCATGTATTTAATTATTATCATTTTGAGCGCTCCACCAAGATGTATGTGACATGGAAGAGTAACCCATGAGCCTAACTCTCTGTGCATTTGCAGTCCAAAGCAAATCATAAACTATGCACAAATTTAGGGGGAGCTCTTGCTTTTCACATACTTCTCAAAGCGACAATGTTTTTCACTCTTATTATCATTCGTCGAAGCTTTGATCTATATGTTGTCATCAATTACCAAAAAGGGGGAGATTGAAAGTGCAACTATCCCTGGGTGGTTTTGGTAATTCCTAACAACATATAGCTCATTGAGCTAACATTATTCCAAGATTAATATTTCAGGAAAAGCTCAATGAATGGCATGGCATGGATGAGGAAAGTGGACCCCTCAAAATACTAAGGACAAAAAGATTGGCTCAAGCTCAAAGCTCAAGACTCTACATTTTATATTTTAGTGATCCAAGATCACATTGAGTCTATAGGAAAAGCCAATACTATCAAGGAGGGATGAGGTGTTGCTTGATGAGGTTCTTGCTTCATAGTGCTTAGTGATATGCTCCAAAACCCTCAACTACCTTCCCACATCCACATATGACCTAAACCAAAAGTCAAACTCGGCCCCACCGATTCTTTCTATCCGGCGCCACCGAGTTCAGATGTCATAGCCACTGCCACAAACCCTAGGCAAATCGGTCTCACCGATAGGGATCTCGGTCACACCGAGATGGGGTTGTAATCTCTCTGTTTCCCTTCGTAACGTTTCGGTCCTACCGAGATGAGCGATCGGTCCCACCGAGATTGCAATGTAAACTCTCTGTTTCCCTTTTGTAACATTTCGGTCCCACCGAAATGAGCAAATCGGTCCCACCGAGTTTACCTGACCAACTCTCTGGTTAGCTTATTACCAAAATCGGTCCCACCGAGTTTGTGTAATCGGTCACACCGAGATTACGTTATGCCCTAACCCTAACCATATCGGTCCTACCGAGTTGCATCTCAGTCCCACCGAAAATCCTAACGGTCACTAGGTTTGCTAAATCGGTCCGACCGAGTTTCTCAATTCGGTCTCACCGAGATTGGTAAATTGTGTGTAACGGTTAGTTTTTGTGTGGAGGCTATATATACCCCTCCACCCACTCTTCATTCGTGGAGAGAGCCATCAGAACATACCTACACTTCCAATACACATTTTCTGAGAGAGAACCACCTACTCATGTGTTGAGGCCAAGATATTCCATTCCCACCATATGAATCTTGATCTCTAGCCTTCCCCAAGTTGCTTTCCACTCAAATTTTCTTTCCACCAAATCCATATCCTGTGAGAGAGAGTTGAGTGTTGGGGAGACTATCATTTGAAGCACAAGAGCAAGGAGTTCATCATCAACACACCATTTGTTACTTCTTGGAGAGTGGTGTCTCCTAGATTGGCTAGGTGTCACTTGGGAGCCTCCGACAAGATTGTGGAGTTGAACCAAGGAGTTTGTAAGGGCAAGGAGATCGCCTACTTCGTGAAGATCTACCGCTAGTGAGGCAAGTCCTTCATGGGCGATGGCCATGATCGGGTAGACAAGGTTGCTTCTTCGTGGACCCTTCATGGGTGGAGCCCTCCGTGGACTCGCGCAACTGTTACCCTTCGTGGGTTGAAGTCTCCATCAACGTGGATGTACGATAGCACCACCTATCGGAACCACGACAAAAACATCCGTGTCTCCAATTGCGTTTGAATTCTCCAAACCCTTCCCTTTACATTCTTGCAAGTTGCATGCTTTACTTTCCGCTGCTCATAGACTCTTTGCATGCTTGCTTGAATTGTGTTAAGATTGCTTGACTTGTGCTAAGATAGCTAAAATCTGCCAAAGACTAAAATTGGGAAAAGGATAGATTTTTAATTGGTCAAGTAATCTAATCACCCCCCTCTAGACATACTTTAGATCCTACACGATGGTTGAACAAGACCCCGTGGTGTGGAGGGCTGGATGAACAGTAGACCTTGGAGGGGTGGTTGAACAGTAGCCGGTGGAGTAGCGCGTGGTGGAGGCTGGATGAATAGGAGCCCGTGGAGGCTGGATGAACAGGAGCCCGTGGAGGCTGGATGAACAGGAGCCCGTGGAGGCTGGAGGAGGTCGACGGTGGAGATGAACACTATCCCGTGGAGTCCCGTTTTGCGGTACGCCACACCCAACTCGATGAACAGGACCCCCGTTTCGACCGTAGCGCTCCAACACAAGTCCGTTTCGTCCGTTTTGCGGTACGCCACACCCCTCCCGATCAATAGGACCCCTTTTGACCGTAGGAGGTCCGTTTCCTCCGTTTTGCGGTACGCCACACCCCTCCCGATGAACAGGATCCTATTTCGAACGTGGCCGGTCGAACACAAGGCCGTTTCCTCTGTTCTGCGGTACGCCAGGCCTCGTTTCCATCGCCTGTTCCGTCCAAGACCTCCCGATGAACACGATGCATTCTGTTGCCTCCCCATGAACACGACACATTCCGTTGCCTCCCCATGAACACAACGACGATGTTGTTTCTCCGTTCCGACCCAGCCATGTACACGAGCCCTCGCCGTACGTATGCGCGAGTAGGCGTTCGAGACCCCGCCCGTACGTACACATACATGGCCATATTTTCTTTCTTGCACCCTGATCGCTGTACGTACGTGTACACGCTACGTGCGCACCTCTACTATGACACGTGCGCGCCTCTACATCGACCAGTATATATGTACATACACATTCGCGACCAGAATGACAACGCTACGTACGCTTCGACCAGGTGGGTCCTAGTATATATCCACTGCCACCTTTGCTCTTCTGCTGATACGGCTGACGGAACGGAGGAGGAGGAAGCCAATACTTCTGCTGCTTGGCCACTTGAGTAGAGGAAGAAGGAGTAGCATCTTTGACTCGCTTCTTGGAAGCATCACACCTCAGTTGAGCGGCCTCTTGCTTCAATGCCATGTTGTAGAACTCATCGTACCTCAAGGGCTCAAAGAGAACAAGAGCTAGCTGGATTTCTTCTCTGAGACCACCCCTGAACTGGTATATCATGCTCTTCTCATCAGGGACGTCCTGCTTGGCAAAGCGGGCAAGCTTCTGAAACAACCTGTTGTAGTTATATACAGACAAAGAGCCTTGCTTCAGGTTGCGGAATTCCTCACGCTTGCTTTCAACCACGCTCTAAGGAATATGATGAGCTTTGAAGTCTTGACGGAATTCATCCCAGGTAATCACACGTCCTCCTCTGGAATCCTTGTACTGCTGGAACCATTCCGCAGCTTGGTCTTTGAGTTGGAAGGAAGCGAACTTGACAAAGTCCTCAGGCCTGATGTTACTGCACTCGAAATGCTTGCACAGATCCACGAGCCAATCGTCAGCATCAGTTGCCTCAACACAATTACTGAAAGTCTTTGGCCCGTTAGCAAGGAACTGGTTGAGTGTAGCAAAGTGATTCTGATTGTTGCCTTGGTTGCCTTGGTTCACTTGATTGCGCTCTTGAAGAATTTGCATGATCAACTGTGTGTTTGCATTGGTTGCGGCCATCACAGCTTGCCATGCCTCCGGAGGAGGTGGAGGTGGTGGCGGATCCTGATTCTGATTCTGATTGGTGCTCTTAGCGGGAGCCATCCTGAAGAGGGTGGCATCCATTAGCACATTGATAGACAAATATTGAAGCTGAATCCAACAGAATGAAAATTGCAACATATAGTCTTCATGTCCGAACATAAGAACGAATGCATTCCTCTTGAAATGGTCACATATCCATAAATTGAGAAGCCACTTAGAATTTAGGTAGAGAAATAAATCAACAAGGTACGGATCAAGAACAAATACTCGGTAAGAAATCCCAATCTCAAACCAAATATCCGTGGAAGAAAAGCTAGAGCTACAAGAATTCCACCTATGAAACTCCCGAACCTTTCCGGTTATGCAATCGGGTGTTGGGGATACAGGGGAAGCATAATATCTCACCCAAAACTAGCAAATCCTACATCCAGCTGTATCCATCCTTCAACACATAACCGAGAAAACTTCAGAAACCATCTACCTCAACCTTCGAAAAGCATCCGTTATACAAGTTATGGCGATACTCCCGAACTCCCGCCCCAGTACTGGGTGGCGTCGAGGTTATCTCACCAACGAACTGCATAAAAGAGATTTTCGATGTCGGCGTACTAAACTCAGGTATTCCAGAACTGCAACGATAAAATTGTGCCGACAACACCTCGGAGCTCAACTCCCCGGGACACTGCCACAACCCCTAAAGACAGGAGGCACCAAGAACAATGTTCTCGTCACAAAACCATCAGAACGATTCCAAGATACCCGCGTGATCCTAAATTTTTTTAGTGAAATTTGAGAAGAGAAGAGTCAAAACTCTACGTCAGGATGCCTTACTAGAGCGATGAGGAGACTGGGAAGTAAAAAGAATTCCTAAACTCTCCGATATATAATTCCTAAATGACTCAAAACATTTTTGTAGACACAACTCGGCTGCTAAAAACGATCAAGCAATGGGGGCTCCTAAGGTCGGGGAAGGCTCTGATACCAACTTGTAACGCCCTCGATGCGGCTATAGCTCCCACGTGTCGAGGCACGACTTAGAGACATAACCGCATTGAAAGCAATGTCGCAAGTTAGGCAATCTTCACAACATCCCATGTAATATAGATAATAAAAGGGGAGATACATAGTTGGCTTACACTCGCCATGTCAATCAAAGTACATAAATAGCATTACATCAATCAAACACTCATGGCCCGACTACGGCGCCAAAATAAAAGATAAACCCAACATGCGACACGGTCCCGATCACCCCAACTGGGCACCACTACTGATCATCAGGGAAAGACACGTAGTAACAGCGTGAGTCCTCGTCGAACTCCCACTTGAGCTCAAGCGCGTCATCTGGAACGGAATCATCAAGCCCTGCATCTGGTTTAATAGTAATCTGTGAGCCACAGGGACTCAGCAATCTCGCACCCTCGCGATCAAGACTATTTAAGCTTATGGGTAAGGTAAGGTAAATATGTGGAGCTGCAGCAAGCGACTAGCATATATGGTGGCTATCCTGTTCGCAAAAGAGAGCGAGAAGAGGAGGCAAAGCACGAACGAGTAACTAGAGAACAACCTACGGAAAGCATTACTCCAACACCGTGTTCAATTCCCGGACTCCGCCGAGAAGAGACCATCACAGTAACTCACACGGTTGATTCATTTTAATTAAGTTAAGGTTCAAGTTATCTACAACCGGACATTAACAAATTCCCATCTGCCCATAACCGCAGGCACGGCTTTCGAAAGTTCAAATCCCTGCAGGGGAGTCCCAACTTAGCCCATGACAAGCTCTCACGGTCAATGAAGGAATATACCTCCTCCCGAGACATTCCGATCAGACTCGGTATCCCGGTTCTTCAAGACACTTCGACCAGTTAAAACAAATCCAGCAACACCGTTCGAATGTGCCGACAAATCTCGATAGGAGCTGCACATATCTCGTTCTCAGGGCACACTCAGATAGGTCAAGCTACGAGTAAAACCAACCCTCGAGTTTCCCCGAGGTGGCCCCGCAGGCTGCCTGGTTCTGACCAACACTCAGAGGAGCACTGGCCCGGGGGGGGGGGGGTTAAATAAGATGACCCTCGGGCTCCGGAAACCCAAGGGAAAAAGAGGCTAGGTGGCAAATGGTAAAAGCAAGGTTGGGCATTGCTGGAAAAGCTTTAATCAAGGAGAACTATCAAGGGGTTCCCATTATCACCCAACCGCGTAAGGAACACAAAATCCAGGAACATAACACCGATATGACGAAAACTAGGGCGGCAAGAGTGGAACAAAACACTAGGCGAGAGGCCGAGCCTTCCACCCTTTACCAAGTATATAGATGCATTAAGATAAGAAGATAATATAATGATATCCCAACAAGTAAAAAAATGTTCCAACAAGGAATGGTCTCCAATCTTCACCTGCAACTAGCAACGCTATAAGAGGGGCTGAGCAAAGCGGTAACATAGCCAATCAACGGTTTGCTAGGACATGGTGGGTTAGAGGTTGAACATGGCAATTTGGGAGGCACGATAAGCAAGTGGTAGGCATCGTAGCATAGGCATAGCAAAAGAGCGAGCATCTAGCAAAGCAAAGATAGTAGTGATTTCGAGGGTATGATCATCTTGCCTGCAAAGTTGTCAGCGTTGACTGGATCCTCGAAAGCAAACTCAACGGGATCCTCGTTAGTGAACTCGTCTCCCGGCTCTACCCAACAAGACAAACAAGCAACAAGGACACAATCAACCACGTGCAAAGCTCAAACAATATGATGCAAACATGGTATGCTATGCGAGATGCGATATGCGTTGCATATGCAAGATTTGACAAGGAATGCATGAAGCTGGCCTCAACTTGGAAATCCAAGTGTTCCACTGGAAAGATGAGATGAAATTGCTTGAAAACGATATAAAGAACACCGGAATCGGAGTTATGGTTTGGAAAGGGCAAGCAATTCAAATATGACCACGTTCTGCGATTTACAGCAAGTAGCCATTTAAATGCAACAAGATGAACATGCTACAACACTCAAACATGGCATCAAAATACATGGAAGGGATCCATTCATGATGCTTAACAAAATACTAGCACTGAGCTACGACCAATTCATCCATTAACAGGTTCAAACAAGCATGGCAAGAATGCATTTGGTAAACAGATTTCAGACTTAGTGAAATTAACACTTGTCTGGAATTTTAGATCAGATAGCACTCTTTGGAGCATAAAAACAATATGCTACAGGATCTGAATGTAGCAAAGTAAAGCATGGCATGGAGCTACTCAGAGAGCTTAACAAAAGTACCTTAGTGACCTTGAGCCTAAAGGGATCAGAAAATACAACTGCAAGCATGTGAACATGGCAAAAACATAATCAGATTACAGACTTGGTGAAAACTGGAGCATGCTGAAACAAATATCAAGTAGGCATGTTTACGAGCTTGATGCACTCACTACAGAGCAAGTCATGACAATCTAAGCATGCACCCATCAAGAATACACAAAATACAAGCTAGGCATGGCAAGAACAATAACATAGCACGCACGGATCAACTACAAAATCCTCGGCAAAATTGCTAACAAGTAGACAATCTGCCCAGATTCACGAAATGACAAAAGTAGAGCTCGATTGACTCAAGCTAGGGTGCTCCATAATTGCAAACAAAGACATGGATGGATAGAGCACTACAAGATTAACAAAACATCCTTACTGATCATCCTCAAAAGAGGCACGGATCCCTATGAAACAACATGAACATATGGCGCAATGAGATAAACAGATCAAGGACTTAGTGGAAATGCTAAGTCTCAGAAATCAGCATAACGAATGCTCCGCTTTGCAAGCTTGTGCTAGTCACCACACACATCTAAAAAATACATGGGTTGCACCTCTGGATAGATGGCAAAACATGTAACAAAACTCATGAAGAGCTCAGGAGCATATCATGCACACAATAATCATGGCAAAAATGACAAATATCTAATTGGAGCAGCAGATCTGACAATTATCTCAAATAGCACTCTTCTAACAGCATTTCGGGCATCAAGATTAACTCAAATGAAAATGATGCAATGAGATGAAATGATGTACTCTCTGAGATGAACATTTTGATATGCTATATGCCCAAAACGGAGCTACGGACGCAAAGTTACGATGCGATGAACATAGCCAAAAATATTAGGGTTTCGGGCAAAAAGTCAACCCGATCCGGATCTGGATCTGGAGGGCACTGTAGCGGTGGCGCGTATTCCGAGGTTCGCCGGGGAGGCCGGCGCCGGAGTCGTTCATGCCGGCGTCGAGGAGGAAGGAGGAAGGCCGGGGCTCGCCGGGCGTGCGGCGGCGCGGCCGCGGCGTCGGGAGGCGAGGGTGCGGCGGGGGCGGCGACCGGAGCTCGCCGGAGTTGCTGCCGCGGGCTCCGGTGGCGAGGAGGTGCGGCGGCCGGCGAGCAGGAGCGCGGCGGCACGAGGAGGTGGGTGGCGGCGCGCGGGAGGCGGGGCGCGGCCCGGCTGGCCGAGTGGAGTGGGCCCGCCCTGGGCCGGGACGGGCCGGCGGCGGCGACGGTGGCTGGGGCCACGTGGCGCGCGCCAATTGGCTGCGGGCGGCGGCGGACGTGTCCGGCGGCCGGCGGACGTGTCCGGCCGCGCGGAGAGGGTGCATCTAGGGTTTGGACGAAGGGGATCCGCGAATTTCGGGAGGGTGGTGTATATATAGGCATAGAGGGAGCTAGGAGTGTCCAAATGAGGTACGGTTTTCGGCCACACGATCGTGATCGAATGCTCTAGATGATGGAGAAGGTTTTAAAGGGTTTTGGGCCAAAATGGAGAGGTGTTGGGCTGCAACACACACGATGCCTTTTTGGTCCCTCGGTTAACCGTTGGAGCATCAAACGAAGTCCAAATGGTACTGAACTTGACAGGCGGTCTACCGGTAGTAAACCAAGGCCGCTTGGCAAGTCTCGGTCCAATCTGGAAATGTTCAATCCCCACACACGAAAGAAAGGTAGAAATGACCACCGGAGGAGAACGGAGCGCCGGAATGCAAAACGGACAACGGGGAAAATGCTCCGATGCATGAGATGAACACGTATGCAAATGCAATGCACATGATGACATGATATGAGATGCATGAAAATGACAACAACACACGGAGACAAAAACCCGAACCCGAGAAAATAAAATAACTTAACGCCGGAAACGGCAAGAGTTGGAGTACATATTGGGAAAATCATATCCGGGGTGTTACAGTACGCTTCGACCAGGTGGGTCCCGACTGTCAGGCACTTCCTTGCGTGCGAAGATGTAGCTGGTGGGTCCCAGCAGTCAGGGGGGCGAATCGTTTTTTTGCTCGGACGCACTTCGTTGCGTGCGAAGGTGTAGCTGGTGGGTCCCAGCAGTCAGGGGCAAAACGTTTTTTTTTGCGAAATACGGTGGCCCGTCTGGTGGGTCCCCGCTATCAGGTGGAGGAATAATTATTTTGCACGTAATAAGGAGACACTTCCTTGCTGCGGCCGTGGACCCAGCTGTCGGCCTCTCCACGTACAGTCCACGTCCGATGGAAGTCGTTCCTTGACCATGTTGACCACGCCGTGCCGAGAGCACCAGGGCGGTGGATGACGGCGAGGCCTAGGAAGGGGACGACTGGGAGCCGGGGAAGACGCGACAGTGGAAGCCCGTGCGGAGAGGAGTACGAGGGTTCACTGGTTCGGCTACAGTGTGAGGCTGCCGTCGCTGCAGGGCCTGGCCAGCGGTGGGAATAGTAGGGGGCGGTGAGGCCTCCGCGGCAGCACAGCCGGCCACGGGAGGCAGGAGCATGCGGCACGACCGGCGCTGCTTTGGGCGGCTGGAGCAAGAAGACCAGAGGTTGAAGAAGCACTACGGCCATTGGATGGACATCGTATGGTCACTAGAGCTAGAATCGTTCATATTGACTAAAGTTGACAAAGGCCCCTGTCCCAGTCAACTTAGTAGGCCCACAAGTCAGCCTCCCACCATGGTGGGTCCCAGCTAGCAGGGGGAGTATTCATTTTTTTGTGCGTAATAAGGAGGCACTTCCAGTGGGTCCGAGTTGACATGGGGTGGAATGTATTTTTCGTGAAATACGTTGTCCCGTCCGGTGGGTCCGAGCAGTCAGGGGGGAAATGTTTTTCTCGCGAAATAAGGTGGCCCGTCCGGTGTGTCCCTGCTGTAAGGTGGAGGAATAATTATTTTGCGCGTAATAAGGAGGCACTTCCTTGCGGCCGCCTGGACCCAGCTGTCAGCCTCTCCACGTACAGTACTCTTCTAATGGAAGTCGGTCATTGACCACGTTGACCACGCCGCGCCGAGAGCACCAGGGCGGTGGTCTGGACGACGGCGAGGCCTAGGAAGGGGACAACGCGGAGCCGGGGAAGATGCAACAGTGGAGAGCCGGGGAAGACGCAGCAGTTTAGTTACTGCCCAGTTTTTATAATTACATCCCATTTATTATTTTTTAAAGCCCATTTTCCTGTTAAGCCTAATGCATCCCTCCTAGGAAATATTTGCAGCCCAGCGGGGCGGAGAATAACAAGTTGACCTTGCCTGGGTATTCCTCAAAAAGACGTATAGCTGGGCTAGCCATTTTCATCTTGAAAAAAATTAGTATCTGGGCTGGATATCTGGCCTGGGCTAGACGGGCCATAGCCCGCCCAGTTAACACCCTGCTCTCCTCTAAACAACAACGAAATCATCGCCAAGAAAAACTCTGCAGTGCTCACGCCTCAAAAACACAAATACTGCTCGAGCTGCTTGGTCCCAGCTGTCGGCCGCAGCTTGTGCAATTCTCTCGTTTATATTGACTACATAGGTTGACAATGGTGTGGGACCGTGATGTCAGGAAACCAGGAGAAAGCAAAAAAAGATAGTTGTACATAATAAGGAGGCACTTGCGTACGTATGGCTATGGCCCTATTGGGTCCCTAGTGTCATCCAGTCAAAATAAAGTCATCTCCTGAATCCTCATGTTCGTTGATGATGTTAACAATGGTCGGCGCCACGACGAGCGCAATAACTCGAAGGACAACGGAGAGGGCCTCGTGGGCCCTACGGATGGTCTGATACAGCGCCCGCTACTCATTCAGGAAGCCAGGATCATTGGACACCTATGAGCACCTTCGAGAAACTGAGACGGCATGAAACAGTAAGGCCGCGCTTGGAAGCTCTGGTTTATTTCAAACCTATATTAACATACAAGTGTAATTTACTCGTCATCAAAAACAACGCGTAAAATACAGGCATAATGAAACCGAGGGCCCGAGGTCTGTAAGTAAAATCGGCGGGTTACGCGTGTAATTTGAGAGACCAGTGTATATTTTACGAGCACTGCTATATGAACGACATTACCAGATGATACATGCATGATGTGCGTATCATGCCATCCATGGGCAAGGCTGAAACAACAACTAACGGCTGGATTAGCAATCGTCCGAGTGTCATTCAACGTTTTTATCGTGTGTCAAGTACTTCCGATATTTTACTAGTCGAAATTGACCAACCAAGCGCCTTCGCCTGAGACCATCTGCTTTAATTTACAAGCGGTTTTGGTTGGAAAACGCGATCCAATCACGGCCTAATATCATGAGTTGGTCGGAAGATCATATGGTTTCACGTATAACCTACCCGACTTGTCGTATAGGCTATGAATGAAACATCAGACGATGAACTTCTTAAGCACGGAAACAACAGAAGAGGATGATCTTCTTAACAAGCAAATCACTGGCATTAGATCGACATGCAAAACAATACGAAGCATTATTCTCAGGAGGCACGGTGAACAGCTCGTGATGCCACATGCCACAACATTCCAAGCTCAACTTTGCAATCAAACACAAGGCCTGGCATTACATAGACAATATTCAGAACAAACTCTTAACACAAGAATATCTCAGCAGAGTAACTATTTACTTCTAAACTGAACACAGGAATAGGAAAAAACACTCGACGCTACTCACAGCAAGGGCGTCCCACTCATAAATATCAAATGCATGTCTTCTGGCTAACATCAATGAGCAAATTTTGACAAGGTTTTCCAATTCCAATATATTAAACTAACATCTTCTTGCTAATATCAATGATTAAACTTTGACAAGCTTTTCCCATTCAAAATATGTAATCCCTATGATCGTGGAGTCCTGTCGTAGCTTTTGTACTTGTTTGGGCACTTTTTGCCCAGGGCACTCCACGTGTTGTTAAATTGCCAATGGTCTCTGCAGACTAGTCATGTCACCGATGTCTAATAATACTATGTAAAGCTTCTCGGTCATTCCTTCTGTAATGTAGCGCAAACAGTGACTGCTTCTTTCTGCAAAGTGGAACGACCAACTAGACCCAGTAATGCAGCAGTTTGCCTTACACATTGGCTCCTTTTGTGCAGTTCAACTAAAATCGAATTCGGAATAAAACCGAGCTTTAATTTTGATATCCCTGTAAGCAACAATAGGTATAAGGGAAACAATTACTAAGAAATAACGGTTGATGATTTCTACTCCCAGAAGAAAAGCATCTACTGATCTACTTTATCTTAATGGGAAACAAAGCAGGAGAGTAGCAATTCTCCATCAGTGTGATTCATTCATATTGACTAAGACATTATCTTAACAATGCCTTGTTTCAACATGTATAAAGAACGACAAAGCTTATAAAGGGGGTGATGCTGAATTTATTGTAACAAAGCAACAAGCATCATGTCTGGGTTAGTCCCATTTTTGTTCACTACTTAATGGGAAAAGACAACAATACAATAGCTTCAATTCATCATTTATTTAAAACAATACCAATACAAGTAGCACAACATCTCAAAACACACTGCACGATCATGTGGATGAAGGCAAGTACCAACCTGTCATGACGCACACAAGATCACGTACGAATCTGCCAACACGAATAGGAAATCCAATCTCGTTTTGTGCAGTTGCACTGAAATCAAGCAAAGTGTTTCGCGTAGCGAAGCAAAATGTCGCAATAGCAACAAGTTGAACAGATATCCCTGTATAAATAGAGGCAAAAAAGGAATCAATTACTGGCTAATAAAGGAGGATGAAACATGCGGCCACAAAAATGATAATCCCGCCAATCCCTAACAAGTGTTGCAGTTTTGAAATAAGATTCAGTAGTTAATTCTGAGAGTGGCATAAATTACTGGCTTATAAAGGGGGTGGTGCTGAATTTGTTGTAACAAAGCAACAAGCATCATGTCTGGGTTGGTCCCATTTTTGTTCACTACTTAATGGGAAAAGACAACAATACAATACCTTCAATTCATCATTTATTTAAAATAGTACCAATACAGGTAGCACAGCATCTCAAAGCACACTGTACAATCATGTGGATGAAGGCCTGTACTGACCTTTCATGAGACGACCAACATAAAATACGAATCTACCAACACGAATAGGAAATCCAATCAAGTTTTGTGCAGTTGCACTGAAATCAAGCAAAGTTTTTGGTGTGACATTTAAGTTTTCTATAGCAACAAGTTGAATAGATATGCCTATTTTAAGAGGCAAAAAAGAAAACAATTACTGGCCAGTAAAGGAGGATGAAACATGCGGCCACAAAAAGAAGCATCTACCTTATCTTGATGGAAAACAAAGTATAGGACAATAGCATTTCTAAAACGGTTGCATTGATTCATATTAACAGAGAAATTCTTTTAAAACAGACCAGTAGTTAATTCTAAGATTAACAACAGCAAAATAGCTGCATGGGACATGCCAGCACCATGTGCGTCCACACGTATAAATGGGTGATGCAGAGTATGTAGCCAAGCATCATATATGCGCTGGTCCCATATTTGTTCTCCTTGAACCTTCTTCCTATGTGAGGGCAGCAAATCTAGTCGTGCACAAACTACCCGACCCCGCAGTTTCTTTCCCTTTTCAACAAAGAGATCGGTTCCTTACAGATGTGTGTATTAGGTTACCCCTTTTTTCCCTTTTCGACCTACAAAGCGGCTGGATAGCCAGTCTATACTACTTTCCACCCCTCCTTTCCTCATTGAACCATGTCCTAGATTCTTGCTCCAGCCCACCACACCCTTCTTTCCTCTTTGAACCAAGACCTAGATTCGACTACAGATCGAAAAAGATCCACTTGCAGCTAGAGCAACGACGGTTTCAAAGAAACTTATACCTTAGGGTCGTCGGGATGTGGCAAGGTGTGGGGCGGGAGGCCGGATCTGCCCACACTACGTACGGCAGCGAGGAAGAAGGGGTCGGTGGCCCTCCCGCACAGGCGCTGGGTGAAAGAGAACAGCGCAATCGGCAGTGGATTGCCTCCCTCGCCGAAGGCGATAGAGTGAACGCTGCACCTCCTCCCCTTCCTGGTGCGACGGGATACGGACGCCTCCTTCACCAGCTATGAGGGGGGAGAGAGAGACAAGAGGCCAACGCAGTCTTGTTTAGATCTGGTGAAGAGAGGGTGAGAGACTATGAATATAGCAAACCCTAGCAAATGAACGCTGAGCCTCCAGCGTGTAACCTATATGTAGTGCGGCGAGCGTGTGGAGAGTGCAAACCCTAGTGAACAAGCGCTGAGGCTCCCACTTATATATATATACTACTGTAGTACGGATTGAGCTCCGGTGCCTTCACTACACCTGCTTTTGGCTGTATGAGAGGTGAGCCAGCCACATTTTGGGCCCACATGTCGTAAAACCCTAACGAAAATTGCACCAACGTGAAAGACGACTGCGTCTCCAACGCAACCAAGGTGAACTGACGAAGGATATCATCTTTGTGTGTAACAAGCAAAGAGCACTGATGGAAGACAGCTTGTTTTTCGTCGAAAACCGATCAGCATCACCAGCCAACGCAACCATGAGCATCGATAGGTCATCGTGGTGATGCATCATCCATTTGGCATCAAGTTAGGGTGAGGCACCTAAGAAGTTCGACAAATCCTCACTGTGGTATGTTTCTTCTTAGTAATCAAGCTCGAGGAAGGAAGAACCACGTGGTAGAGAACAGTGAGGCGGAACAACAATGGCCATCCAATTTTGTGCAGTTCCACTAAAATTGAGGAAGACATGCCCGGGTATGGAGACACGCATCGCTGTTTCCAAACATATAAAAAGGGTTAGCAAAGACATCTCAATTGTCAGTAAGAATTAATGAAAAGTACACCAACAAAGAAGCATCATAATTATCTTGATGGGAACTAAACCAGGATACCCGAGAAAAAAAGCATTTCTTCATTTAACCAGTGATAGTACTACCACCATATGGACAATGACCGCACAACCACCATGTACTTTTTGTTGAAACAACATGTATACCTCCACCGAGGCATAAATCAGGACAACTTTTTGAGTGAAATTTCCTCTATAATAGTACTAGTAGGTGATGTTGGACCAGCCGACGAACCCTAGCTACTATGCATGGGGAGCTGGGGAGTAGTCGCATAGAAGAAAACCCGCATGCAGCAACCTGGGGAGCTGGACCAGTACAAGAAGTTATACCTCAGGTGGTCGAGATGTCGTTTAGGCGGGCGGGCATGATCTGCCCACACGACGGCAGCGAACAAGGGCGCGGATGATCTTTGTCCGCGCCAGCGCCGGCTCCAAGAGAACGGTGCGCATCGGCTTCCTCCGTCGTCGACGGCGACAACGTCAATGCTGCACCTCCTCACCTCCCGCAGCGGACGGGATTCGGCCAGATCTGTGACCACCGGTGAGGAGAGAGATAGAGTGGACACTGTCATCTTGTTTTGATATGGAGAGGGTGAGAGAGCGAGACACGAGAAACTCTATCAAACAAGAGGCTATAATGGAGTAAAAAATGTGTCCATAGCAGTGGTTTTAAATAGAATATGCGCGTTCCCGGAAAAAAGAAACAAAAACTGGCAGACAATTTTTTAAGGGTGTGTCTAGGACACATCTAGATGTGACATCATTATGTCACATATAAGTTGATGTCCACTCTGTTTGTGGTCTTTTCCTAGTTTTTTTTGTTTCTTGTTGCTACATTATATACTTGTGGGAGCTTAGATGTGATATCCTTAAATAACATCTAGATGTGAATTAGACAAACTGATTTTCTAACGTACCAAGAAAGAAAACTCGATCAAAAACACGCCCCCGCTTCCAGGCCGCGAGAGTCGTCGCGCACACACACATAGACATAGACATGCATATCCGTGTTTACGTAAAATTCATTTTCCATCTCCATCTCCAATCATATTTGTCCAACTGGCACATTATTTATGTTGTTAATTATATATGCAGAAATATTAACGTACATCATCTCTTGTTTGCGCACGTCCGGACCGCTGCCACGGCCGGTCCTGACCAACCCGAACCCTCTTCATCACCCGCACGTGCTTCCCGCCCGAAACGGTCAGTGCCGCATTCATGCCCGCCCAGAGCGGACGCGACCTCTCACTAGCGCCGGCATTGATTGCGGCGCGTCGGCCGAGAGAGCGTCGCCCGTGCCGCTTCCGGGTGCACGCGGCTGCTCCGCGTTCAAAGGTCGCAATAGCCGGCTACAACATGCGCGATCTCTTCCAGTAATAAGTTCTTGGGAGTCCATGCTACAGCTAGCTGTCCTCCCCCAACTCGTCAATCTCTTCTAGTAGTGCTAGTACTCCATGGCGCGATCCATCGACAAGCAGGAGGGAAAGTTATGGTATACTACTCGGTTTGCGGTGAGTGGCATGCCGAGCGACCGTGTGGGGTCGAGCCGTGGAGGAGGGTGAGACACGAACACGACAGACGTGATTTAAATGTTGGTTTTGCTCGATGGCATGATCCAACGAAACGAAACGTTGGTTTCTCTCCGTTTCCATTTTTTCTCCAGAAAAACGGAAACTTTTCCACTCCATTTCATTCCTATTCCAAGGTTGCCCCGTTACAACATTCCATCAAATACAAAGGAAAACTAACACACATGCTGATGCATCTCAATGATTCACAGATCATAGCCAATATTTACTTCACAACTAAAGAAAAAAGTTGTGAGAGCGTGTACGATAGAAAAACTACTGATGGGGTCACTACGACTTAAACCCTAAACCCTAAACATGATTTAATTTCCTGGCCAGGTAGAACCTGTCGAAGGAATGTGCTAGAGGGAGATTCTTTAGTGAGAATGTCAGCAACAATAGAAGCATCACTCTTTGGTTCTCCACCTTCTGGTACCTCTTGTTCCATAGCACTTTCCATGTCGGGAAGGAAAGACGGCTGGCACCCTCAGATCATACGATGCTTTTGTGCAGTTCCTCTAAAATCGACCTGAGCATCCCTGATGGCAAAGATATTGAAGAAGTGTGATTAGAATAATAGTACTGGCACTAGTTCATGAGACATAAACTCATCACAAATAGAAGCCGGTAGAAGTAGAGAAAGATCGACATGGAGATGGAGCTACGGTAGTGGAGCAAGCTGGCTCCAAAAGGAAGATGGACTACCTAGGACGTCGGGCTGTAGCTAGAAGGGCGGTTGGGACGCGTCATCGGCCCATACCACGGTGACCCCCGATTGGGACGCACCGACTGTGGGTTTTCGCCCTCGCCGATGTCGACCGCGTCTATGCAGAACATTGTTCCCTTCCCCCAGCTGCAGGATCAGGCCCGTCATTCTATGCTTGTGAAGAGAGCAACCTAAGCAAGAAGGCTTGTATCTTAGGCTCCTGCTAGTGTATATACAGTGGTTTTCTTTTTCTGTCCATATCAACCATTTTATATTGCGTATGTGTCATTCAAGAGTGAAATGATGGTTGCTTCTTCCGGCTAACTTACTTTGTGATTTGACTGCTCCTTAGTGGCCCCTACACGTACTCCCCCTACGTGTATGCAACAGTCACACGTACACATGGACGCAAAAACACGTGCGACGCCCTAATGCATGCATGTCCGAGCACACGACGGAACACACACGGTCACGCTCAAGTTCTCAACCTACACGTGCATGCACACACATACTCAGTCAGGGTGAGCTAGTGACCATATAAACACCGGAATATATATATATATATATATATATATATATATATATATATTGAGCGCAATGAGCATATTATGAAGTCCACTGACCGTATTTTTACAAATATACAGTGATAGACAGTGTATTTATCTCGTTTGAAATTAAGCCATATTAACCGAAGAGGAGGCAACATGGACTAGCATTACTTTGCTGTGTCCCGTCAACTTGCCGAACGAGGAGAAGGTTGCAGGACGGGAGAAGCTTGCACGCGGTGGCTCGCAGGACAAGGAGAAACTTTTGACTAATGCAAGCTCTCCCTCGCTCAGGCGGTGGACGTGCATCAGTTAATTCGGTGTCATATTGCCAGAAGCATACACTATACTACTAGTGCTATTATTTTTTGACTTCCCGAACAGCCAAGCGCAAAGTTTACTAGTACTACTACTATAGTCCATAAAGGTACATACTATACTAGTACTACGAACCGGATGGAGGAGCGTCTGCACTCTTATTATAATTTTAAAATGTGATAAAGCAATCTTCAACACATTTGGTTCTCTTCGAGGGTTCTCGCATGTGATAATGGAAGTTGATTGCATGGAACACTCGCCACAATTCTCGCTTAATTCTGGCTCATATCCTGTTACAAATAGTAGCGCTCAGTAATATTTCCTCTTTTTTGTTATTCAGCATGTAAACAGGTCAGCAAACCTTGCGGCGCATCTTCGTGCGAACCGTGCTTGCTGCACTTTGAATGTGGACGAGAGCTGGCTTGATGAAACACCTTGCTTCCTACTTCTTTTTTTGCGGGGTACCTCGCTTCCTAGTGACCAGTGTCTTGGCTAATCGTCCTAAGAATGCTTATATATGAATAAAGCTCTCTCATTTACCCGCAAAAAATATTAAGCCATATTAACCGGAAAGGAGGGAGTATGGACTAGCACTACTTTTTGGTGTGTCCAGTCAACTCGTAGAACGAGAAGCTTGCAGGACAAGGTGAAGCTCGGTTACGCCTTTTGACTAATGCAACCTACCCTCGGTGGACATGCATCAGTCCATTCGGTGTCAGATTGTCAGAGGCATACACTGTAATACCCAACATGCGGAGTACCATCATTGTTCGACTTCACGAAGGGGCGAAGAGCCAAGCGCAGTAGTACGCGTACTTGGTTTTGCACCTTCATACTACTCCACCCTCCATCACAGTTTACAGGGCGCGCTTCATTATGATGCATTTCTCTCAATGCATTTCCACCACCAGAGAGACTTTAGGCGCGTTTGGTTTAATGCTCAATTAATTAGGGTGTGGTAACCGCAATCAAGTCCACAATTTTCTCTCCATGTACTATACTACTACGGAGTGCATGCATGTGTGTACCCGGGGTGGAAGCACTGCATGCATGTGTGTATGCATTATTCCCTCTAGTAATAGACGCCGTGCTATAACTACCAATGCTATTTTTCAGGCCAATCGCTAGTCGCCTTGGTCCCATAGATTTTTTTTATTTTTTCTGAAGCGCGATGTATAAACAGTGACGGATGGAGTAGTATGAGCGGATTCAAAGAAGAGCGTATTGATGGTTGCTCCTTTAGAGCAACTTACAATGGGAAAGGTGGGGCTTATGATTTTACTGCTCATTACTCACTATTAATGCGGAGCAACGACTAGGCTGAGTCTCCCATGCGGTTGTGCACTACCCCCTCAGTTCTTAAATATACTTCGGAGTATTTGTCTTTCTAGAGATTTCAACGAGTGACTACTCAAATATTTGTCTTTTTAGAGATTTCAAATGGACTGGCACATACAGATGTATATAGACATATTTTAGAGTGTAGATTCACTCATTTTGCTTCGTATGTAGTCACTTGTTGAAATCTCTGTTAAGACAAATAGAATATTTAGGAACGGAGGGAGTACACATACGAAGCAAAATGAGTGAATCTACACTCTAAAATATGCCCGTTTGAAATTTGTAAAAAGACAAATATTTAGGAACGGAGGAGTATAATTTTGTGCATGGCACATGGACCCGGATGATGAAGAGGCTTCTGGCAATGCTATCAAGCTTCCATCATTTGTTTACATAATTGTCGTACTATACAAATAATTTTCCAGCGACATGAAATTGTACAATGGTGTGAGCTTTCAGCTTTTGTTTCGCGTGTCTTGCCATTGATGCTCTTTCGGAAACAATAAAAAACTAACTTCCTTGCTAATGCATGTCAATTATTAGTAGATCAGAGCTAATAATTACATCACAACTGAAGACAAAGTTGTGAGAAGGTGTTAAATTAAAATTGATCCATGCTTTCATTGGCAGCAACGTCCCCCCAGCTCTGTCTAAATCAATAAGGCATGTTGGGAAAAAAGTAGCTGTCTGGAGCATGCAACATTCCGATCATTTTGTGCAGTTCCACTAAAATAGAGCTGAGCGTCCCTGTTCCAAAGATATCAAGTGTGATTATGATAATAGAGGACTGCTGATGAAACAATAAACACACAAATAGAAGTCGGTCACCTTTGCAGTCTCTCTTAAGACTAACTAGTTGGAGAAGATTAGGCTCGGAGTTGGATGGGGAGGATAGAGCAAAAACAATCTCCCTTTGTGCAGTCGCACTGAAATGTAGAGATGTTGCCCGTGTGCCATTTTAGTACAACTGCGCAAAACACTCTTAAGAAAAAAGTGATTTGTGCAGTTCACCAAAAGGTCGCAATAGCAACGACGTGAAATGGATAGCCCTGTTTGCAAAAAAGAGGTAGAAAGGAAACCATTACTGGCCAATAACAGTTGATGACACATGCGACGACAAAAAGAAGCATATTCCTTGTCCTAAGGGAAGATAACAACACGGTTGTGTTTGTCTAAAACGGTGTGAGGACGAGAATGCAATATGGAAAGTACGCCGGACGAGCTACGTTTTGGGCAAATAACTATGGAAGATCCACATGTAGCAACGTGGGAAAACGGGCAATGGAGCAAGGCCGGAGGGGATACCTGGAGGTCGTCGGGATGTAACTAGGTGAGCGGCGGCGGGCAGAATCTGCGAGCAGGTGGCGTAGGCCCTGCCGCGCCGGAGCTTGGTCAGAGAGAACGGCGTGTACCGCAGATCGGGACATGCTGCCTCGGCACCGTTGAACGGAGAAACGATGCACTTCCTCCCTTTCCCCCGGCGGACGCGATGCGGCCGGATCAGTGACCAACGGTGAGAGAGAGAGAGAGGCCACCGCACTCCCTTTCCCCCGGCGGACGGGATGCGGCCGGATCAGTGACCAACGGTGAGAGAGAGAGGCCACCGCACTCCCTTTCCCCCGGCGGACGGGATGCGGCCGGATCAGTGACCAACAGTGAGAGAGAGAGAGAGGCCACCGGAGCCTTGTGTGAGATACTCTGAAGAGCGGAGTACCTTTTCCTCCATAAAAATCGTTTTATATTCTGTGTACATGCCATTGAGCACTATAACTTTATTTAAAAATAACGCGGCAACGCATCAAGTCGAACTTTGTTTCGTGCACGCGTGGTACACGACCTCCCTAGGTAAACAATCGCTACAGGATTTCAAATTAGCACGTGGGCTGCCATTTCGTAAAGAAATGAGCTCCACTCTGTACCCGCGCGGGTGTGGCTGGGCACGAAGCGTGAGTACATGCACGGTGCACCTATTCTCTTCTTGTATATGTACACCACCTACGTGGGGTTGTGTGAGAGAGATACAAACCTAGAGAGATATAGTGTGTGGGTTCTTAAG